>NW_011495027.1:9639925-9659162 GCF_000754665.1 Bison bison bison
CTGCAGGATCCAACCAGTCCATTCTGAAGGAGATCAGCCCTGGGATTTCTTTGGAAGGAATGATGCTAAAGCTGAAACTCCAGTACCTTGGCCACCTCATGCGAAGAGCTGACTCATTGGAAAAGACCCTGATGCTGGGAGGGATTGGGGGCAGGAGGAGAAGGGGATGACAGAGGATGAGATGGCTGGATGGCATCACTGACTTGAAGGACATGAGTTTGAGTGAACTCCGGGAGTTGGTGATGGACAGGGAGGCCTGGCGTGCTGTGATTCACGGGGTTGCAAAGAGTCGGACATGACTGAGTGACTGAACTGAAGTGAACTGAACACTAATATACAACCAAAGCTTCCTGTAATATGTACTATGTTCATTTGTTTCCTCTCAATGTCTGCTTTTTACAATGGGCTCAAAATTGTTTCTGCTACCTGTTTAGTAAGCCACTCCTTTGACATGTATATGTCTATAATTACAGGATGTCAGGATAGCTTGTTTGTCATTACTATGATAAATAGACTTGCACAATAAAGAGAATCATGGAGTGACCAGTAGAAGCCAACTTAAAAGGTAGGCATAGCAAGAACCCAGTGTCGACGTGATGTGAGTACTGGATCAATCATTTCCATCTTCAACCTGCAGTTATGAATCTCAATAAAAATTGCTGCTTACACACCCTCTTCAAGTTAGCACATGTACCACTCAGTGTGCAGGGAGTGATTAAATTTAATTTGATGCTCTAAATGTTAAAGAATGGGATTTGGATTTCCCTGGACTAGTACATTAACCTGAAGCTGGTAAGGAATTCTGAATGGGCATACAGTGTTTCCTTTCTAACACAAAAGAGAAATCTAGAGAGGAGTAATTACTAAGATACAGATGTTCAAAATCACTATACTCGGTTGCCGTGTTAATAGGAACAGTAGTGAGAGGCATTAGTATCATCTCTCAGAGACAGTAAGCAGATTCATCGGTTCATCTACTGGGTTAAGATGTGCTATTCTTATCAAGAGTTACTTTGCATAATTATAGAGTTATCCCCATTTTAAAGATGAAGAAACTTGTGCTTAGAGATAATTTTGGCTAGATAATTTCTAGCCAAAGACATATGGCTAGAGAGTGGCAGTGCTAAGAATAGAATGAACTTGTTTTATTCTTAAAAATATTCATAGTCTATTCATAAGAACAGAATGGAATGTTTGTCTCTTTCCTTCTCCCTACCTTCCCATCTCATTCTTTTTTTTCACAATAGTAAAAGGTGTTTATCAGTCTTCATAATCAATAGCCAAACAAAAATAGAAGGTAATTATAGTTTCAAGCCATAATGTAAGCATGATTAACCTAAGAATATAAAATAATTATATACAATTTGGAGGGTTAAGTAATGTTGTAAGTGGAACTGCATACATGAACATGTTTCTCATCCACCCAGCCAATCTATGTCTTGATTCCCACCTCATTCTTAATCTTGGGTTTGGCCATAGCGCAGAGGGGGTGATGGGGAATTGCTCTAAAGGAGTAAGAGGCAGGAATTATTTTGCTTCTGTAAAAGAGAGAAAGATAGAGAAGAAAGGAAGAGGATTAAGTTGTGAGCAAGACAACAGAAGGCCAGTACAAGCTGAGAGGTCAGTGAAATCCACAGGGATGGGTCAACAAGTATTTTTATGAATACTATCTCCTTCTATCTCCTCTACAAAAGCTTTAATAATGCTCACCATTCTCATGAACGAATGCATTATGGCAGTCAAGATGGTGTTGGTTGCCTTTCAAATCCAAGTGAATCAAGTGTATCTCAGACATGCCACATGTAAAGTTATATACCCAGAAAGTGGAGAGGGCCACGAGAATGCTAAGGCTCTGGACATCTGCAGAAATATACCCTCCTCTGGGTTTCTACAATCAGAATTAGCAGACAGAGGTGTGAGCCAATCATTCCTTGAGCTCCAGGGCCTCCCAGTTGATATATGGATTAGACCAAAGCATTCTCTATGGAAACTAAATTCTGGTCACTGTAGGAAAATCTTGGGAATTTTGTAAAGTCTGGTTTCCTTTGAAAGCCCTAGCAAACAACTCCTGAAAGTCACAGTACCTGCCCCCTAAGGTTATTCTGGTTTCATCCAGCCAGGTCATAATTTTAAATGGAAATGTTTTAGAGGAATTTTAGCTTCAACATTACATGATCCATCCTTGAGAAAGGGAGAACAAATAACTCAGACGTCAAAGGTGAGAAAACATGTTATCTCTGCCTTGGGAGTATTTTTCCTGAAAAAGCATTATTTTTTGACCATATGTTCTACTGTCTCTTAGAGGCACAGAATTTTAAATGCTTTTAATTCAGGCAATGAACTATGTCACAACAGGCTAATGCACAATAGAGTAAATGTGGTTTAAAGTGTTTACACTAGAGTTCAGTACTGTTTTCCTTCTCAGAGTTAAGTTTTCCCTAAGCCTTGCAATGAGTTTTCAGGGTAAGATCTATGATCACAGAAAGCAGAGGGAAGGTTGCCAAAATATGCATACAGAATTTGGCATGCTGTAGTTGATAAGTGTCTAAGATGGGATCACATCTTCCTAAAGCCAATATTAAAGGGGTTGAATTTCCTATTTTCTTCAGGCACCATTAAAAGTTTATTACATTTGCTCTAACTGGAAAGGGACAAGCTACAGTAACAAGCTGGACCTGGTAACAAATTTATTATAGTTATGTTATACTCTTAGAAATCATTTCAGCACATATTAATAACCTGAAGGAAAAAGGAAAATAAAAAGTAAAATAAAGAAGCAGAAGACTAAGTTGTAAGAAACCTGAACAACATTCCTTATTTAGATCAAGAATGATCCTCTTGACATTTATTTACAGGTAAATCAGAATTGAGTGTCACGGAAGGGATTTTATCTCAAAATGAAACGAGTGCAAATTCTAACACAAACCATTTGATTTTCAAATCATAACTTACACACAGTCATTCATTTCCCAATAATGAAGATTCAATAATTCTGTCAATATCATACATATAGTCAACCAATTGAAACCCTGATAAGTCAAGTCACTCACTGGGAATCAGTGAGTTACAGAGCAACAGAGAAAAGGACATTCTTTTCCAAGTGAATAATTAAAACTGTCTCCCGTATTTGACATTAGGAAATATGAGGTTTTACCTTAATATATGGAAATATTAATTATCTTAACTATTTATGCATAGTCTCATTTTTGTACATAAAATGACTTCTTAAAAAGCTTATAATCTCTGAATTTTACTGAGTACTTTAAAAACACAGAAGGCACAGCAGTATTACACTTAGTTTCCCATGCAAATAAAGCAGATAAAAGCAACTCTTCCATAATACATCTATGAAGAAAATTTCAAATCCTGACCAAAGTCTGGAAGGTTCTAAAAAAAATATCAGAATCAGACAGCTTAAGCTCTGGTTCATAATTCAGTGAAGATCCAAATGCACCTATTAAGTCAACAGCCACTAGTCTTCCACTTCTCATTTTCAGCAAAACCTACCATTCTGTCTTTGACTCATCCTTTGAAAATACCAGCACTAAGCAGTAAATAGAGCCAAAATGGGAAAAGGATGGGGTGCTTGCATTACAAAATATTCAGGCTTAGATTATAAATTTAAATATTCCAAAATAACCAGGATCTTGAAGAAATAATTAAGATTCTCTACCATTCATGATATTTGGCCAGAAATAAGAAATCTGACTCAGTGACAAATCTCTCCATAAAAACATGAAATGAAATAAACAAAATTTGGTATATCCATACAATGGAATCTTATTCACCAATAAAAAGAATAAAGTTCTGACATACACTACAACACAGATGAACCTTGAAAACATGCAAAGTGAAAAAAGTCAGCACAAAAGGCCATATGTTGTATGATTCCATTTATTTGAAATGTTCAGAGCAGGTGAATCCATAGAGATAGGAAGTCATTGCCAGGGCTGGGACTGACTGCTAGCTGGCACAGAGCTTCTTTTTGAAGTGACAAAAATGTTCTGGAACAAAATAGTGGCGATATTTGCACTACATCATGAATGTACAAATTTCACTCAACTGCCTACTTTAAAATGGTTAAAATGGTACATATTATATTATGTGGCTCTTTTTTACCACACAATTTAAAAAAAAATGTGATTTAAGCTTTCATGCAGGATAAACCTGACCAATTCTTGAGTTTCAAGTCTCTTCTAGAAAAAGCTTTACATGACAGTACAAGGAACTCAGTGTATCCTCGTAGGCTGGGTGCTCGCACCAGCCCTCATGACTCCAGATCTAAGGCAGTCAAAGCTCAGGAATACATAAAGCTGGCTTCAGATGGTACCTGTGTTTCCTGTGCACGTTTTTCATTTATTCAAACAGCATTAATTAAGTACCTATGATGTGCCAGGCACCATACCCATTCCTGAGCACAAAAATGGAATAAGATGCAGCCTATCTTTCCCCAAGGTGGTCACCACAATCCAGAGAAAATCAGCTACATGAAGAGGTGATGATCAGTAAGTCCAGTTCAGTTGCTTAGTCGTGTCTGACTGACTCTTTGCGACCCCATGGCCTGCAGCATGCCAGGCTTCCCTATCCATCACCAACTTCTGGAAGTGATGATAATATTCAATATAAAACCAACCAAGAACTGCAACATGTCCAGGGTGTGTGGGGAGAGAAGATGTCAAGTGTTGGGGGAAGCGACACCAGCTTGGCTGAGCAGGGTTCCCAAGCAGGACAGATTAGACCTAAAGGTGTCTGAAAGAAACAGGCAGAATCTGTCAATGTGATACATTTTCTTGTTTCTTCTACTCCTTCCCAATTTTCTGAACAACTTGTATTGGCTGGGTGAGTGTCTGTCAGAGACATTTTAGAAACAAAAGACATACACAAGGATAAAGTGGATTGAATGACCATTAAGACCCCCTTCTGATCCTAGAAGCTAGGGCTTCCATAACTTCATTACTGAATACTTTTCTTAAGACTTTCAGAATCACTTCACTCACTTATTTCATTTACTCTCTAAAGAAGTCTGCTAGATATTTTTTTAAAGTCTATATATTTAGCAAGCAATACAGTAAAATACTTGAGAATCCTTCTCAACAGTAATTATTTCTAAAGAAAATGATACTAGGATAAAGCAAATCTAATAGGGAAGTGATGACAGTTCATTAGTATCTCATAAAGAGCTCAGAATACTATCCTGGTAGGTTCAGGTCCCATCTGTCTATGTCTTAGTATATTTGAGTCTGTGGGAGCTTGCTGTCTCTTGCTTATAAGCCCAGATTCTAAAATTAGAACTAGCTTTGAACAAGCCATTATTCTTCCTAAGATATATTAAATTAAATCTCCTTTTACCTCAAAAGAAATCAGAGTAGTCACATAGGAGAGTTGAGAAGGTTAAATAATTTATATTATGACAAACATAATTCTTTGTAAACTCCAACATGTGAGGGAAATGTTATTATTCTCTGGAAGAAAGATGATGAAAAGTTAAAATTTTCAGACCTATTTTCGGGGGATAAAATTTTAAAATAACTTTGTTTTTAAAACAAGGAAACCTACTGAAATCAAAGTCACCATCAGATTCCACATCCTTAAGCAAACAAACTTTTCAAACCAGAGTTTAACAAGTAGCTAAACTCTATGATTTTTGTTTCTTTTTTCTATTAATTATCCACTTACCATGAAAGGTTCCCGGTCAGCACTGAGACATAAAGCATGATGTACAATGTGAATATAGTCCCTTTTAGAACAGTGAATGACCAGACGTTTCATGGGAAGGAGGGGGTCTGACATCAGCCTCAAGCTAAACTTAGGAATGCCTTAGCATCTAACAGACTGTTTTGATGAATACTTTATGACTTAAAATGAAACCCATTAAGTGAAATATGACTAATCAGAATCACATAATGATTGAGAGCATGGACACTTGCAGCCTACTTCTTGTGTTCAATTCCAGCTCCACTATCCTTAGCTGTGTGACCAGGCAAACTGCTTCACCTCTCTGTGCTGCTATTTCTTCATCTAAAAAACAGAATAGTGACTACTTTTTATGAGGAATAAATAAATACTTGTAAGCACTAGAAACACACTTGTCACATAGTTTAAAATTACATATTAGTTATAGACAGGCCCTCAATATATCTCGGGAACTTTGCACAGTCATTATCTGAGGCATCATAGGAACTTATTCCATACAAAGATGGATCTCCCAGGCCTTCTCAACCTTTTCCTTCTTATAAAGTGCTCTCCATCATTACCCTACAACTCATGCCTACCAGCACTGTTCACAAATGAGATATCCTGATATACTATGGTTTGGAAATTCTCAAGGACAAACCATATACAATCTCACCAGATTAGACCTGTCAATTCTGTTCAGAAAGAGGTTGTTGTTTAGTCACTAAGTCATGTCCGACTCTTTTGAGACCCCTATGGACTGTAGACCATCAGGCTCCTCTGTACATGGGATTTCCCAGGCAAAGAATACCACAGTGGGTTGCCATTTCCTTCTCTAGGGCATCTTCCCAACCCAGGAATCAAACCTGTGTCTCCTGCATGGGCAGAAGGATTCTTTACCACTCAGCCACCATGGAAGCCCTTAGAAAGAGGCAGAGGTATGTATTAACACACTGAATTTAACTACAGCTTCGTATTTTCACCTGGGATCAATTTTGTTCGCCTCACAGAAAAAATACCACACTCTTGAAGAAGGCTTCATGTCATCGGTGCCCCAAGAAGGAAGAAGGCAGCTCTTCCCTGTGGGTGCTCCTGACCTCTGTCCAGTTAACCCTTCTTACAGTATCTAGCACCTGCTGCCTTGTATTAAGTTAATATACAAATTATCTGAGAAGAGGGAATGGGACTTTTTTCTTATCACCCTGGAGTCTAGTCAAGTACCCTGCACTTGGAAAGCACTACATAATACTTAACAATGAATGAATGGACAAGCGAATGAATCAATAAACATATTCTAGAACATAATTTAATTTCTTCCAAGATCTACATTTTCTTCCAAGCAAGTTGGCCAGTGTCTCCTGTAATCCAATCCTTCAGGTCATTCTGCCTTCCTTCCTAAATTACAGGCAGTTTGACCCAGTGGTTAAGAGCAGTGACTCAGAGCCAGCTGGACTCTGAGCTTTCCACTTACCAGCCTTAGGGCCTTGAGCCTGTTAAGACTCTATGGGCATCAGTTTCACCAACTATATAACATGGGGATAATACGTGTGCTTATTCCATCAGATGGCAAAGGATTAAACATGTCTTGTGTATAAAACACTTAGAACAGTGACTGGCACTGGCACATAGTAAGTGCTGCTTGAGTACTCACTATCATTACTTCCACCCTCTAAACCCATAGTTTATTAAAAAATTTTCTCCATTCCTTTGGTTCCTATGGAAGGAAGGTTTTGTCTTTATTGTCCTCCATTGAAGTTTAAAGTCAAAACAGTTTTTCTTACAGTTCCCTAAACATCAAACTGCTGGCCTCCCTAGACTCAGCCCGCTTCTCTTCCTAAACCAGCTTCTGTCTGGGCACACATAAGCCCCATTAAGCTTCTCCACTGCCACCACCTTCTCTTCATCTGGCAACTCTATAGACTTCATCAGTCATTTTCCCAAAGCTCTTGCTCATGTCATAATCATGACCAACAGCATCTCCATGGCTCACTAAACTCTGGGCTTCAGCCGGACTTGGAGATACTTCAAAGTCCCCATATGATTTGGGAGAAGGATAGGGAAGCTGTTTGCTTTGTCCAGAATGAGATGCCTTGTTTCCATGTATTTGTTTACCCTGACACAAATCAACCACTCAGGCTTGCTACAAGCTTGATGAAGACCTCCACCAGATATACCACCAAAAAGGTTGAGACAGCTGCAAAGGTTTCTGTTTCCCTGGAGAAGGAGTTTCATGGAAGGCTAACAATCACCACAGCAACCAGACTACAAAAACAGTCCGTGGGCTGCAGCCCCATAACTCTGGTAAAGCAATTTGTACTCCATGAAAAGGCTAGGGCACAGAAGTTGAAAAATGATCAAAGTAAACACTGCTCTTCAAGCACCATTCTGTTGTGCTGATTTCAAGGCATCAAGTCACAGCATCAAAGTTCTGTTATGAAAGATGCACGTCAAGTGCCAAGGATTTGCTCGGCTGAACTAACTGCTCTGGTGCGAAGGTCTAGAGATAAGTTCGTAGCACATTTTCCAAAACAACCATTTCAAATTTGCTCTAAGAGCAGACCAGGGTAAAAATGTACACCATTATATCAAGTTACCCTGCCCAAGCTAGAACAGCTGTTGATCCCAACCCTGGATTTAAAAAAAGAGAGAAGGTGATTTTTCTTATTTTGGCCACACTGCACTGCATATGGGATCTTAATTCCCTCACCAGGGATTGAACCCTTGCCCCATGCATTGGAAGCACAGAGTTTTAACCACTAGACCATGAGGGAAGTCCCAGAAGGTGATTTTCTGATAAAATTTTAAATAGACTTTATTTCATACTGACCTTTCCTGGACTAATTCTGATAAATTTAAGGGAAATTTTTCTAAACTTCATTTAACACTAATGAAGACAATGACCTGTTCCAGGGTCTCTGATCCACTACCTCAATTTATGCTATACTTTAAACAGCAAATAAGAAACTATATAAGAATAAAAATATAGTATATATTATATCTATACTACATAGAAGCAGAAACTATAAAGTATAGGAACTTAGGGACAAATTTCTTCATAAACTTATAAGAGTCTTTGATTTTTATTAACATGATCAAAGTTAATTATTAACTATGTTTACTACAGCTTTAATACACAGAACATTTTTATTTTAAGGAACTCAAAGTGATGTACCTGAGTAGCCCTACAGCATCCTCAAAAGTTAGGTAAGAAAAATATACAATTCCCATGAGCAATAATTTATGGAAGAAATTATCAGAATCTCAATTACATTGGTGGTACATAATGAATTAATGAAACAAAATACTTATTAGTAGAGAGAAATCTTAATTCAAACTACCCTGAACAGAACGTTTAGAAATTTGATTAGAACAATGGGATGTGTACACACACATCACATTCCTCTTCTCCAGGTGCATCCCAAGCATAGTGCAGCTCCCTGGATCTATTGTGAAGAACGAGTCCACTTGCACAAGTTCTGGGGTTTGAGCAAGATGCTCAGATGTAAATGGGTCTGTGGGGAACAGAAACGGAGCTCTGGTGGAAGGCCCTGAGAGTGAACAGAGCAGAACAGGGAACTAAGGGGACAGGGCAGGAGGGCAGGGAGAACCTTGAGAGAAATGTCAAGACAGAGAAGGTAGTGTGGGTAGGCTTGGAGGGCATTTAATTCAGATAGAGCTGAGGAAATATATAAAAGAACATAGAAAAATAAAGTTGGAAAGGTAGACTGGGGCCAGATCTCAATGAGCCGTGAAAGCCAAGCTTAACTAATCGGTGAAGGCAATTGAAAGAAGAGCATGTAATGTAATTCACTGAGATGTGACCATGGCTTGCCTCTTGACAAATAGTGGGTACGTCAACTTCTGGCGTATCAAGTGTGACTTAGTTAATCACATTAATACATTAATTTACTAAACTCCCTTCAATCACCTCAGTTATTTGCCCAACAGAATATGTATCAGTAATAGAAATGTTTTTAAAACCCACTTTGTACAGGATCCCATTCCAAATCTTATCCAGTATCATTATTAAGGAATTATCAAGGAGTATCTTGCAATGGGAGAAAAATAAATCTTAATCCTCAACCCCAAGTATCCTAGACCTGAGGGGTTTGTTCCCTTGCTTTATCCCCAGCTTATAGGCCCTCAATAAACACTTGTGGAGTTTGGGATATATTTTAACCATAAACAATGAAGAAACTAGGCAACTACTATGAGTTACAAGCCTCAAGCATTTTTACAAGGGATAAGTCATGAGCCTGATAATGCAGTCCTATTTATAATATTCTATGCAAGAATCTTTAAATCCCACCCCTAGTTCTCTACTCTGTAAGAAATGAACCAGACCATTTACTCCTAAAGTGAAAACAAGTCTTCATTCTCTATCCATTGTCTTCCTGAGATGAACTCCTAAATCTTCGCAAGACCTAACAATAAGTTTCCAGTAAACACCTGAAACAAATTTGGGTCATAATTTCTCATATCGTATTCTTTTCAAAAGAGAAAGCAAGTAAACAGTTGGTCAGCAATTTTGGAATGAAGATAAGATTGTCTGATTTACAGAAAATGACTTATTGCCTGCCCTTGTGGAGAAGTTAATTATCCTTGCCTGAGAAACAGGGAAAAGGTACTTTCACTATAAACCACAAACACAGTTGCTTCTCAAACTTGTCTTCTTCCTGGGATAAGATTCTGGACATATCACTCATTTAAAGAAAAAAAGTTCTGCTTTAGTTATCTTTCTCTGGGATTCAATTTCCCCATAAGTGAAGGGACTAAGCCAAAGCCTACAGTTCTTTGAGCAACCAGTAGAATCAGTAAGTCTTCAAGACAGAGCCCTAGGAATAGACGTGGCTAATGAAAAAGAATGGGCTGACGTGACTGAGTCATCAACTCACAAATTCCAGGTCACGCTAAGCGATTTGTGCACTCAATTAAAAGGAAAGAGTGACAAAAGTTTAAACTTGCCAAAGTGAATAGAGAGTAAAACAGAAGATTTTTATTTAAGAACTGAAAATATTCCAAAATGAATTTATTGGACTTTTCAGACCAATGAGAGCATTTTAGAGAATCTTATTCTTTTCTTTTTAACTCTAGGTCAGTGTGTGCCTTATAGTCTTTTATGCTTGACAGAAACAAAATAAATCATAAAATACTCAAGGCTAATCCTAAAGGTAAATCAAGATTTACAGTGTCTTTTAAAATACAGAGTGTTGACAAGATAATAGTTCTAGGACAAGTTAATTTATTTGGTTTTGCTAATTTCTTTTAGATATACTTTTGAATAAGAGAGTTGCGTGGTTTATACTGAATTTCAGGAAGACTGGAAGATTTTTCTATTTTCTATCTTTCTAGTAAATCAAAATACGATTTAAAAACAAGAGTCAACAATAACTTTATTATGCTGCCAGGTTCTAAAACCACTATTTTGATGGGATAATATCCCTTAATAAAGACAATGGTTGCTCTTGGTTAAACCATAAATCAATAGGCTGAGAACAAGTCTTAGTCACTACAATTGACTCATTCAGTGTCTATGACCAGCTCTAGATCCAAGGTGTGAAGTTATGAAGTTCTCTCATTCCCCCCAACTCTTCCTTTTTACTGCCACCTTTTTGTTCCCCTAGTACTTCACTGGCTGTTCAAGAAGCAAAAGAAAAGGGAAAAGGGTAAAATTAGAACCAGTGGGCTTGGTTACTGTAAGCAGTGATAAAAACCTGAAAGAAGAGGATAAAACACAAAATGAAATTTGTGCACAATAAAATTGCTGACCTTTAGTGATACAGGAGATTTTAGACACAGTCTATTTTTTGTAGAGGAAATATTTATTGCAGAGGAAATTGAAGCCCAAAGAGGTGATGGCATGCCCCAATTCCACAGCTGGTTATGGCATCATTGGGGCTAGAACCCAAATATCCATACCAGTGATCCAGCTTTTACTTATCCTGCTAGTGGAACTTTCCATGCCTCTCCTTACAGAACCAATTCTCTGATACTGAAAAAGATCTCCCTGAATCTTTAGAGTTCAGGGTCAACCTCTTTAACCACTGGATAAGAACACAGAAATATAAAGAATGCCAAGAAGCAACGTCTCTCCCTGCAAAGCATCATATGATCTGACCCTTGACTAGCTAATCCCATCTCTTATGCTTTCCTCCTTGCTCACTAGATTCCAGCCATGCTGGCCTTCTCATCCACCTCCACAAGTCACTTCCAAGCTCTGGGCCTTGACATAAGCAGATCTTGTATCTGGCATATTCTTCCCACGGATCCATGCATGGTTCACTCCTTTTCATCATTAGTATGTCTGTTGAAGTGTACCTCCTCAAGGAAGCTTTTCCTATCCACCCTAACGACCACTCCTTCAAGTACTTGAATACCTCATGTTCAAAACAACACAAGCATTACAAAGGCTGAAACTCTGCCTTCTTCAGCACTATATCCCCAATCCGAGGGAAATGCCCGTACATGGTGAACACTCACATATTTTTAGAACGAATAAATGAATGAATGTATGAAAGACAAAGGAAAGATGAACCAACATATGGGGTGACTTCACAACATGGTGCTGGGAAATCTTTGCATTTATGTTTTTGTAAAATTGAAGGGAAAAAAGGTAGCTGTGGATATAGAAAAGTTACCAGAAAGCCTTTTGGCATCTATCTAAACCATATCTGATAGGCATTTCTGATAAAAGGCCATGGCCAAGAAAACAAAAATAACCAACTTTCAGCCTACTTCAGATAAGCAAGAATTCAAGATCAAGTCATAATATATCTCAAAGTTCACCTGATTCTGCCAGCAGGAGCCCTGCAGTACTAAATTTTTGAGCATGTGAATGATACATTGTTTTACTGAAATATTTTCCAAGATTCCCTTCCAAATTCAACTCCATGGTCTTTTTTCTCCCCTAAAGGGCAAAATTCTAACCTGTTTCCAAGCTATTTGGTAATATTTTGGCACAGATTATCCAGCAAAGAAAGTTGTTTGTATAGAACAGAGCTATTGGGAGTAATAGGATGCCCCAACCTGCCCCTCTTTCTAAGTGCTTAACCTATATATGACACTCAACCTAGTCACATGTAATTCTTACCAGGTGGCTATTTTATTGAAGCTCAAAGACTTATCTCCAATATGATTAAAGTTAACAAACAATATTGGGAGCCATACTTAAGCCCACAGTTAAGCAGAGCAAGGAGGTGAGATCATCTAAATGGGAGCAGGAAGAGAGGGAGAATTTGCCATCCACTCTATCTTTGCTCAGAGATGGCAATGGCACCCCACTCCAGTACTTTTGCCTAGAAAATTCCATGGATGGAGGAGCCTGGTAGGCTGCAGTCCATGGGGTCGCTAAGAGTCGGACACGACTGAGTGACTTCACTTTCACTTTTCACTTCCATGCATTGGAGAAGGAAATGGCAACCCACTCCACTGTTCTTGCCTGGAGAATCCCAGGGACGGGAAGCCTGGTTGGCTGCCCTCTATGGGGTCGCACAGAGTTGGACACGACTGAAGCGACGCAGCAGCTATCTTTGCTACCTTTGGTAGTTTCAAGCGGTGTCAAAGACTGCCTAGTAACAGGTGCATATAAATAGTGATGTAATGATCAAACAAGTGTCAAAACCTTGGGAAAGTCCACCTTGCCCACACCCACTCAACTGTACATCAACCCCATCTACAGGAGATGTATGCTGCAGATTCAAGCTTGGGCTCTACCAATCACTTCCTAGTCCATGATTTGGGGGAGAATATTTAACCTCTCTCAGCCTCAGTTTCGATGTCTGTAAACTAGTGTTTATGCCCCTTGCAGGGGCATTGATGAGGCTGACCAGAATGCTGCCTTTCTTCATCCTCCGAGAAAGCAGTTTACCTGCTTGTTTAACTGTGGCTCCAATCAATGTGGTACCATTACCTCCTGCCAATAGGTCCCTGGATTTTGAAGCAGGATGACAAACTGATTACAGCTGCAAACACAATCCTTGATGATGTGAAAGTCACTCAGTCGTGTCTGACTCTTTGCAACCTCATGGACTGTAGCCTGCCAGGCTCCTCTGTCCATGGAATTTTCCAGGCTTTCCAATAAATAATTAGTGGCTTTTCTACTATTTTCCAGCTTTCCCCTCAACTTCTGGGACTCGGGTCTCATCAGAAACCAGGTCGGAAAGATACAGCACAAGCAGCACATGTGATTGGTCATCTTCACCAGTTACTCCTGTTCAGAAAAGGGTCGAGGGGGCAGGCTCAAGTCTTGCTCTCCAAACTTCATTGCAATTTGGGGGAATTTTGCTCAGAATCCAACAAAAAACAGTCCTGAGAATGCCATATTCATTCCATGCCTGACCCCAACACCACATCTGCTCTAAGGAGACCCCAAATTTCTGAACCATGGGAAATTTCTGAAACTCCATCACCTGCCTTTCCATCCTGGAGTATGCTTTCCAGAGAAACAGGAATACAGGAAGTGCTAAAGCCATGAACTTCTTCCAAGGCAGCTGAAGTCACTGGATGAAGTAAAGCCACGGTTTCTCCCAATCTGTGGCTGCGAAGTTTGGGGACAAACATTTATCTTTAGAGGTCTACCTAAATTGCCCCTTCCTGCGTTTAAGATAGCCTCAATCCATCTGGCTCTGAAGACCTGCATCAAGACAGATAGATGAGCACTCATTCTCCCATGGTAAACACCAACAGGCAGCGCCATCAGACGCAAGCTCTCACAGTTGCCAGGGTACTTGCTGTCCTAACGTATTTCATACTCCTCAATTCGGCTGTGTTTTATTTACCAGCCTCCGCCCCCAGTCTTGGAAAATTTTGCCTCCAGCCCTCAGCCAAACCACATCCCTATTTCAGACCTCTCCAAATTCTCACCTCCAAGTAGCATTGCCAGGCTAGCACACCTGGCTCCAATTACTTCGGCAAGGCGCCTCCCCCGGCCCAGTCCCTTCCAACACGCCTGATTCCTTAGCACTTCTGTGTTTACCTCCGCCCAGCTGCAGTTGATTAAATCTATCTGGTTATGTTTCGATCGTGGGTGTTTGGGGCAATAGTTTCGACGTCTCTGTCCCTTCAGTTCACAGGTGTTGTTCTTTCACAGGGTCTGCGCAGCGGTGCGCGGACTGCTGCCTTCGTCACTCCCACAATGCTCTGCGCTGGGGGCACAGTCCAGAAGGCTTGCAGCCGAGGCTGTCCGGTTGCTGGTTCTAATTACGTGGGGAGGGAGGGGCCTTCGCTTGAGTAAACTGAAATGATTAGTTCCTCTAATCTTCTGTTTTTCAATAAATAAAGAGGGAGGCAGAAAGATGCTTTGTGTGTACTCTGTCCTGATGAAACAGTGAACTGTTAGGAAAACCAAGAAATTTCTACAGTGCGAGGCAGTAAGACCTAAGCAGTGAAACTGAAAAGCATTATCCCAAGCATTTGGAGGCCAGATTTGCCTCCCGGATCTGGAAATCCTTCTTAATCCAGGTTTAAAACACACACACATAAGAAGACATCAAATATTATTCGTTTACATTTCAGTTATTAGTTGGTTCCTAACCCACTGCACACTGAGGGTTTCTTTAAGGATATTTTCTAGTTTTAACAATTCCAGAAACCCACTTTCTGTTTTACTTTTCAATTGGTATTTTTCACTAAATGCAAATTAAGCTTTTTTTCTTTTAATTTGGAGGCCTGGACTAAGGTATTTTAAAAAACAAAACAAAAAAAAGCACTTAACTCTCAATGTACACTCAAAAAAAAAAAAAAAACACTGGAAGAAAATATTATATCTCAATCTTCCCAACCTCTTCATATCGACAAATGAAGAAACTGATTCCCATGGGCTTATAGATTTGCTCAAGTTCAAATAAAAGCTTGATAAATGAAGAAATGATCATTAAGATGCACAATCCAGTGATCTATTTTTTACACCTTGAAACCTGGATTAAGAAACATCACTTGAAGGAGTTTCCTGACAGTCCAGTGGTTATGACTTGGTGCTTTCACTGTGGTGGCCTGAGTTCAATCCCTAGTCTGGGAACTAAGATTCCACAAGCTGTGGTGCAGCCCCCCAAACACACACACACACACACACACACACACACACAAATTACTTTATGATTGAACCATATATACCAATAACCAGACTTTAGAGAAAACATAAAAAATTTCTAACTCAGTCCATTTAATAAAGCTAAGCGGTTACAATCATCATATGCACTTGTTCATTCAAGCATTTATCTCACGTATATTTATTGAATGCTTACTATGTGCTAGATATATTCTAATTACTGAAGATAGTGCAAAAAGTAAAACACCTCATGGATATTCTAATGGAAGTTAGTAAGTTCAGTCGCTCAGTCGTGTGCAACTCTTTGCAACCCCGTGAACCACAGCACGCTAGAACTCCCTGTCCCTTACCAACTCCCAGAGTTCACCCAAACCCATATACATTGAGTCGGTGATGCCATGCAACCATCTCATCCTCTGTCATCCCCTTCTCCTCCTGCCCTCAATCTTTCCCAGCATCAGGGTCTTTTCAAATGAGACAGCTCTTCGCATCAGGTGGCCAAAGTATTGGAGTTTCAGCTTCAACATCAGTCCTTTCAATGAACACCCAGGACCAATCTCCTTTAGGATGGACTGGTTGGATCTCCTTGTAGTCCAAGGGACTCTGAAGAATCTTCTCCAACAGCACTATTCAAAAGCATCAATTCTTCAGCACTCAGCTTTCTTTATAGTCCTACTCTCACATCTATAAATGACTACTGGAAAAACCATAGCCTTGACTAGACAGACCTTTGTTGACAAATGTCTCTGCTTTTTAATATGCTGTCTAGGTTGGTCATAACTTGCCTTCCAAGGAGTAAGTGTCTTTTAATTTCATGGCTGCAATCACCATCTGCAGTGATTTTGGAGCCCCAAAAAATAAAGTCAGCCACTGTTTCCACTGTTTCCCCATCTATTTGCCATGAAGTGATGGGACTGGATGCCATGATCTTAGTTTTCTGAATATTGAGCTTTAAGCCAACTTTTTGACTCTCCTCTTTCACTTTCATCAAGAGGCTCTTTAATTCTTCTTCACTTTCTGCCATAAGGGTGGTGACAGACAATAAACATGTTTAAATATAAATAGGTGGTGATATGAGTTATTTTTAAAAAGTAAAAACGGGTTTGTAGATAGTAGGGGTAAGGGGTATGGATATTTTAAATGGGGTGGTCTATGAAGATCCAGTGGATGTGACTGGTGATGCAAGTAAAGTCCGATGCTGTAAAGAGCAATACTGCATAGGAACCTGGAATGTTATGTCCATGAATCAAGGCAAATTGGAAGTGGTCAAACAGGAAATGGCAAGAGTAAACATCGACATTATAGAAATCGAGCTAAAATGTACTGGAATGGGTGAATTTAACTCAGATGACCATTATACCTACTACTGTGGGCAAGAATCCCCTAGAAGAAATGGAGTAGACATCATACGCAACAAGAGTCTGAAATGCAGTACTTGGATGCAATCTCAGAAACAACAGAATGATCTCTGTTCATTTCCAAGGCAAATCATTCAATATAACGGTAATCCAAGTCTATGCCCCAACCAGTAATGCTAAAGAAATTGAAGTTGAACGGTTCTAAGAATACCTACAAGACCATCTAGAACTAACACCCAAAAAAGATGTCCTTTTCATTACAGGGGACTGGAATGCAAAAGTAGGAAGTTAAGAAATACCTGGAGTAACAAGCAAATTTGGCCTTGGAGTACAAAATGAAGCAGGGCAAAGGCTAGTAGAGTTTTGCCAAGAGAACGCCCTGGTCATAGCAAACACCTTCTTCCAACAACATAAGAGAAGACTCTACACATGGACATCACCAGATGATCAATACCAAAATCAGACTGATTATGTTCTTTGCAGCCAAAGATGAAGAAGCTCTATACAGTCAGCAAAAACAAGACCAGGAGCTGACTGTGACTCAGATCATGGACTCCTTATTCCCAAATTCAGACTTAAATTGAAGAAAGTAAGGAAAACCACTAGACCATTCAGCTATGACCTAAACCAAATCCCTAATGATTATACAGTGGAAGTGAGAAATAGATTTAAGGGACTAGATCTGATAGACAGAGTGCCTGATGAACTATGGATGGAGGTTCGTGACATTGTACAGGAGACAGGGATCAAGACCATCCCTAAGAAAAAGAAGTGCAAAAAGGCAAAATGGTTGTCTGAGGAGGCCTTACAAAATAGCTGTAAAACAAACAGAAGTGAAAGGCAAAGGAGAAAAGGAAAGATATACCCATCTGAATGTAGAGTTCCAAAGACTAGCAAGGAGTGATAAGAAAGCCCTCCTCAGTGATCAGTGCAAAGAAATAGAGGAAAACATAGAATGGGAAAGACTAGAGATATCTTCAAGAAAATTAGAGATACCAACGGAACATTTCATGCAAAGATGGGCACAATAAAGCACAGAAATGGTATGGGCCTAACAGAAGCAGAAGATGGGATGGCAAGAATACACAGAACTATACAAAAAAGATCTTCATGACCCAGATAATCATGATGGTGTGATCATTCACCTAGAACCAGACATCCTGGAATTCAAAGTCAAGTGGGTCCTATTAGGAAGTATCACTATGAACAAAGCTAGTGGAGGTGATGGAATTCCAGTTGAGCTATTTCAAATCCTGAAAGATGATGCTGTGAAAGTGCTGCACTCAATATGCCAGCAAATTTGGAAAACTCAGCAGTGGCCACAGGACTGGAAAAGGTCAGTTTTCATTCCAATCCCAAAGAAAGGCAATGCCAAAGAATGCTCAAACTACCACACAATTGCACTCATCTCACACGCTAGCAAAGTAATGCTCAAAATTCTCCAAGCCAGGCTTCAAAAGTACCTGAACCAAGAACTTCCAGATGTTCAAGCTGGATTTAGAAAAGGCAAAGGAACCAGAGATCAAATTGCCAACATCCACTGGATCATCAAAAAGCAAGAGAGTTCCAGAAAAACATCTATTTCTGCTTTATTGATTATGCCAAAGCTTTTGACTGTTAGATCACAAAAACTTGTGGAAAATTCTTCAAGATACGGGCATACCAGATCACCTGAGTTGCCTCCTGAGAAATCTGTATGTAGGTCAAGAAGTAACAATTAGAACTGGACATGGAACAACAGACTGGTTCCAAATCAGGAAAAGAATACATCAAGGCTATATATTGTCACCCTGTTTATTTAACTCATATGCTGAGTACATCATGTGAAATGCTGGACTGGATGAAGCACAAGCTGGAATCAAGACTGCTGGGAGAAATATCAATAACCTCAGATATGCAAGACACCACCCTTATGGGAGAAAGTGAAGAAGAACTAAAGCGCCTCTTGACGAAAGTGAAAGAGCTGAGTGAAAAAGTTGGCTTAAAACTCAACATTCAGAAAACTAAGATCATGGCATCTGGTCCCATCACTTCATGGCAAATAGATGGGGAAACAATGGAAACAGTGACAGACTTTATTTTGGGGGGCTCCAAAATCACTGCAGATGGTGATTGCAGCCATGACATTAAAAGATGCTTGCTCCTTGGAAAAAAAGTTATG
>NW_011495027.1:9659262-9660644 GCF_000754665.1 Bison bison bison
CAACCTAGATAGCATATTAAAAAGCAGAGATATTACTTTGCCAACAAAGGTCTGTCTAGTCAAAGCTTTGGTTTTTCCAACAGTCATGTATGGATATGAGAGTTGGACTATAAAGAAAGGTGAGTGCACAAGTATTGATGCTTTTGAACTGTGGTGTTGGAAGAAGACTCTTGAGAGTCCCTTGGACTGCAAGGAGATCCAACCAGTCCATCCTAAAGGAAATCAGTCCTGAATATTCATTGGAAGGACTGATGCTAAAGCTGAAACTCTAATACTTTGGCCACCAGATGAAAGAGCTGATTCATTGGAAAAGACCCTGATGCTGGGAGTGACTGAACACAGGAGGAGAAGGGGATGACAGAGGATGAGATGGTTGGATGGCATCACCGACTTAATGGACATGAGTTTGAGTAAGCTCCGGGAGTTGGTGATGGACAGGGAAGCCTGGCATGCTGCAGTCCATGGGGTTGCAGAGCTAGACATGACTGAGCGACTGAAGTGAACTGAACTGATGAAGATCTCTCTGTAGAGGTCATGGCTGGGCAGAGACTGGAGGAAAGAAAGGAACAAGTCCAGTGAGTAAACAGGAGAAGTGCTCCAAGCAAAGGATAAGAGGAAGGAACATGCTCTGCACTTTTGAAAGACATCTGGATCAACAACTACAGTATTGTGAAAATGGTGAGAGCAGAGGGGAGAGCATGAGAGTTATGCTGGGGATTGGGGATTTTACTCTAAATATAATGGGAAGCCACTGTGGCAAGCTGAGCTGGTGAATTTTGTGACTGGACTTAAGTTTTTAAAAGATCATTCAAGCTGCTGTGTATTAGCTAATAATGACAGTAGCTAACATTTTCTTTTTTTTTTTTTTTAAATTTAATATATTCCGTACAAATTTAAGAACCCATCCTGAACCCTCCTCCCTCCTCCCTCCCCATACCATCCCTCTGGGTCGTCCCAGTGCACCAGCCCCAAGCATCCAGCATCGTGCATTGAACCTGGACTGGCATCTCGTTTCATACATGACATTTCACATGTTTCAATGCCATTCTCCCAAATCTTCCCACCCTCTCCCTCTCCCACAGAGTCCATAAGCCTGTTCTATACATCAGTGTCTCTTTTGCTGTCTCGTATACAGGGTTATCGTTACCATCTTTCTAAATTCCATATATACGCGTTAGTATACTGTATTGGTGTTTTTCCTTCTGGCTTACTTCACTCTGTATACTAGGCTCCAGTTTCATCCACCTCATTAGAACTGATTCAAATGTATTCTTTTTAATGGCTGAGTAATACTCCATTGTGTATATGTACCACTGCTTTCTTATCCATTCATCTGCTGATGGACATCTAGGTTGCTTCCATGTCCTGGCTATTATAAACAG
>NW_011495027.1:9661038-9698731 GCF_000754665.1 Bison bison bison
TCCACACTGTTCTCCATAGTGGCTGTACTAGTTTGCATTCCCACCAACAGTGTAAGAGGGTTCCCTTTTCTCCACACCCTCTCCAGCATTTATTATTTGTAGACTTTTGGATCGCAGCCATTCTGACTGGTGTGAAATGGTATCTCATAGTGGTTTTGATTTGCATTTCTCTGATAATGAGTGATGTTGAGCATCTTTTCATGTGTTTGTTAGTAGCTAACATTTTCTAAGTGCTTATTATATTCCAAGTAATATTCTAAGCACTTGTCACATTTTAACTATTTAACTGTCAGAGCAACTTATAAAGTATGTGCATGCTAAGTCACTTCAGTCCTGTCCCATTCTGTGTGACCCTATGGACTACAACCCACCAAGCTCCTCTGTCCATGGGATTCTCCAGACAAGAATACTGGAGTGGGTTGCCATTCCCTTCTCCAGGGGATCTTCCCAACCCAGGGACTGGACCCATATCTCTTAAATCTCTTGCATTGGTAAGCAGTACTTTACCACTAGGGCCATCTGGGAAGGCCAACTTATAAAGTAGATACTATTATTATCCCCATAAGAAGAAAATGAGGCATGGAGAAGTTAGATAACTTGCCCAAAGTCAGTTCATAAACAATGGAATCAGGATTCTAACACAGGCACTTGGGACTTGGGTTAGGGGTCCACTGAGCCTCAGGGGGTTCGAACCAAATGTGGTGGTGGGGGCAGAGGGGTGAGAGAAGTTGGGGGGGGGGTCAAAGGTGTGCAGACTCAAAGTATATTTTTATGGTAGAATGAATAGGATTGCATGTGACATCTGATAAACATAGAAAGTCAGTGGATAATAACAAGGATTTTGGCCTTGGTAACTAGGTAGTAGTGCCCCTTATGGAGATGGAGAACACAAGCAGTGAACAAAATGGGGATAGGAGGGCTGCATAGAACTGAAGATAACCTCCCAAATTAAGGTGAGATAGGGAGTGTATTGGAGAAGGCAATGGCACCCCACTCCAGTAGTCTTGCCTGGAAAATCCCATGGACAGAGGAACCTGGTGGGCTGCAGTCCATGGGGTCATTAGGAGTCAGACACAACTGAGCGACTTCACTTTCACTTTTCACTTTCATGCATTGGAAAAGGCAATGGCAACCCACTCCAGTACTCTTGCCTGGAGAATCCCATGGACGCAGGAACCTGGTGGGCTGCCATCTATGGGGTGGCACAGAGTCGGACACAATTGAAATGACTTAGCAGCAGCAGCAGCAGGGAGTGTATTAGCTTCCTGTGGCTGCTGTAACTAAAAACTTGATGGCTTAAAACAACAAAAAATTTATTCTCTTATCATTCTCAAAGTGTCAGCAGATACACCAGAGTCTCCCGAAGCTCTAGGGGAGAAACCATTGCTTACCTCTTCTAGCTTCTCACAGCTGTTGATATTCCTTGGCTTGTGGTCCCATCACTCCAACCTCTGCCTCCATGAATACATCACCTTCTCCTCCTCTGTCTACATCATATCTCTGTCTTATAAGGACACATGTGATTGCATTCAGAGGCCACCCAGATGATTCAGGAGAATGTTCTCACCTTAAAATTCTTCAGTTAATCATATTTGTAAAGACTTTTTCCATACAATATTAATATAGTAACATTCACAGGTTTGGGGGATTAGGATATGGGGATATCTATGGGAGCCATTATTTAACCTACAATAATCAGGAATATGTATAAGAAAAATAATAAAAATCAACAGGTGTGGACAAAGAGTTGGCAAAGTTTATTCCTTTTTCACATGAGAATTGGATCTTCTGCTAATTCTCTTATCTCTATAATCCTGGTACTCTAAAACAGTATGTCAACTATAATAAAAGGTAACTTGCTTATAATAAAAAGTATCCCTGGGATTGATAAATTGTATGGAGATTGGAAAAATTTTAAATCTCTGATGAGAAGAGATATTTGGAGGCTTCTTCCCTGAGAACAGAGACCCTAGCAAACCAGGTATGTTTTTCATGGGCATCATGGAAACTATTCCTATAGAGCATAGTTGCCTATTAGTTCCTGGGAGGTATGAGGCTTCCAAACCAGAGCAACACACACACACACACACACACACATACACACCCATGTAGATCTAGCATTGGAGCCAGCAACTGGAGAGCTCCAGATGGCTGTATGAACTCATGCATCCAAAGCCCCAGGCATCCAAATGAAGAGGAAGGCCATGCTGCCCTGCTCTATGCTGCAGCCTCTTCCCTGTATCCTTTAGCAGATTGAAGCCACCTGTGGCCTGTGATAATTTCTTGGGTCTGAATGTTTGTTTGAACCCAAGAAGACCCCCTGGATGTTTGCTGCCACATGTAATACAGATATCATTTCAGTTTAATTATTTCCATTCCTTCCTCCACCAGATTCTTTAACATAGTTGCCAGCAGGGAAAAGGAGCTGCACATTTGTTCCATCCAGTCACCCTCTGGTGGTCTCACTCATAAGCTGTAAAATGACTAAAAGGGGCAAGGAAAAGCAAAACCTGGAAAACACAAATTAATAAACGCACAGAAACTAACTTGACTGCTTCCTCAGGGAGGAGAAGTAAGTAGAACCTTAGATGAGTATGTCATGCTTCCTGCACTATGCCTTCAAGAGGCCTGTCCTCCAGGATTAGACACAGAAGTCCCAACCCACATCTCTGCTGGAAATGTGCAAGTGGGCTCATTACTCAGAGCCAAGATAAAGGATAAATCTTTATGAGTACCGTAAGTATGAGTCATAAAAAATAGGAAACACATGTATGACATATACACAGTAATAGTACCAAGCCAGGGAAAGTGTTTAGGAAATGTGTGTAAGAACACATGGCAAAAAGAGAACTAAAAATTACCTCTGTACACTACTCCAAAAATGTTAAAAAAAAAACCTCACAGCAAATCAGGGGTCCATATCACTCTGGTCTCTAATAAACACAGGTCATTTCCCTCCTTGGAACTAAGCTTTTTTTTTTTTTTTTTTTCAATGAAAAAAGAGGAGAACTGAATCAAGAAAAAGTAACTTGGAGTAGGCTTTGAAAGATTTTATGATTTGGGAAATTTGAACAGCTTCCAACGAAAACACTGGGAATTAGATATTAACAGCATTAAAACTGAACAAAAAGAAATCTTTTCAGAGGAATACTTATTTTCAATGGTGATATTACCATTTCATTTAGATTCTTACTATCTTAACAACCAGTGATGATAAGGGGGAAAAGAGTGTAATCTTCATTCCCTATGAAAGCAGGAAATACACGCATTAAGAACACAGCAAAAGCAACAAAAGGCTAGCAGAAAACCCTCTAACGGCCTCTCAGCTTGGCAGAGAGAGCTCACACTAGGGAACAGGCAGAACCCTCTGGCCAGCTGCACCAGATGACAGTCTGGGGGGTGTTCAGAGATCAAGGCAGGGGAATTGGCCCCCAAAATTCCTCTGGGACAGATGGTGGCGGCAAAATGCCCACACATGACTCCACTGGAAATTAAGTTCTTCAGTCGCCTTGGATTTTGGAAGACCCCCAAATTTGAGACTCAGCATGGCAAGCAAAGGAGACATATGTCTCACAGCAAAGCACACATGTCCATGTCCACGTGGACCTTGGGCTTCACTGGACTTCAGCCTTCTCCTTTATCTTCAGAAACTACTCTCTCCCAAGGAAAGCCTTGCCTTCATATCTATCCCCTTGAGGTGGAGAGGAATAGGCAAGAAATGTGTATTTTTTTTTAACTTCATTAAGTTTTAAATTTACTGAAAACTAAGAAAAGTCAGTATTCTTTAGGAGCTATCCTGAGGTAGGAATCTCATATAATTCCCACCTCACAAAAAAATCCAGCTGCAGACGACCAGAAAAGGCAACGGGAGCATGACTAGAGGTGGAAAATGTCGTGCCTCACTTTCCTCTGCCTCTCTATTCTCAGCCCTCTCAGCACCTGCCACATCTCTTTAGTCCTCTCTCCCAAGGCACCTGCATATGCACCCATGTCCCTAGGAGTGAGGCCTTGTGGGGGGCTCACCTCTTAAAATATGAAGGCAGCTTCCCTTTAAATCAGTGCATGGGTGCTAGGCACATGAAACCTACAGCCAAATCACCAACCTGCTATAGCAAACCAAAAAGAATCAGATGAGGGACTTTCCTGGAGATCCAGAGCTTAAAGAATCCTCCTTGCAATGGAGGGAGTGTGGATTCAAACCCTAGTCAGGGAACTAAGATCCCACACACTGCAGAGCAAGTAAACCCGTCCGCCTGCCTAAACCCATCCTGGATCCTACAGCTGGCTCTCCTTGGCTTATATTAAACCCAGTGACATCTAATTTAGTCTTCATATCTTCAAAAGAAGCCAAATCTTAGCTAAAATTTACCTCTCTTTTACCAAAGGATGTAAAAATTCTAGATGCAGTCAAAGGACTCTGTAGTTCAGGTAGAAAATGCCATAAATACCAAGCACTTATTGTAGGGTGTCTTGGACTAGAACCCAGATAATGCCAGATGATTGCAGGCAAAGAACCATACCAAAGAGTTAAAAAGTACAGCCATTTTACCTTAGTTTCAGCATCCTAAATCAGGAGTGCATTCGGAGCAAAATGCCATCAGGATACTAGAAAATAATGCTAAACTCATAAAAGACAATTTTTAAAATTAATCTTTTCCCTGTGAGTTTAAAAGGCTATCAAGTATCTGGACATTGATGTTTTAGCATGTCAGACAAGGCCAAGCAGTTTCAGGCAAAGAACTATTTCAATTAACCACCCGTCTAGCCGAGGTATCCAAGCAGCCTGGAAAGGAAAGCACAGAGCACAGAAGTGCAGTGGAAGCCAAAGCAGCAGGTTTTTCAAACAGATTCAGATTCCTGTGTCTTTAAGACCAGACCCTCATAAATGGATTGCTTCTGCTGGACACCATGCTCTAAATAAACAGACTCTTCTGGCCGACACACAACTTCCTGTAGGGCTCTGGTGGGTAAAGCTGGAAAAGGCTGCCAAATCCAATGA
Source organism: Bison bison bison (assembly GCF_000754665.1). Lineage (NCBI taxonomy): Eukaryota > Metazoa > Chordata > Mammalia > Artiodactyla > Bovidae > Bison > Bison bison. Next base: position 9,666,038 of record NW_011495027.1, read on the forward strand.
CCAGCAACTTTTGAGCTGACTTAGAAAACAAGCTACAAAGACTTGAGTCCAGAGTAAACAAAGGAAAAAGCCACATTAAACAGGGAACAAATTACTATACAGGCAGGGATATTTTAAGTGCTCACTGAGCAAAAAAAAAAAACAAAATAAAAAAAATCAAGTTACTAAGTATTTAATGATATAGGGTAAAGTAAAAATGCCTTCTTTTGATTGGAGGAATCAAGGTTAATTAATTCCAGCAACATGAAGAATTGGCTGGGAATCATCCCCCTGCATCAGGACAGATCGTTCTCAATGGCCCAACTTCAAACCCGACTCAGATCAAATAAACTACCCAAGGGAGCAGCATGGAGTTGAAAACCATTTATAGCTTTTACCCAGCTGAGGGAAAAGACTAGCTGGTGTACTAATAGAGGACTAAAATCTATAAGACTAAAGAAAAAAAAAAAAAAAAAACCTCAGAAACCAGCTGGAAAAGTCTAAAACAGAGACCTGGAGAATATATAGTAAATTGCAGTAGTCCAGGTGGCGCAGTGGTAAAGAATCTGCCTGCCAATGCAGGAATCACAAGAGATGTGTGTTCGATCCCTGGGTCGACAAGATCCCATGGAGAAGGAAATGGCAATCCGCTCCGGTATTCTTGCCTGGAAAATCCCATGGACAGACAGGCCTGGCAGGCTACAGTCCATGAGATTGCAAAGAATCAGACACAACTGAGCATCCAGCATGTATGCACAAGATTTAATTAGGAAAAATAAATCAATGCAGTAATACAAAGCAGAGGATACCTGCTCTGCTGTAGCAGTTAAGGACTGGGAACAAAACACCAAGTCCACTGATATAATGAAATCAAATCAAAGTACACAGTGGGAAAAGGGAAGAATTTAAGCAGACTTATGATGATATTTTAAATAATATCCTCAGCGCCATGCAAAAACCCAGAGTCCCTGCAAGGCGTGGATGGGAGGGGAGTTTGGGGGAGAATGGATACATATATATGCATGGCTGAGTCCCTTTGTTGTCCACCTGAAACTATCACAACATTGTTAATCAGCTATACCCCAATACAAAATAAAAAGTTTAAAAAAAACAATCCATGCAAAAGAGTCCAGTTTGGTTCCTGCCCTTAAGAAGTCCACTCCCCAGACTACACAAGATTAACACACATGATTCAGCAGCAAATAATACAAGAAAACATATAATTCCATACTCTGGGGAGGTGCAGATTGTGAGGGGTGAGGGAGTCAGAGCTACTTTAGAAAAGAGGGAGTTGGAGGAGGATAAAGGAACCAGGAAAAGACTTGCTGATGAGTTAAGACTCAGCACATGGTCTTCAAACATGACCCATGTTATGTTTGAAGGGTTAAGAAAGCAGTTCAGGTGGAATTAAGAAAAAGCTATAAGGCAATGGATTCAGCAGAAAGGTCAGGGGTGAGGCTCAGGAACATGCACTTAAATATTTCCAAGGGATTCAGATACAGGGCCTCCACATACCATGTACACTGATCCATAGGATTAAGTCCAAATCCTTACTTGTGTGGCTTTTCCAGTTTCATCTTCCACTTCCAGGACCCAGCCCACCCCCACCGCTGCTCCCATCATTACCGCATCCTCTATTCCAGGGGTTGGCAAGCTTTATCTGAAAATGACCAGACTGTAGACATTTGGGGCTTTGTTATTCTTGTTACCCTAACTCAAGTCTTCCACTGTGGCGAGGAAGAGGCCACAGACAACAAGTAAACAAATGGGCATGGCTATGTGCCAATAAAACTTTATTTATCCCCCCCAAAAAAAAACTTTATTTACAAAAATAGGCATCCAATTGATGAATGGATAAGTAAGGTGTGGTATAGCCATGTAACAGAATACTGTTCAGAAATAAAAAGGAATGAAATAACCAATACATGCACAGCATGGATGAACCTCAAATGCATTACATTAAGTGAGAAAGCTAGTCATAAATGTCACCCATATTATGTGATTTGATTTATTTGAAAAATGCCCAGAATTTCAAATCTATGAAGTAGATTAGTGGGTGGGAGCATGGGGAATGAGGAATGATTGCTAATGGGCACCAAGTTTTCTTTCGGGGATACTAAAAATGTTCTAAACTTCAGTTGTCACGATAGTTGCACTATAAATATATAAATATACTGAAAGTCATTGACTTGCATGCTTTAAACAGGTGAATTTTACAGTGTGTAAATTACATACATACAAAAATAGGCAAGAGTAAGGATTGGGCCCAAAGCCCATAGTTTGCCACTGCCTGATCTGTATGTACATCAGCCACACCATGCACACGGAAGAACTTTCCTCCACACGTGGTTTCGCTCTTCCCTCGGCACATGTTGAAGCCTTCCTTCCCCTCAGCCCAGTAACTTCTACTTGACTTTGAAGTCTTTCATCAAATGCTCTCTTCTGAGAATCGCTCCCTCTCCTGCATATAGAATTACCACTCCCGCTGCTAGGGACAAATAATGGTCATATTATTTGTCACACTGTATTAAACTGATTTTCCCTCAACCCGCAGCAATGCTCAAGACACAACGATGAGGAGGAATTCAGCAGACAGTCTATCTAGTACACAGTAGGTTCTCAATGAATAACTCATTGAATAAGTCTATAAATTAATGAACAAATGAATCAGTTATAAGAACATTCTTTAGAGAAAAATCATTTTAATGAAGAGGCCCACAAGCTGGACTGGAATAATCAGGGCCTAATGCTGATTAGGCCAGTCCCAACAGACTGGTTAAGGAGCTGCAAGGCAGTGGAGAGGAGCATAGAAACTCAGGAAATTTCAGTGGAAGGTCAATAAAACTTGGTGACTGAACAAATATAGGGTTTCAGTGAATAGGTAAGTCCAAGATGGTTCAAAAGTCCCAAGACAGAGGACTTCCCTGGCGGTCCAGTGATTAAGACTCCATGTTTCCATTGCAGGGGTCCTGGGTTCAATCCCTATTTGGGGAACTAAGATCCCACATGCTGTGCAGAGTGGCCAAGGGGAGGAAAAAAAAAAAACAACAAAATGAAACAAAAATACACTGAAAACACACACAGATGATTTGAAGGAAAAAAAAAAAGAAGGTGGAAAAAACTGTCCCAAGACAGATGGTAGTGGTACCGTTGATGGGACAAAGAAGTTAGACTGATAAACCAGCATGGGGGTAAGGAGAAGACCAGCTTCGGAAGGTACTTGCAGTCCATTTTAAAGATAAATAGCTAGCATTTGATTATTTCTTGTGTGCTAAGCATTCGTGCCAGTCCTAAGGGAGCCATAGAGATGTCTGTCCATCCTCAGTGAATCTTCTAAAGAATTGCCACTATCATCTCTATTTTACCAAAGAGGAAACTGGGGCTCAGAGAATTAAGTAACTCACCCAGAGTCACATGCTTGGGAAGAGACAGAGCTGAGGTCAGCCCTCTATCTGACACCAGGTAGAACCACAGTGATAGCCACTGCTCCACAGCACACCTCAGGCGCCTGAGAGTCTGAGGTAAGACGTGAGAGGCACAGCGCTTTGGAGAGGAGACTGGAGCTCCACTTAAGAAGCCCTGAGAGAGTCTGGGGAGTTGTTGGCGTGGAGGTGACAATCCAAATCCTGAGAACAGACAAGCCACAACAGGGAGAGTAGACAGGGGAAAACCAGGGCCAAGGACTACAGTTCAGTCAAAACCACTGAGAGGAAAGGAAGAGAAGCTGGGAACGAAACAGAAAAACAGATGGAAAGCTAGAAGGAGAACCAAGCTAAGGCAATATCCTGAAACCGAGCGAGAGATGCTAGAAGAGGGGGCACAGAAAAAGGAGCTGACGTGGGGTGAAGAGTGGGGAAAGGGGTGGTGGTAGAAAGAACTCTGCAACAGGAGCTGGGGTCCCTGGGGTCCAGTCCAGCCCTGACACCAAATTCTTGTTTGACAGTGAATAAGCAATGGCTTCACTCCCTGGCCCTGGAAGGTGGTTAAAACTGGGTTGTCTTGAGGGCATCTCTCCAGTCCCACCGTCCCATGAGTTGGTCAAAAGGGAATCACCAGAGACAAATTCAGAAGAGCAGAAGTCAGGCTACAGAGAGGAAAGAAGGGGAAGGCAGGAAACACAGACTCACTCATTCAAGGTGTGGGGTATACAAGGAGAAGAAATAAGATGGTGCAGAGAAGCTATCAGCAGAGCCAGGTTCATGCACAGCCTCTTCACTGAGAGAGAAAGGAACGGAGAGTAACTAAACACGTGTCTCATTTTCACAGAGATTAAAAAAAAAACAGTGGAGAGTGGAACTCTTGAAAGTAATGAATACTTCTGCAGAATTTGGGTATTTAAGTCAGAGGTATTAGCCAGTAAATTGACATTTTCAAACAAAATGTCAAAAGAGCAAATCAGAAATGGAAAGAAAAAAAATACAAGTTGGATATCTGGACACTCGGCAACACACACAAACTGGGCATTTGCCCAACCGGCACATCTGGGTCTCAGATTTGCAAACCTGCTCTTTACTTTGGTCTATTGCTTTTTTAAAATACTCCCCAAAGAGTTCTAAAAGCAAAAAGTCACATTTTCAAATGTGGAGGGTACTCCCAGAAAACGTTAGAAATATTTCCTAACAATATTTTGGGGAAATTACACAATTTTTTAAAAGTCAAGAGCAGTTACCATGGCCACAAGGGTATGGGTTGAGGTCGTAACCCTAACCTCCATAAAGACCAAGACTGCACCGGTTGGAAAATGCTGCTGCTGGACAAATTTCAGAAGGAGTCAAGGCAGCCTCCCCTCCAGACTAGGGAAGAGGCAATAACAAGAGAGGATTTTTCAATCTGTCAGCTCCCAGCCAGCAAAAAACATAACCAGCATTACCTCATGCTAAAATGGCAGAGTCCAACCAGGCTTGGTCCCTCTGTGGGGCAGGGAGTGTGCTTTCTGAGGGCTACGTTAACGGCGGTTAACGGCAGGGTTTAAGCCATGTAGCTAGCCAGTGTGTCTTATAACTTCTTCACTTTTTGTGTCCTAATTGGTTTGCCAAATCCTGATATTTATTAACACCATTATCGCTCTGAATCTGCTTTCCCTTTTTCTAAAATTCCAAGATTGGGTTTCTGGAGAGTTCTCATTTGAGAGTTAGCTGTAGCTTGAGATTGAACATCTTGCCCCAGTGTGTTAGAAACCATCGTTGACTAGCGAGGCCAGTCCTACCTGGCCTGCATTGTCTTCTGTTGAAATAGCAGCCGGGCGTCTGGCTGCCTGGCTGGCCCCACCCCTGTTCCTCTGTCCAGTCCTGGCCTGGCACCTTCTTACTGCCCAGCAGGGTGTCATCATGTAACCTGCAATGGGTATCTTCAAGCGAAGGGGCAACTCATTTTAAATAACATGGCTGTCCTATTTATTTAGGGCCTCCGATTTTACGTGAAAGCCAGGTTCGGTTGTCTTTCAAGTTAATGAAATCATTTTCACAGCAAGGCTCAAATGAATGGGGGAAGAAAGGAGGAGGGAAAAGAGGGAAAGAAGAAGGGACAGAGGAGAGAATAAAGGGAGAAGGAAAGAGATTGAAAAAAAAAAAGAAAGAGGAAAAGGAATGTCTTTTGAGAAATGAGACCATTGTGGTCAGGGTAACTTTCTGATAAATCTGCTGTCGGTCTGTGACGAAATGGCCAGTTCAGAGATGACTTTACCTGTCAGGCTGGGGTGACTTCCAAAACAACTTCCATTTAAACAAACACCCGGCAGTGTTTACACATGGAAAGTGTTTGTTTAGTAACTGAATTTCACCAATATACAGTGTCTGTGTGTGAGGGTTCACTCTGATGCCTGCTTATTTTAGCACATGCTACATATAAGATCTCTGAAACATAAATAGCCTTGAGTTCGTTTGAGGTTTTTTCCCCAGCATATACACAGGAGTAGCATTGGGAAGTCATTCACAAATAACAGCAGAGGGGAAAATGCCCTGCATGAGAGTAGGAATGTACCTAGTGTGCTAGTGTTCATTTGCTATTTCTGCTCCCACATGTGTACTCTCCAAAAAACAGTCCTGAAATTTTCTATCAGTTCTTTCAGTGGTGATATGTAAAGGTAAGAAACCCACACACTCCCCCAACCCCTGTGCTGTTCTGTCCATATTTTAATAACTGGAGGTGGGGGCCAAAAAGAAAGAAGTTGTCCACCTAATATTGCAGAAACAGGGGAAAGATGACAGACAGATAGATCGGTAAGTAGGTTGCTGCAGGGATCTCCAATTTAATACCTAAACTGCCAGATTCCTCAAAGGAAGCAAAAAAGATGTCAAATCAGATGGCAAAGTCCACATACTGAAGCTCCTGTACTTCACTCAGAGCAGAAAGAGTGCCTGAATGTTTTGTTTTCTCTCCACAGAATTCCAGCAAGTTTGGTTACAAGTCATGTACTACTAGCAGAAGACAGGTGAGTTACTGTGTGGAGGCAGTTAAAAGCTTTGTTTGGGGGGAGGAAAATGATCAACTGTGAAAAACAGATGGGAGGTTGGCATTTAGTGCAGGATTAGCAGCCACATAGAGAGCAAGGGCTCCTACACTCAGTCCTGCATTTTCTAATTACTGACACTTGACATGATAATCTTTTAAGCCAGAGAGGAAAAGGGAGACAATGCTACACACAAAACCACCCTCCAAACTGCCCCAAAGACACAAGGAAGGGGAAGAAAAGGAACTCTGAATATTGGAAAGAGCTTTCAGAAGCCTATGCAGGAAACGCAAACTTTCAGTGGGAGATCTGCTGGCTCATGGAGCAGGTTTAAGTGTGACACGATGGCCGGTTTCATAGCCAGAGCCAGGTCAGAGCTAAAGATGAAAGGGAAGTGGACTGCGGGGAAAGCCTGGACTGTAGAATCCAACAGAGTGGGGCTGCATATCCAGGGTCTGCTGTGTAACCTCCCTTCCGGTCGACAGTGAGAACGGGCAGAGACAACACAGGTGCCGGGCAGGTGGCTGGCCCACAGCAGGCACTTCACCATCATCACGATCACCGCAGTTACTGTTATCTGGGGCCTCAGGAAGCTAAGGGTAATGAATTAGAAGGGCTTCCCAGGTGACACAGTGGTAAAGAAATCACCTGCCAATGCAGGAGATGCCAGAGACTCAAGTTCAATCCCTGGGTCGGGAAGAATCCCCCAGAGAAAGAAATGGCAACCCACTCCAGTATTCTTGCCTGGAAAATGCCACGGACAGAGGAGCCTGGCGGGCTACAGTCCACAGGGTCACAAAGAATCGAACGCAACTAAGCATAGACACACACAAGGGAGCTGTTAAGAGGCAAGCAGAACAGTTCGCATTTTAGACAGGTTCACTTCCTTCTCTTTCTCCCAACTGTGGTATTTTCCTGCCCTCAAAAAAAACAAACAAACAAAAAAAAAAAACAGGAAAGGAACAACTATATGCCACAGTCCTTAGAGAAGTTCCAAAATAAAAGTGACCTGGAGCCACATGTGTGATTAACTACACATCCCATTTGGCACTGCCTGCCTAGAAGCCTGGAGCCAAATTTCAAACTCAATCATGCCAATCACATTAACCCTCATGGCTATCAAACTATATCTTTCTAACAAACTACACTTCTTTGTCCTCATTTTGCATTTCTTCTTACACTGTTGGTATGTCTGTTGTTGTAAGCCCATCTCAAATCCCTTTTGGAATGAAACAGAATAATAAATAAAAGAATGGAGGGTTCTGAGCTTTCTGACAGGTGTGTGTGTGCTTAGTCGCTCAGTCTGACTCAGTGTCTGACTCTTTGCAACCCCATGCACTGTAGCCCACCAGGCTCCTCTGTCTATGGGATTCTCCAGGCAAGAATAGTGGAGTGGGTTGCCATGCCTTAATCCAGGGAAACTTCCCAACCCAAGAATCAAACCCAGTCTACTGCATTGCAGGTGGATTCTTTACTGTCTGAACCATCAGGGAAGCCCTCTAACGGGTGAGGATAAATTTATTAAACTTGGCCCCTTTCCCATGACAATGGATCCTCCCAGATCCTCACTCCACCCTACAGCCATCTCACTGGCATGGCACGCCCATTAACAGTTGCTTCTTTGATGTCAAAACACATACATAAATTTAAACACCCATAATTACTCCCAGAATCTGTTATACACATACATATTGCTAACTAAGGGCTTTTCATAATAAGCAAGCAGTTAGACAAATGGGAAATAGAAAAGAAGCACTGCCACACAAAAAAACAGGTCACAATAAAAATTAGATGGTAGGGAGCAAAACTGTTGCCATTCCAGCAACTAATGAAAGTATATCACTGTCAACAAGCAGCCTCTTAGTAGTGCCACAACCCTTCTTGGGAATCAGGAAACACCCAGAGGGACCAAACTCAGGGGCAGGCGCATGGGGTCATTAGGAAAGAGTTGGGGGAGAGGGGCAGTGGGCATGCCCGGGGCAGATTTTACTTTGAAGTTAAAGGGCACAGGGAGGATGAAACCTATGATTTGTTGTTGTTTAGTTGCTAAGTCACGTCCAACTCTTTTGCAACCCCGTGGACAGCAGCCTACCACGCTCTTCTGTCCATGGGATTTCCCAAGCAAGAATACTGGAGGAGGTTGCCATCTCCTCCTCCAGCAAATCTTCCTGACCCAGGGATCCAACCCATGTCTCCTGCACTGGCAGGCGGATTCTTCACCACTGAGTCACCAAGGAAGGCCAAAACTATGATACATCCCACTTTTTCTAAAAGACAAAACTGATCTCTCAGGCCTGTTTACCTTCTTCTGTCCGCTTCTGTCGCCAAAGAGTCTTTTTCCAATTTACTGTTCACTTCCAGGACTGCTATTTCCAAAGTCGATGATTACAAATGAGAGGTGTGGTCTCAGATGGAAAATACAACTACAGGTCTGTGTTGTCCTGATGAGAATCCAGCAGGGAAGTCAATAGCAAAACCATGCTTCACCACAGACAGCTTTGTATTAATCATTGTAGCAAGCATGCTTCTGATACAAATTCTCTGCTGGCCTATAAAACTGTTTATCTAACTTAAGTATAACTGTTTCCCCAAATCTTGTCAACCTGCTGCGGTTATTATTTTCAGGTGTAGGCTGTTATATCCTCCACAGAGGAAAAGCAGAAGCCTCTCCTCAGTTGCGGAGAAGGCGATGGCAACCGACTCCAGTACTCTTGCCTGGAAAATCCCATGGATGGAGGAGCCTGGAAGGCTGCAGTCCATGGGGTCGCACAGATTTGGACACGACTGAGCGACTTCCCTTTCACTTTTCATTTTCATGCATTGGAGAAGGAAATGGCAACCCACTCCAGTGTTCTTGCATGGAGAATCCCGGGGCCGGGGGAGCCTGGTGGGCTGCTGTCTATGGGGTCGCAGACAGTCAGACACGACTGAAGCGACTTAGCAGCAGCAGCAGCAGCAGCTCCTCAGTTGAGGAAACTTAAGGTGCCTGGGAGATAGGAATTTAGAAAAATGTTAGAGAAGGGATGATTTATAATAGATCTTAATGCTTATCTTCCACCAATAACAAGCCAGGAGGAGGGGGTGGGGATGGGGTTGATTTAGTAATTCCCTTGCATTTAAGGAGGACAGCATGAAAAACAACTACCTCGGTCATAGGAGTCAAAGTAATGATGGCTTGGAGCCAGTAGGGCATTCTTTTCTAATTTACAAGCAACAACATTTATCATTTCATCTTGAAAAATATTTGCCCTTAATATTTGGTAGAAACATGCACAAAGGCTGTCTCTGATCCTCCCTCCCATTATTACCACCAGAATCAACTGGCTGTTATTTTTAGCACAGACCATATAAAATAGCATATGTATAAAAATCAAGTTATCTTTAAAAACATCAGAAAGAGTTGGAAGGGCTTAGGTTGGAGAAGGAAGCAATCTTGGTGTTAAAAAAAAATAGATACAGTTAAGGTAACTTTTATTTAAGTTTACAGACATAGAAAGTAAGTTGGTGGTTGTTTAGGGCTGATTAACAGCTTTACTGAAATAAAATCCACATGCCATAAAATTCACCCATTTAAAGTACAACTCCATGGCTTTTAGTATGCTCACAATTTATTGACATTTATCAATGGTATTTAGTAATATTCATATACAACGGTGGAACCATCTGCTGCTGCTGCTGCTGCTAAGTTGCTTCAGTCATGTCCGACTCTGTGCGACCCCACAGATGGCAGCCCACCAGGCTCCCTCATCCCTGGGATTCTCCAGGCAAGAACACTGGATTGGGTTGCCATTTCCTTCTCCAATGCATAAAACTACAATTCAATTTTGGAACATTTTGTCCCCCTCAAAGAAACTCTGTACTCATACTCAGTCAGTACCCGAGTTCTCTCTTTTGCCCTTCAGCCCTAAACCACCACCGATTTACTTTCTATCTCTGTAAATTTGTCTGCCATGGACATTTCACATGTATGGAATCAGACAGTATATGTTTTTTGTGTCTTTCACTTAGCATAATGTTTTTAAGGTTCATCCACATTTTGGCATGTATCAGTATTTCATTCATTTTTATTGCTAAATAACTTTCCATCATATGGATATATATATCACATTTCATTTATCCATTTATCCATTGACAGGCATTCAGGTTGTTAACACTTTTGACAGGCATTCAGGCATGCAGGTTGTTCCCATTTTTTGGCTATTATGAATAATGTTGCTATGACATTCATGGACAAGTTTTCATGTGAACGTATGTTTTCTTTTCTCTAGTGTATACTCTTAGGAATGGAATTGCTGGGTCACATAGTCTAAATGATTTTTAAAAGCTATTGGCATGGCTGCAGTAATGAATTTCCAGTGTCACACATGAAGAAGGTAAGAGAGACTTATTTTTCCTCCTCCATCTTATCGTCCATAAACAAACTCCCCTTCGTTGTCTCTTTGTCAGGGCCTTACTGCTCTGGATCATCCTCGACACTCACTCTGTAGACATAAAATACTCCAGGTCTACCCTATGAGAGCAGTTCAGAGCCAGAGAGAATTTCCAAAGATCACATATCCCAACATTTTGTCTTCTAACAAAATAGAATACAACCATCTATTCCTTAAAGTCCCCCAAAGACGGGAAGAATGCAATTTCCCTCAGCTGCCTACTCTCAGTAATACCTTCAAATCACTAATCCCAAATCATACATACAGTTAACATTTTTTAACCAAGTTTTAGAGACTATCCCCACAGGCCCTCTTTCTTTCCTTCCTCACTGAGCATATGATGTCCCTTGATGCCAGCTCATTTTACGTATCTTCAGGACAACCATGTCGATTTTTATCTAACACAGTAAATACAAGTGTGGGAGAGCTCTGCTGTCATTCCTTGAGGTATTTTTCTTTTGCTTCAATAGTCTTACGTGAATCTATTTTCAGAATCAACAACAGTACCGCACAATTTAACATGCAGAATTTCTGCTGTTGCTGCTCTTGTAATAGCTCGGACTTGTTTTTTCTGTCTTGGTTCTTCTGAGACAGCATATATAACATGAGTAATTATTGCTGCTAAAGAACTGCTGGAGTCAGCAGTACCTCATATGAGCTGCACTTCCTCCTCCCCTTCTTCCCCTCCCACCACAAATTCTCCCCCATAAGTTAAAAATTAAAGACGCATTACTGGGATAAAGAAATCTGACCTGAAATATGTGCCGCAGCAACAATGGCAAGCAACCAAGAGTATTAACAATAATTTCCAATGTAGCTGGGAAGGTTAGATGATTTGTCTTTGAAATGAGCCAACTCCACACACTTTCACATGATTAAAATCAGTTTGCTTTCCCTTCTGACACCTCGCCTCCCCTAGTCCTACTCCCCCCGCCCCCCTGGAATGAAGAGTGGCTGAGGCACATAAACAAATGGTTCTGGAAATTAACTTTCTTGATCAGAAACAAGCTCAAAGATAAATTCTGCTCTGCATGAGTTTTTCTACACTTCACTGGGATCGGGGTTTATCGTGGTTTCTCTCTTCCCAGAGAAATAATACCCTAATGATAACATTTCTGACACAGAAGCTTAAAAACAGAAAGAATGACAACTGTGTGTTATCTTCAAAGAACTAGCATGACCATTTTCCACAATGTGGGTCATTTCGGAGCCACAAGACAGAGGAGGCTATTTCGCTCGTACGATAATGACCTGGGGCAAGTGAGTTATCACTGCACCTGTCTATAACCTATAAATTGAGGGCAGTAATAGGACTTCTTGGAATAAGTGTTTGAGTGGTTCAAACAGTGCTGAGGACAGAGGAAATACTGAGTCACTACGAGCTTGGGTCATCATCACCACCACCAAGACCATCTTCATCTTCGAGAAGGTGCTTGGCTAATTATAGCTACCCACCCCAGGGCTTTCATGTGAATATTAATACAATGGAATTAATATAATTCCATTTCCCCTGACACATCCTGCAGGAGCAGTAGGCTCACAAGACAAAAAGAAAGAAGACAGACAGCACAGAAGGAGATGAGAGACATTCTACAACAACAGAAAAGTGGCAACACAGTTTTTTCACAACCATGTTTTAAAAGTAAAACTCTCAAAACATTCTTTCCAATATGGGGGCAGGAGTTGGGCAGGAAAGATGAAAAGCGGAGAAAGCTCTCTAGAGAGAAGAAGTTGCCCAGTGCAGAGAGCAATCCTTCTGGATTAATTGAAATCTTTCTCTCTCTCTCCTGTACTTTGTGCCCTCCTCCCCACTTATGTTCATACATGAATACATGAGCATCCTCATTAAACCCAGAATGGAAGAAGAGGACTCCACATCCAGAGAAGTGTCTTTACAAATTCCAAGGGGCAGTGGGTAGAAAGCTGGCACAGCACCTACCTCTCTCTGCGGCTGGCCGGGCCCCTGGTCGGCGGCACGGAGGTTCAGGACATGCACCTCCTGGGGCAGCCCCACCGTGCCCCTACTGGCACATCCCGACAAGGCGGTAAAGCTCTCCATCAAGGCCTGGACCGGATGGGAGGCGTTGACAGGCGACAGTTCACACTGGGCACGGGGCTCTGGACCTGCAGAGGGAATCACAAACACGAACCCTTCAGAGACAGCAGTTAACTGTGGTACAATTAAATTAACTGTTCTGGATGTACAAGCCATGGCCAACCCACCAGGGGTGCCTTTCCAGGTAAGTTGTTTCTAGAAGTGAAAAGTGAAACTGTTAGTCGCTAGTCATGTCCAACTCTTTTGCAACACCATGAACTGTAGCCCTCCAGGCTCCTCTGTCCATGGGATCTCCAGACAAGAATACTGGAGTGGGTTGCCATTTCCTTCTCCACGGGATCTTCCTGACCCAGGGATAGAACCTGGGTCTCCTGCATTGTAGGCAGATTCTTTACCATCTGAGTCACCTGGGAAGCCCAAGTTGTTTCTAGAACTAAACGGCTAAAAAAGCTAGTCTACTCTTCTAAAACCCCAACCTTAAACTCCTTTTGGATGATTTTGACGTGTATTTGATTAAATTCCCTTTTAGACACACAAGTCACAAATGTTTTCTTCTGGATGGAGGAAACCTCCCATCTGACATCTGTGTTCAATTCTTCCTTCCCCTCTTAGAAGAAAACCAGAGATAAATGAATTGGGTAAAGTCCAATATTTAATAGGTGTTTAATAGGTATTAAACACCTAAAATTGCACCCAAAAAAGTATAAGAGGCAGATTCTACCTTTTAAGTGCTTCCTCTTCTTAGAGAAAGCGAAACAAGCTTAAGAACATACAAAACCAAGAAGGAATGAGCAGAGGCAGTTGAAGCCAGAGTTACACAGCAAAGTTTGGGAGAGGCCAGAAAGACTCTCCCAAGAGAAGCGGGATACAAGCAGAGCCTCTGAAAGAAAAAGTAAAGGTCTGATCATCCGTGACTCCTGCTTCCTCATTCTCCCTTCCTCTAATCAATCAGAACTTAAATCTGAAATCCATCTATTCCTTCCTACCTCTACTTCCTGTAGCCGTCACTGTCTCTGTCCCTAGACAATGGATATTCCTAGAAGGAGCCTCTGGTCTCAAGCTCTCCAACCTACCTTCCACACAAGCATGGTTCACCTAACCCAGCGTGGTCCTCATTGCATTGCACTGTGTGTGCAATCAATTGTGTTCGATTCTCTGCGACCGCATGGACTGTAGCCCACCAGACTCCTCTGTCCATGGAATTTTCCAGGCAAGAATACTGGAATGGGTTGCCATTTCCTTCTCCAGGAGATCTTCCTGACCCAGTGACTGAACTTGCCTCTCTTATGTCTCCTGCATTGGCAGGCAGTCCTCAACCAAATGGTCATTCCAAATGCAAAGACCTGCCTCTCTCATCCCTGTAGGCATGTCCCATCCCTTAGAGAACTGCTGGCCTATGAATAAAGCCTGTGCTCTTTAAACTGGCATGCAAGGCCTTTCTGGATCTAGCCCCTTCCTATTTCTCCAGTCTTACCCCTCCCCCATCCAAGAACCCCAAATGGCTTAAAGGTCTCCAAACATGATGTTTCTCAAGTCTTCATTCAAGCTTGTTTCCTTTTCCCAAACTCGTCTTCCATGCTATCTCCACCCCTATAAGAAACATCCCAAACTGAGGAAGATCCTCAGTCACTTCCTCTGTCCTCCCATAATTTTTCTGCCTTTCTTCTGCTGTTTCTTTTCTATGCTGTAACCACCAGTGTGTAAGTCTGTCTTTGCCAGTCCAGTGGGACCTCCCTGACAGCTGTGGATTATCATCCTTGTATCCTCAGCACCCATCACAGTGCCTCACATGTGTAAGATACAAAAAATATTTCTTAGATGAATCATTAAGCTTTAAGAAAAAAAGCTGTCCGCTCCCTGATCAGTGATTAGGGGACTTTATGGAGCTAACATGGGAAAGAGACTGCTACACTGATGGGACATGCATTAACTGAATTGCTAGGGAGGGACATCCAGAAATAAGGAGGAGTCAGTGACACTTAAACCTCACATACCTCCATAAGATTGGCGCTGTCCTCAATGAGCTGAGGAGCCTGGGACTTCAACATACAGCATTCTAAATCACCACCTTCCAAATGGAACCAGATAAAAGACCTGCATGCACTTCATGAGTTCTTCCTGACTTCCATACAGTAAAAATACTCTCCAGGATTACAGCCCCAGTCTAAAATGCAAAACCAGGCAATCCTTCATCCCTCCTGTTATACTATAAGCAGACACCCTGCCTGGTGTGCCAAGTCTATTTCAGAACTCACAGAAATTATCTAGGCTGATAACAGTTATCTGGTCTGAAGTGAAGTATGTACCTTCTCAAATAATCACTGCCACCCTCTGTATTGCTCTCCTGAGCCCAGTCGTTTTCTGAGAAAGAGAGGTGGTGAAGGAAGACGTCATAGCAGCACAGTCAGGAGGTATTGGATGTGCAACTCCCTGAAGTCCCTGAGCAAGGCAAAGGGTATGAGCGGGTGCCCCCACCCCTCCTCCAGCCCTTACCAGCCACAGTGAGATGTCAGGTGCCTTTCACACCCCAGAGCTCCAGAAAGTCTCCTACTCCTACTGAACCCTGGGGACTTGCAGCAGCTATTGCTACCCATACTTGCTACCCTTCCGAACTGATTTCACGGCATCCTGCCATGAATGTGCCATTATCACAAATTAAGTACAAATGAAAATACTTCTCGGTTCCATTTTTGTATGTATGTGCAAAGCTCTGACTGAGCTGCAATTCCACCCAGAACACATCCGCAAAAGGCTTGCAGTCTGCTTGATTCGCCCTTCTCCTTACCACCCTCCTCCCTACACACCACCATTAAGATCTTCCTTTAGTCACCACACTGCTCATCTCCACAAAAAAAACTCACTGGCAACAAAAGAAAGAATAAGGTCTCGCCCAGAGAGGAAGGGAATCAGAAGAGGAATGCCCCCCGCACCAGGCTTCCCCGGTGGCTCAAATGGTAAAGAATCTGCCTGAAATGGGGGAGACCCAGGTTTGAACCCTGGGTTGCGAAGATCCCCTGGAGAAGGGAATAGTTACCCACTCCAGTATTCTTGCCTGGAGAATCCCATAGACAGAGGAGCCTAGCGGGCTACAGTTCATGGGGTCAGCAAAGAGTCAGACACGACTGAACAACTAACTTTCTGCACTGAAGACAATGCCTCACCTTAACAGTGTCTGTTCCCTGTCCTAACAGAGTCCAAAACAAGGCACACCCCCACTATATAGGCTGCAGCTCCAGTCATGAGTTATCCAAGTCAGTCCAAGGTCAAAGCAGAGAGAAAGCAATGCACAGGGCACACTCTGATCAACTGACAGGATAGCTGCACTTTACAGAGACCCACTGGGGTCAACATTTAAATACACTCAGTATACAGTATCCCTGACCATCAGACATACTAAAGTTGTGTTGGTTACTGACATGCTTTAATGAATTTTTTTCCTCCATGTTTAAAAAGGAAAAATAGCTACAACATATGATTAATATATTTTTCATTGGAAAAGACTCTAATGCTGGGAAAGATTGAGTGCAAGAGAAAGGGACGACAGAGGATGAGATAGTTGGATGGTATCACCAACTCAACGGACATGAGTTTGAGCAAACTCCAGGAGACTGAAGGACAGGGAAGCCTGGCGTGCTGCAGTCCATGGGATTGCAAAGAGTTGGCATGACTTAGCAACTGAACAACAACAATTAATATGGATATATTAATCCATATATATGGATATATTAATCCAAAATATGGATATATTAATCCTTCCTTCCTTAAGGAAGGAAGAGAGGGATGGAGGGAGACAGAGATTGTGAAAAAGAGAGATAAAAGAAAAGAAAAATCAGAAACTATCTATCCCATCCTCCAAGGGTATGTAAGAAATGGTGTCTTCAGCAGTTCAACACACAATGTCAGTCTGGTCTAATTAGTAAGTAAGTAATAAGTAAATAAATAAGTAGCTCCCAGTAATTGCTCACTATAGGCTGGACAGTGCTAGGTGCTGTATATCATTCCAATACCACCCTAAGCAAGTGGTATTATCACCATTTTAAAGAATAGGAATGTAAGTTCAATGAACTTAAGTAACTCTTCTAAGCCTGCCCCAGTCACTCAAGGCCTCAAATTCACACCTGCCTCCCAAGTTAGTATCTCTGTAAAGTGAAAGTTTTCATTAAAGCACATTGGGCCCACATGGGCTCATTGGTGAATTCTACCAAACATTTAAGAAATTACACCAATTCTCTATAATCTCTTTCAGAAGACAGCAACAGAGGGAATACTTTCTAACTCATTACCTTAATACCAAAGCCAGACAAAGACCTTGCAAGAAAAGAAAACTACAGACCTGTATCTCTCATGAACACAGGTACAAAAATTCTCAACAAAATACTAGCAAATCAAATCCAGCAATGGATACAAGGGATTATACACCACAATCAAGTGGGATTTATCCCAGGTACGCAACATTTGAAAATCAATTAATATATCCATCTCACCAACTAGCTAAAAAAGAAAAATGAGGAGAAAAATCACATGATCGTATCAATAAAAGCAGAAAAAGCATTTTACAAAATCTAACAATCACACATGATAAGGACTCTCAGCAAAGTAGGAATAGATGGGAACTTCCTTAACTGGATAAAAAACCTGTACCAAAAGATCTCACAGTTATCACTGTACTTTCTTGTACCACTTTCTCACTAAGATCAACAAGAATATCCCCTCTCATCACTCATTTTCAACATTATACTGGAAGTGCTAGCTAATGCTAATGTATGGCCATGTGATGAAATTCTGGCTAGATATATCCTGAGGTGATATATACAATTTCTCAGAAGTTTCTTAAGAAAGGAAGGAGTTGTGTTCTTCTGACCTCTCCTCCTTCCTGCTAGCTGGAATACAGACTGTGATGGACAGAGCTAAAACAGCCATCTTGGGCCATAAGATGGTAGCAACGTGGTGAGTCTAACAAAGAATTAAGACAGATGCTGCCTGGGTCACTGATGAACGTGGCGCTGTTGCTTCAGCTCTGGACTGCTTTTTTTTTTTTTTTTTTATGAAATACATGTAGCTTTTCTCTTATTCAAACCAACATTATTTTGAGTTTTCTGCCATTTATACCTCGATCTACCTTAATTAATATACTGGCTTTATTTTACTTCATCAAAAATACCAACCTTCTTCCCACCAGAGCCCGCATGTACAAAGTTTCTTTCAGCAACACTTTCCTCACCATTCCTATCACTTACCCCTGCCCTGGTGTGATGAACCCCTATTCATTCTTCAGATCTCTCAAGGAAGCTTCTCTTAGCTCTTTTACATTAGATATACATTTTTTGGTACTCTCATGGTACTATTTCTCTTCACTGCATTGCATGTGGTTCAGTTCAGTTCAGTTGTTCAGTCATGTCCAAGTCTTTGCGACCTGCAGCACACCAGGCTTCCCCGTCCATCACCAAATCCTAGAGCTTGCTCAAATTCACGTCCATCAAGTCAGTGATGCCATCCGACCATCCTGTCCTCTGTCGTCACCTTCTCCTCCTGTCCTCAATCTTTCCCAGCATCAGGGTCTTCTCCAATGAGACAGTTCTTCGCATCAGGTGGCCAAAATATTGGAGTTTCAGCTTCAGCATCAGTCTTTCCAATGAATATTCAGGACTGATTTCCTTTAGGATGGACTGGTTGGATATCCTTGCTGTCCAAGGGACTCTCAAGAGTCTTCTTCCAACACCACAGTTCAAAAGCATCAATTCTTTGGCACTCAGCTTTCTTTATAGTCCAACTCTCACATCCATACATGACTACTGGAAAAACCAAACTTTTGACTAGATGGACCTTCATCAGCAAAGTAATGTCTCTGCTTTTTAATATGCTGTCTAGGTTAGTCATAGCGTTTCTTCCAAGAAGCATGCAACGTTTTTTTGTGCAATTATCTGTTCAACATCTGCATACATTCTAGGACTACAAATACCACTAAAATGTGGAATACAATCATTCTGTTTCTGCTGTATCCCTTATACCACCATAATGTCCATCACATAGTATGCATTCAAATATTAATGAGGAAGGGGGCAGGAGAGGAAAAGGGAAAGGACAATGAGGTGATCCACGCACAAAGGATCATATCAAATAGGAGACTCAATCTTAGAGTCTTTCTTTGACTCTTTACCTAGTAGCCACAGCTCCAGTCTTTTTTGTTTGTTTTGCATTGGGGTATAGCTGATTAACAATGTGATAGTTTCAGGTAAACAGTGAAGGGACTCAGTCACACATATACATGTATCCATTCTCCCCCAACTCCCCTCCCATCCAGGCTGCCACATAACATTGAGCAGAGTTCCACGTGCTGCCCAGGAGGTCCTTGTTGGTTATCCATTTTAAATACAGCAGTGCGGATGGACATGTCCATCCCAAACCCCCTAATCATCCCTTCCCCCGCAAAGCTTCAATCTTATCCTAAAGGGGGGGAAAAATCAAGCAGGACACTTTTGGTTGCTAAGAATCAAGTCCCCATCAGGGCTTCCCCACCCTCAAATGTCACAGAAGGCAGGAAACCCAAACCTGTTTTTGTCCTCTCTTCCCCAACACGCTCTGGTAAGACACTTCTCTCCAAGGAAGCATAGCAATCCCGGCTTCCCATCAGCAAGGCACACCCCCAGCCTCATCCTGCCACCTCCTGTGTCAGCCTCCAGGCCTTCCTGCCCCTCTCCTGCAGCCACAGCCTGCCTCCAGCAACTGGTTTTCCATCCTTCCCCATCAGGCTGCCCACATGATGGCAGACTCATCTCCAGTTAGAAGAGTTTCCACCTGGGAAGCGCTAATCCCCTCCCCAGACTCTACCATGCGAGCCTGGAGTAGGAAGGTGGCCATGATTCTCACATGACCACCACGGGGCCCAAGCACAGCACCTCACAGTCACAAAGGCTCAGAAACCAGGAAAACATGCTCCAAAACCCTGTCTGACTCACATGCTCACTTTTGTGGTGACCCGTGAGCTCTGCTACTGTTGGCTCTCAGTGACTGCCTCAGAGAGCTGGCAGTTTCTCTTGCGGCCACTGCTGGAAACCCACAGCCCTTCCCTCCCTGAGCCATCTCTTCCCCAAAGCCCAAGTGAGCAAGTGAGCACATGCCCTAGTGGTGCTGCTGAGCGGCTCACCGAAAGCTACCTTACTGCAGTGAGAACCAACAGGGCACAGATCACAGCAGAAAGAAGTGCTTTTCACAAACAACAATCCTGTTAAGCTTGCACTGTACTTTATAGTTAAAAGACATTTTATGGAAATTCTATAAAGTGGGTAGAACAGATATCATTCCCACTGTAAGTATATTGCTGTAAGCCACAGAGCTGGGTGCAGATTTCAGCGAATTGCTTCCTGAGAGTCACACACCCCCAGAGATGCTTCTGCCTGTTGCCTCCCAATCTGGGTATTTGTTTCTTCCAGACATCTAGTACATGACCCGTCCACAAGTCTTTGGGGATAATTTCCAAAAGAATCTAATTAAGCCAGACTCTGTTTTTCCTGCTCAGTACCCTCCTGGGCAACCAGGACAGACACACAGCCCCTATTCACCCACAAAATGCTACTTGAACTGAGTAAAAACATTTACGGACCTGAAGGCAACACAGATTCAAGTAAACCCTGTGGTAAGAAACTCCCCAGGTGGCCCAGACCAAGTGGCCTCCTTCAGCAGGCAGGGCCCTCTGTGCAGCAGCTGGGCCACCTGGAGCAGTGCTGTGAAGCATATGGTGAGACCCCTCAGCCTCCAGCTCCTGCGATAAGCCAGGGTTTAATTCTTCATGTGTAGAGTTATTATGCACCTTCTCTGAGCTGCATGCTGTATACATATAGTTTCTAATCCTCATAGCACAACTGCAAAGATTCTGCTAAAACCCCCACTTAAAACCCCCAGTAGAAACTGGGACTCAGAAAGGTTAAGTGACTTGCCAAAGGTCACACACCACCAGTAAGCAGCAGGGTAGGATTCAAACCCAGTACTCTCAGACTCCAGATCCAAGTTCTTCCCATGACAAGCCACTGCCTGCATCCTCCAGTCCTGCACCTCTGGACGTGATGAACAGGACAATGCCATGGCCAAACAGAAACATAATTCATGTCTGATAAAATAAAATGCAATAAAAGAATTGCTTGGATCACACTTGCAACCTTTCGGTTGACTTAAAAGGCCATATATTTAATGAGAAAGCACAAGTTCATTTCTCATTTTACCAAATGTCTTCCTCTTTCTCACTAATGCCTGCTTATCTGCACACATGGGAAATGTTCCTAGGTCTGGCTATAACATGAATATCTAAATTCCCAGTTCCACTTAAAGAAAAAAATGCAAACGGACTCACCCTTTCATTATATCCTTAGCTACAACACAGCATTCCAATCTCAGTTACAGAACCCCCACATCCCCACTGGCTGCAAGCCAGCCCTCAGATTTGACAAAACGCAGACAAAGCATTTGGGAACAGACCCATTTGCTGCACACACTTTAAATTTAATCTGTCCCCAAAGAAATTAATATCACACCTCATGCAACACAGAGTAAAATATTGGGGGTTGGGGAGGGGGAGAGTGATTGTTTGGGGGAAGGGACAGTAAGTAATTTTCACATTTAATAAATGTGATCCTTAAGCATTCTAAATACCAATACATACCAAGTTGACACAAACATCTGGTACCTATTCCACATAATTTCCAACACACTGATTCCCCATATCACCCAGAGTACTAATGAGGAGCGTGTGTTCAGCTGTAATAAAAGTGGTAAAGATGCAGAGGGAATCAGCGGGTAACATTATAGCCTGGGACCAAGACACTGCAGTGGGGAGATTTTATTCCAACAACACCATTGGCTAATAAGGGTTTCTGTTATGGTCCCACAGGGAATTCCACAATGCTGTCAGCTGCGAAGAGGGACAAACTCCCACAGATTGTGGGACTGGGCACTGCAGGATCTATTCTGTCCCTGAGTTAAAAATCCCTTCTACCCCCACAGGATGCAAGACTCTGTAAGAAAGGGCACGCAAGGTGATTTTGGTCAAAGGCACAGTCTGGCTCGAATGGAACTTTATGAGAGGGTACGTGACAAGCATCAGGATATGATGCAAAAACAAAGCTCCAAGAAAAAACACCTGGAAGGCTCCAAGCTCATGCAGTGTACACAACATATGTTCATGTTTATACCTTCTCAAATTACAACTCATTGGAGCTACAGCCCCTTGGGGATGGAGCTGTGGAATGCACCACCAATAAAATTCAAAGAGGGACCTTTCTACCACAGGACCCACCTGGGTTTTTTCAACAGCAAAACTTGGCTTACAACTAAAGCTTACCCTTGATAGGAAAAAGATAGGCAGAAGAGCATATAATTTTCTAAATCCTGTACTATGGATTTCTCAGGAAAAAACAGCCAGTTTTTTTTGTTTTTTTTTTTTAAGAGAACAACTCCTCAGGCATATCTTATCATAGTTTCATTCATTCTCCAAGTGAATATCTAAACCCAAACCTTTCTCTTGACAAACCAGCACTCTTCCAAGAAGTCAACCCGCCAACTTCTTGGGCCAAAAGCCAGTGCATAGTTATTCGCACATTGTTGTGTTGAAATCATGGTGCATCTGTGTTGAAGAACTTCCTGTCTTCAAGTTGTGTTTTTAAATATTCAAAAGGAAACTATGGGCAGAGCTTCTTTAAGAATCTAAATTCTCAAAGTGTTGCCAAGTGCCAAGCCATCCATCTAAGCAAAACACCACTATACAACCTAGAAGTATCAGGGGATTTACCCAGCTCTGGGGGGTTGTTTCATTGTGTGTGTGTGTGTGTGTGTGTGTGTTAAACCTGAAGAGAAAAGGTAGCAGAAGAAGCATGTCCCAGAAGTCACCACTGAGCACTGCAAAGAGTCCTTGCATTAGAGACCAGGAGATCTGAGAGCTGCATTCTAAATCCAGGTCTGCCACTTATAGTTGTTTGATCTTGTCTTTAAGTTTCCCATAATCTCCCTTTCTTTTACATTATGACAGGCTCAATTCATAGATCAAATGAGACCCTATACATGCAGACACTTTACAGATTTCAATTACTGTTAGAAACATAAAGTCCTCTAGGGAGAGGAGAAATAATATGAATGCAAACATTTTCTTCAACTGAAAAAAAAAAGTCTTCTTTATGAACTTTTAGAATGATATTAATAAAATATCCAAGATAAGATGTTCTTATACTACTCCCTAGCCATTACTCCCCCAAAATTATTTATAAGAACTGCACTAAGAAGATTTAAAATAAAACTATATTCAGTATTAGAGTAAAAATTCCAGTTCTCTGAGCACAGTCTGGAAGTACAACTCCCAAAGGTGAGAACAGGTCAAGTTTCTGCCTCCAGGAATTCCCACAGTCCAGAATGAGAATAATCAGGCACCATCTTGGCCAACTTTCTTACTGTTTACTTTTCATCGATAAGATGGTACACTTGTTCCTGTTTTTCTGACAAGATCTAAAGGAACCTGGGAATGAAGGGAACATTGGCTACAGAATTCATTTATGAGGAGATTAGAATTTATGGAATGTTATTGCCTAAATGGTTTAGCACAGGGACCAAGACAAATTGAAGATTTGGAAGATGGAAGAAAACGGAATCTGTTTCCTCCTACTGTGTTTTTGAGATACACAAAATAATTTAAGTATACTTCTTTATTTAAAGGAAAATAATTGATCTGGAATCAAGATATTAAATTCAATTTAGGCATGCAACCAATAAAAATTATAATTTAATTCCTACTAATGCAATATTTTACAGTAAAGTGAAATTTGCAGGGCCGGAAAGCCACTCCTCATTAACCCTGAGGGATAACATCACCAAATTTGTCTCTCAGATTTCGACTTCCACTTAAGATAATTGCTAAACTAATTTTTTTTTCATCTCTAGCAAATTGGTGTCTGATGAGAAAGGAAAAATGGGAGAAATAGAGGTAAAGACGTGCATACAAACACAGAATTATAACCTGCTGCAACAGAATTATAACATGCTTCTCAGGGACGGCTGAGCCCTCTGTTAGGGCTGGGGTGCAGGGTCTGGGTTGGTGGCAAGACAAGAAGCTGTAAGTGGGGGGATGGTCAGAAAGGATGGAAGGCGGAAACCACAACTGCTGGGGAGGTGAATCACAGGCTGTAACCACCGGTCCTGATTATAAATAGGAGGTAAGAGATTAAAAAAGGAAAATCTACCAACTATTGGTTTGGCCATGAAAAATATTACTAATTACAGCCACATGTACAAACTGGGCCATGAACTAAAATACGTTGACTTTAAGGATTTTATATATAGATGGGGCACTCAACAATTGGTAGTTAAAGGAATGCAGGAAATGCTTAACAGGAATGCCAAAATTACCAAGCATCAATGATACATCAAATCCAATTACAATACTAAATCATAGTCCTTCCTCTTCAAACAAGGTAGGTCGCTGCTCAGGTGCTTCTGTTAAGAAACAGCTGATAGTTTGCAAAGAAATCTATAAAAACTAATGTGCTCTTGCTCCTTCCACAGTGAAGCTAAAAGGCTCAGGAGTAGAGATGGAGCTGGAATTTCCAGGGTTCAAACAAAGCCATTGACAGGACTTCTCAGTGTAGATGGAGGGACAACAGACCTTCGAAAGACAGATGGATATTTGTGCTAAGCAGCCCTGGACTGGAACCACATTTTCACACCTTACTAAATTCAGAGACTCCATAAGCCTCTTATTACATTTCTTTCCCTTATGGCTAGTAATAGCTTTTAGTTATAAACCTATTGTTTCATTTATCCTAGCTTGTGTCTGGGTGTCTTCTACTTAGTTGGAAACACCATGAAGGCAGGGACCATGTTTCTTCTGCTTACCTTATATCTACCCAAGTGCTTGGCACAGTGCTTAGCATGAGGCAAGTGTTCACAAGCACTTTTTGGCTAATGAACTCTTCAGTCAAACAACCAGTTCTTAGGATTAACTCACTTTTATTATCATTTAACTATAATTATTATTACCAACTCTCCAACTATAGTATATGTCCTAAAAAGGTACTTTTTAACCTGTCTCAACCTCCTTTTGCATTAGGAATCAGAAATATAGGAACTGTGGGCTGTGTAGTTCAATCACCTCACTGTCACCCACAGTGGTTGGTAAAAAGACCTTTGCCTCCAGTTCTTTCTGAATTTCAGACAAGTTTTTCCATGCTTCTGGTCTTAAATATGCAAAATTAAGGTACCAAGATAGGTCTGATCCAGAATCCCCCAGTTTTAATAAGTTCTATTCCTAGAAAATTCCTGATCCAACCAAAATGCCATGCAAAATATTCCTTTATTATTCATATACTCATCCACTTCTAGAAAGGAAACTGAGGGGCTTGTAATAAAAAAAAAAAAAGGAAATATAACAACAACAACAAAAAAAAAAACGGGCCCAGAAAACTTAAACTGCCAATCAATTAAAAGTGGCTATTTAAAAAAAAACAAAACCTTATTGAAGAACTTCAGAAACAACTTTATTTGCACACCAAACCTAATTCTGAGCTTCTCACCAGTCAAGGTTAAAAAAAAAGAAAATGTGACGTTTACAAGATCTCAAAAGAGGAAACAAATCAGTTCTTTGGATAAGAAAATATTCTTCCTAAGTCTGAATTTAAGAGGCTTATAAAGCAAAGATCAGTGATTGCAAGAGTTACTTTACAAACAGCATAGGCACATAATTTTTCTTATATAGAAACTAGTGAAAGTCGCTCAGTCATGTCCGACTCTGCAACTCCATGCGCTATACAGTCCATTGAATTCCCCAGGCCAGAATACTGGAGTGGATAGCTTTTCCCTTCTCCACAGGGGATCTTCCCAACCCAGGGGTCGAACCCAGGTTTCCCGCATAGCAGGTGGATTCTTTACCAGCTGAGCCACAAAGGAAACCCTTTCTTATATAGCTTCATTACAAATAGAGGAAATACACTCTATAGTGAATTTCATTCAGGGATCCAGGAATTCTTAATGCACACAAAAACTCCTTTTCTGGAATTGGAAATTTGCTTGGTTCTTTTACTTTTAAATCAATAATTCATATTAATGTAGGTATGAAGGCAAAAAACAAGTGGCATTGGTTTGCTAAAGGTATTTAGGGAATTTTGTAATCTCAGTTTTTAAGACCATGTCTTTCTGCGTTAGTTGCTGAGTCATGTTCGACTCTTTGCAACCCCATGGACTGTAGCCTTCCTCTCTCTATGGGATATTCCAGGCAAGAATACTGGAGTGGGTTTCCATTTCCTTCTCCAGGGGATCTTCCTGATCCAGGGATCGAACCCAGATCTCCCACATTGGAGGGCAGATTCTTCACCATCTGAGCCACCAGGGAAGCCCCAACCATGCCATGCAATAAATCAGAAGTTTTGGGTTTTCCTGTGATAAGCAACTTCTGAAAAGATAAAATCTAAACAGAATTATCAATTTAATAAAAGACCAAAAGAGAGGGATTTGATTCAACCATAGTGCATTTAACCTAAAGATAAATATAAAATAATGTTCTGTTGCTTAATAAACTCTCCACACCCTCCCCCAATTTTAAAACTAGGATAAATGAGATACCTGTTCAGAAAAACAGCTACTGAGCATGCTCATGACAAAACTTCACACACAGTAAAGTACTGTAAAACACACAGCTGTATCTGACAAAGCAACCTTTCAAAACAGATGTGTCATATGATGTTTCAAAGTTCAGCTTTTTTTTTTTTTAGTTTGTCACATTCAATCAAAGCAATTTTTGTTTTCCTGAAATCTGTGTGTTATTTCAGGGAAAACTTTTCTTTGGTGTTTTTCCACTCTGGATCAACTTGCTCCCCTCTTTCTCTCAAGTGAACCTAAGGGAAACTACTCTACCAGAAGGAATTCACCTTTTCTCACGTGGAGACAAATTCTAATACTTTCAAATGGTCAATCTGAAAATAAAATCCTTTGCATGCCAATTCCTAAGACAAAAACAGCTTTGTTTCAAAATCTGCACAGAAAAGTGTACCAAAACTACACTAATCCATTATTTACAGTAGTAATTAATTCCTTCTCTCAGTATTTTATATCATTCCCCCTCCCTTCTTCCCACCTATTGCATCTGGCCCAAAGAACAACCGCACCACCACATCATCAATGCCTCATTTATTCAGCACTGACTAGTAATGAGATAGCCCACATAAGCAAATCTTCCAAATAACTAGGCTTTACTTCTTTCAAGAAAGAAAGTAACTTTACTCATTTCTAAGATAAATCTACCTAAAACATACTGCATACATAATTACTTCTTGGCCATCTTATACATCCTGCTGCTGCTGAGTTGCTTCAGTCGTGTCCGACTCTGTGCGATCCCATAGACGGCAGCCCACCAGGCTCCCCTGTCCCTGGGATTCTCCAGGCAAGAACACTGGAGTGGGTTGCCATTTCCTTCTCAATGTATGAAAGTAAAAGTGAAGTCTCTCAGTCATATCTGACTCTGTGCGACCCCATGGACTGCAGCCTACCAGGCTCCTCTGTCCATGGGATTTTCCAGGCAAGAGTACTGGAGTGGGTTGCCATTGCATTCTCCTTTATACTTCCTAAATATCACTAATTCTTTTTTTATTTCTTGAGGACATAGGGTCATCAGTATAAATACTAATGACAATTTATTAAACTTGGTATGGTGTTTTAGTTTTACCTCTACACCAAATGGTCCCATATTTCTCTGTTTTATAATTCTGCTTATACTTTTCACACTTCTGTTTCTCTCAGCTCTAGCTGAAAGCCTGTGTCTCTGCCTCAAGCCCATGACTACCATCTTTTACACTCGATTCTAAATCAGCAAGCTCTGGATGAAGGCCATCCCACTTCAGAGTAATTTCCATGGCTTTTGACAGCTATTTTCCTGATAACTCATGAAACATATTGGCTTTCTTCATGTGCTCCAGATACACAAGCCTGCTGTAAAACTAACATTGTATAATAATATGAATGACAATATTAACAATATTATAGACAGTGATCACACAGATCTAATTTGAATGGCAAGCATCATAAAAAGCAAAGCTTACGCACTAAGAGTGAACCATTGGGAATTTAGCTCTCACAAAAACTGTGCTAAAAGCCCTACTCTCCCATTGCTCTAGGGCTTCAAATTTTATCTTTTCAAGAAGAAGAGAAAGCAAATATATGGTTGGGTCTCATGTGTATTACATAAACGTCTCATGATAGCTCCTCTTCTGTTCAGTTTTCATGATGAAGAGATATAAAAGCTGCTGCTGCTGCTGCTAAGTCGCTTTAGTCATGTCCGACTCTGTGCAACGCCACCAGGCTCCACCGTCCCTGGGATTCTCCAAGCAAGAATACTGGAGTGGGTTGCCATTTCCTTCTCCATTGATATAAAACCACACATCCCCAATTAATCACAATTTTAGCATCATTTGCACATACGTCACTGACATTCCTCAATGGAACATGTCATCACCATTCCTTCAGGCACCATTAGGGAGATCAGACACTGCTACCAGTGGTCCCTATTACCAGTCAGTACAAACGATCCATGGTATAAATACAGTGCAGGGCAGGCTATGTGCTGGACAGTGCCATTTCGCAAAGAAAACGCACAACAAAGCCCCTCAAATAGCCTCTCTACAGTACATGGTATCATCCTGCAGCTTTCTAAAATCAAGTCATGGCATGACTCTTCCCTACCTTCCCATGTTAGTTGGATTACAGGTCAGACTGAATTCCTTTCAAGACATGCTTACATAAGCAAAGGCATATACTGAGGACTACTGAAGTTTCAGACTCAGAGAGGCTCACTTTTTAAAGCTTTTTCTGAAATGAAATAGTTTCTTTGCTCCTAGAGATAACTCATAATTTATCCTCAATTTCAACCTTTTTTACTGTAAAAAAGTATAGGAAGTTCCGTGGAAACAATGAATGGAAGTGACCTTTTCATCAAATAAGAACAGGAAACTTTCAGTAGTTTATGGTAAAACCACATATTTGAGCCAAAGTGAAAAATTAAACTAAGCTCTTTTAGCATAACTTTTTATCTTCTCCCATCCAAAACATACACAAACATACAAAACTGACACCCATGACACCAATCTCAACACCAAAATTAGTATTTATAGACTTCAAAAACATATTTCCCCCAAATTACTTAATGAGCCTCTTCAAACAGGCCGACACCAACTTCTTCTATTATTGGGTGGCCAAAATGAGTCATAATAAAACTTTGGAATATTAAAGACAATAAGTGAGGAAATTCCAGAAAATATAAAAACTATTTCAGGGAGCCAAAACAGAACTATATTTATTTTTCTGTCCTAATGCATAGGAATGAATAAACCAGCAAATAAAACAGAAATTCACAAAAGTAAATCTATATCTGGCTGCAGTTCTATAACATAATATCTTCCAAATTTACACCCTCCTCCATACTAGAGAAATGATTTGCTTAAACAAAATTAACTCCCAGCACCACCCCACAAACTCTAAGAATCTCTGACATACTAAGACAATTTTTGAAACAGGTATTTTTTCTTTTTTTTCAATCTTTTTAAAATTGTAGTATAGCTGGTTTACAGTGTTGTGTTAGTTTTAGGTGTACCGCAAACTGATTCAGTTAGATAAATATTCATTCTCTTTCATATTCTTTTCCTATATAGGTTATTACAAAATACTGAGTTGAGTTCCCTGTGCTATACAATAGGCCCTTGCTGTTTATCTATTTAATATACAGTAGTGTGTACATTGTTACTCTCAAACTCCTAAAAACAGGTATTTTTGAATCCATGACATCTAACATGGCAACTGACACATGATAGAGGCTCCATGTATGTTACAGAAAGAAAAGGCTCACATTTAATTCTCCTTCACTTTAGTCTTAGTCCAACCCTGTCTGGTCTATGGCTTTAATTCAACTAATAACTATCACTTCGTTGAGCTTCAGGTGTTCTCACCTTTAAAGTAAGGATAATACTTGTCCTAGCTAATCTCCAGAACTGTTAGCAAAATAAATGAAAGGGTTGTTTTTTTTTTTTTTTTTTTTCCTAATTAAATCAGGAAGCTCTATACAAAAACAAAGAGATGACTAACAAAGGTAAGAAAAATCAATGGAATTGAATCTCCTTTCTCCTTACCATCTTATCTTTTCCTTTCAAAAAAGAAGCTCACAACATACAATATGGATGTAGAAACATAGAAAACAGAAGGTTGGACTTGGATTTAGAGGACTTGGGTTCTACTCTAAGCTCTGTGACTAACAGGCTGCTTGACCTGGGCCATCTTACTTAGTTTCCTTCCCTGTAAACTGCGGCTAATACTGCCTATCTTGCCAAAATGAATGAACATAACGGGTAGCACAGAATTCCATAAGCTTATAATTCTGTAAGAATTCTATAAAGTGAGATATCTATATCATAAATAATGACTTAGATTTGCCTATCAAAGAGTTTGGACTTTAATAGCTCTGTTATAAAGTCAACTGACAAGCAAAGAAGCTGACGGTGATCAGACTTCTCTTAAACACCTGGCACCGGAAGGCTAAGCAAAGACAGAAGAGTGTAGAAGCCTTCACAGTGGAAACTCATGTATTTATTACATCAAGAAATGGTGGTGGTGGCTGGACCACCTTTCCTGGTGGTCCAGTGGCTAAGACTGTCCTCCCAATGCAGGGTACCAAGGTTCGATCCCTGGTCAGGGAAACTAGATCCCACATGCTGCAACTAAGAGTTCATTTGCCACAACTAAAAGATCCTACATGCCGTAACTAAGACCTGACACAGCCAAATAAATAAATATTAAAAAAGAAAGAAAGAAAGAAATGAGGGCTTTAGAAATTGGAACTTAGAGCAAAGAACTGGATTTGAACCCCCCTGAGTCCACTTAAACTTGCGAACTGAGATATCAGGTCAGAATGTCTCCATTCTTAGTTAAGACAGAGGCAGGCAAACCTTAATTCTACATGTGGATGCCGAGTGTTTCAGAATAAACAGCAGCTCATGCAGAAAGCAACAGAAAGAGAGTAAGAGGAGAAAATAGATCAACAAACTACAACAGATTGGTCTCTTAGTAATTAAAAAAAAAAAAAAGAACCTATCTCTAAGTTCAACTCAAAGCTGAATTCCTATTGAAGAACTACTGGAAGCTAAAGCCTCCATGCATATAATTTAAATTTGAGGCTGGTCTTCGAGAACACATTTGACAAAGATTATCAAAAGATCAATTTTTCTTCTCTACTCATTTT
This sequence comes from Bison bison bison, assembly GCF_000754665.1. Taxonomy (NCBI): domain Eukaryota; kingdom Metazoa; phylum Chordata; class Mammalia; order Artiodactyla; family Bovidae; genus Bison; species Bison bison. Next base: position 9,697,198 of record NW_011495027.1, read on the forward strand.
TCTCAATTATTTTTCATACTTAACCCTTTGAGCTTCACTTATCACTCCTGCTTTCTCAACTGCCAAAAGCAAATAGGTATCAGTTTGGACTTACAGACAGTGTCTAACATATTCTTTTATATCTTTTTAAAAAATATTTTGCTTATGTCATTGAGTGAACAGCAAACATCCATACAGTCAACAACATGGGCTGGTGCACAGCAGTGATGTTGCAATTACTTCTGACAGTGATGAGATAATGCTGGATACTGTCTGAACTCCCAAATGTTCACTTAAATTGAACACACCACCTATTTCAGTTGTGGGGTCTCTTCATCTTTATGGGATTGTATTTTGGAAACCACTAGAGATCATGGTTCCCATCTATGGGCCACAATTGAAACTTTAGACTCAAGCTATAAGTGTTAACATTCAAGTATAACTCTACTTAGTATGCGCACATCACAAGCAAAATGAAGCATTAAGAAATTTAGTTACATACATTCTTTCCTATCTCTTTATATAAGCAGAATAAAAAGACTTATTTTACTTTTTCCCCCCAAATTAATACAGGATTTCAACTAGATTAGGATATGATTATTTTCAATCATTGTTTAGTCGCTAAGTCACTTCCAATTCTTCTACGACCCCATGGACTGTAACCCACCAGGCTCCTTTGTCCATGGGATTTCCCAGGCAAGAATACTGGAGTGGGCTGTCATTTTCTCCTCTGGAGGATCTTCCCGACCCAGGGATCAAACCCAGGTCTCCTGCATTGCAGGCGGCTTCTCTACCACCAAGCACCAGTAATTACACTCATATAATGTATATCCCTATTAAAGAAAACATCTTCATGTTCCCACATATGAAGCCATCTAATCCCTGATTACCTTATCATTTATATCTTTGCAACTACACATCTGACAAAATCAAACTGGCCCTAAATAATGAGAATCACTGACCTCACTAAGTACTCAAAAACCCAGTATATGAAATAACTCTAGTTATGTACTTTCTGTGAGAATAATAAGAGGGGTGGTAGGAGAGGAAATTGGATGAAGACAAAAGGTACAAACTTCTAGTTACAAGATACATAAGAACTATGATGTTATCTATATCATTAATACAGTTTACACTGTTGTATATGTGAAGGTTGAGAGTAAATTCATCACAAGAAAAAATTTTTTTTCTTTTTCTTTTATTTTATATCTTTATAAAATGATGGATGTTCACTAAACATTGTGGTAATCGCTTCCTGATATATTTAAGTCAAATCATTATGCCATATACCTTAAACTTACACAGCACTGTATGTCAGCTTATATCTCAATAAAATTGGAAGAGGAAAAAAAAGTGCCATCTATTAAAGTGAAAAAATAAAAAGAACAATAACTTTTAACTCTGTCTTAGGTTTTGGACTCTGGCCTAATCAAAAAAAGGTACCATGAGGCCTAACTCCAGCTAATATTAGTAATGCTAACACAAGTCCTAACCATCTGACAATATTTTTACACACAAAGCATCATAAAGAACATACTGTCCAAAAAGCATGGAA
>NW_011495027.1:9698831-9718080 GCF_000754665.1 Bison bison bison
AAAGCATGGAACTTGTGCTCTTTCCAAGGTCTGTATTTGACAGTCAGAAGAGGATTGCAGATTTTAACACAGTGTAATAAATGAGATGCAATCCCCTCTTCATGACAAGGTCATTTGCAAAAGAACAGTCTGACCTTGGCAGAGTTCTCAGAGGTTTAGACAAATAGGAACTGCAAGAAGTTTTTTGTTTGTTTGTTTTCAAATACCACCTGTTTTAAATCACCGCCTTGATTTTTAAGCCGGAAAGGACGCAAATGTCTGAGTTACTATAGTCACCTTCCTCCCACTGCTTTTAACAACCTATACAGCAGTCCCTGAGGACACCAAACTTACGCTGCCCTGGCCTTGCCAGGACAAATGCTGGCCCATATATTGCAGCAAGCTATGAGTATTCTGAAGGTCAAACAAAATATGGGATTATGTCCAACCAGAAAGGAAGTCTGTGCTTTCTGGAAGCACCAGTTTAGCCTTGACTTGGTGTGCTATGAGGCAAGTAAACCAAGAGCTGGAAACAGCCTTCAGTTTTAATCAGTATTTTCTGAAGGATGCTACTGATAACAGGGAAAAAAAGTCTGAATGTACTTGATGTTTACATCTTCCTTTACCTTGGCTTCTCTCCTTTTACAGATGTATATATGAATGTTCAAAATAATACTTTACTAATAAGTCTTTCAACTTAAACTATTATTAAACTATTAATAAATTTGGATATCTGCACCATTCATGAAAAAGACTTGAAACATCACTTAGGCTTTTTCCCCCTATTTACCAAGTACTAAGTTTCTACAAGTCCATCCTACAGTAAAGAGTGAAAAAGATGCTAAAATGAGAAAATAAGAAAGGGGATGGGGAGGAGAAAGCCTTTTGCTGTCTACTTTTTATAAAGGACTGCTGCTAAGTCACTTCAGTCATGTCTGACTCTGTGCAACCCCATAGACAGCAGCCCACCAGGCTTCCCCATCCCTAGGATTCTCCAGGCAAGAACACTGGAGTGGGTTGCCATTTCCTTCTCCAATGCATGAAAGTGAAAAGTGAAAGTGAAGTTGCTCAGTTGTGTCCGACTCTGCGACCCCATGGACTGCCGCCTACCAGGCTCCTCCGTCCATGGGATTTTCCAGGCAAGAGTACTGGAGTGGGGTACCATTGCCTTCTCCGTTTATAAAGGACAAATCCTATTTGTTTTCAAGCACTAACACCTAAGAGCAGTGGCAACTGGCATACCTGGCCACAAACATAATCCTATCTTTCTTTGGCACACTGAAACAGAAAGAAATTTCAGGGGCTTCCCTGGTGGTTCAGTGGCTAAGACTTCGTCTTGCAGTGCAGGGGACACTGGATCAATTCCTGGTCTGGGAAGATCCCACATGCCTCGTAGTAACTAAGCCCGTGAGCCACAACCATTGAGCCAGTGCTCTAGAGTCCAAGAGCTGCAACTACTGAGCCCATGAGCTACAGCTACTGAAGCCCGTGTGCCTAGAGCCCATGCTCTGCAACAAGAGAAGCCACCACAATGAGAAGCCTGTGTATTGCAACAAAGAGTAGCCACCTTTTGCTGCAACGAGAGAAAGCCTGCGTGCAACAACAAAGATCCACCACAGCCAGAAAATAAATAAATAAATCCTTCTTTAAAAAAAAAAAAAAAAGGAATTTCAATTGTCTTTTTTTTCAGAGGAGGAAACTGAGACTCAGAGAAATTAAAAGACAGTTTCACTTGGCAGTCATCTTCTATCAAAACAGAGCCCCACTTTCTCCTAGAGTCTGATCATCCAAAAGGCTACATGTTTCCCCAGCTCTGGGACCTAATTTTTACTCCCCACCATTTAAAAGCCATCTGGCCTTTCTCGACCACCTCAGTGGTCTTCACGGCCTCTAAGAAGCCTCTTTCACTAGACATTTCCTCTGGGTTCCTACAGCAAGCTGCTGCTGGTGCTGCTGCTGCTGCTAAGTCACTTCAGTCATGTCCAACTCTGGACGGCAGCCCACCAGGCTCCCCCGTCCCTGGGATTCTCCAGGCAAGAACACCGGAGTGGGTTGCCATTTCCTTCTCCAATGCATGAAAGTGAAAAGTGAAAGTGAAGCCACTCAGTCGTGTCCAACCCTCAGCGACCCCATGGACTGCAGCTCCTCCGTCCATGGGATTTTCCAGGCAAGAGTACTGGAGTAGGGTGCCATTGCCTTCTCCGACAGCAAGCTGCTTCTTCCCAGATGGGCACACATCATCGCAGAAAGCTGCAACACTGAGCATTTCTTTGTGATTGCCCCAGTATCTAACTATATTAAAGTCAGAAAATTGATCTAACTTATCTAATCCTCCACAGCACACAGACACGGCCTCAAACATAATCAGCATACAATAAATACTTGTTAAGTGGAACTACTTGATTAATGAATAAAAGTGACATTTCCAAGATTCCACAGCAAGTGGGCAGCAGAAGCAAAAATAAAACTAGTGCTTCATGATGACCAAATACAGCTTGTACCACCCCGCCGTGAAAACCCATGACTGCGTTTGTATTTACATGTGTGGTGAGGTGTGTACCATGTCGCGCACACACATGCAAGTCTTCACAACCCAGCAAAGAACAGTGAGATTTTTTACCATTGATTCAGTTTTGATTTTTTTTTAAATAAATGTCCCCACAGTCTGAGCTGCTATCTGATATTTTCACTTTTCACTATTAAGATTATTTTTAAACCAGATCATTTCCTCTTTTTTCCCTTTTTTTTTTAAAGGAAAGTTTAGGACAGCGGGAAAACTGCTGAGCTGAGACACAAAGTAAAGCTGACTCTGCACATGCCTCATTGTTTTCTATTTTCATTCCAGCACAGTTGTGGCTGGAAACCAGTGTTTCAGATTCCTGGTGGACCCGAGTCCCTGGTATTTCAAACCATTATATTTTCACACTATGCAGAGAGGTGTGAGACTATGTTTCCTCGTATACAACATGTATCTTTAGGGAAGTAAACCAAAATATGTGTTTGAGGAAAGGAGGGGAAAAAGTGGACCAAGGGATTGTTCAGAGACGTAATTTCACATCCACAAGTGGGACCTTTCGTGGCTGTGTTTTGGAGGTGAGAGGCTGAATGTAAACACTGACTATATTTGGGCTTTTGACTTTTGTACACATACTGCATCACCACCTACTTGACTATGTGTCTGTTAAAAGTGCTGACACATTCATTCTAAGAATGTAATTTACTCTTATGGGTTTGTGTTCTGTTAAATTGTGCTTCATTTTCAGACTTCTGAGTTTTCTTCCTCAAATAACTCTGATGACATATTTTTGATTTGTTTTCATTGCCAACAGGCTTGATGGACACAAGTCACTTTGCCAGAGAACAGAACTGATTCCCCTAACCCAAACTGCTCAAATTCTACCTCTGTACTTCAGGGTCTAGGAAGAGCTTGAAACAACCCTTCAACCCTGACCATCACCTCACTCTAGTCCCTATAAAAGGGGCCACTTCTCAAGGAGCCAAGCCATCCCACAGGCTGAAAATAACCCTTTGATCTATATAGAAATTAAAACTCAAAGGAAGTTGAGACAATTCATCCACTGAAGGCCGGTCTCCAGTTGGGAGAGGGCCTCCAGGAGTCGGCTGCATTTAAGCACACAGCTTTTCCTGGTGGTGATTTATTTTTCTCAGCATGATAGTAAATCCACAGCTCACAATAGCAGGACATTGCTGTCAGAGCACCAAGGCCTCTTAGCAGTACCCCCCTGAATTCATGAATATCACCTCCAAGCCTGATGACAGGGCCAGAGGTTTCCCCACCAACTCCAACCCCTAATCTAGAGATGCTTGTTCTTCCTTGTTCTCTTCATGCTATAACTACATTATTTCAGAGACATTTTACCTTCTATAATCTTTCTCCTATTAAGTCTCTTAGGAGGGAATGGACTAGCTTCAGAACAATGGGGAAACAGACATGGAATTGGTAATCAGAAGATGAGGGTGCAAATTTGAACTGGTTTCTTTTAAAGCCATGTCACTTTTTTGCAAGTCACAATCTTTCTAAGTTTTAGTTTCAGAAAATAGTAAACAGTAGCACATTTTTCATGGGGTTAATAAAAGATTTTAGTGAGATAACACATAAGAACGTACCAAGCACTTGTGGAAAAGGAAATGGCAACCCAATCCAGTATTCTTGCCTGGAGAATCCTGTGGACAGAGGAGCCTGGTGGGCTGCTGTCCATAGGGTCACATAGAGTCGGACACGATTGAAGCAACTTAGCATGCATGCATGCATTGGAGAAGGAAATGGCAACCCACTCCAGTATTCTTGCCTGGAGAATCCCAGGGACGGAGGAGCCTGCAGGGCTGCCATCTATGGGGTCACACAGAGTCGGACACGACTGAAGCGACTTAGCAGCAGCAGCAGCAGCAGCAAGCACTTGTTAAAAGTTTACTAAATTTTGCCTATAAAATGATGATAATGCTCAATTAATACTTTCAAAGAGTTGATCATTCAATTTAAAAAAGGCCAATAGGAACATTTTGAACCTGTTACAACCTTCTCAGATAGGGTTGGGGAACAACTGAAGTACCCAACACCCCTGTAAAGGCATTATACCATAACTGTAATGAGATCACACCAATAACAATTGGTATAATTGTAAATACACCAGAGACATACTAGAAATAATGTAAACATTCATGAGGGTACATCTGTACCATGAGATACATATGCTGCAGTTAAAATAGTCTATTAGTACTGATAAAATATCTTAATGTCATATTGTTAAATTTCTATAAAAACTGGAAAAAAATATGTAAAGAATGAGAGAATTTATTAACTCCCTAGAGATTTCCCTGGAGGTCCAGCAGCTAATACTCTGTGAAGCCGGGGTTCCATTCCCAGTCAGGGAACGAAATCCCACATGCACAACTAAAGATCCTGCACGCCACAGTGAAGACGGAACATCCTGCCCACCTCAACTAAGACCTGGCATAGCCAAATAAATAGATACATAATATTTTTAATTAATTAATTTAATTAAAAAGAACACAGATTTGGGGCCAGACTGCTAGCTCTATGACTTACTGGCTGTGTAAGAACCATGCAGTATCATTATTAGTACTAGCATTGTTTGAAAGTGTTAGTCGCTCAGTTGTGTCTCTTTGCGACTCCATGGACTGTAGCCCTCCAGGCTCCTCTGTCCATGGGATTCTCCAGGCAAGAATACTCGAGTGGGGAGTCATTCCCTTCGCCAGGAGATCTTCCCAACCCAGGGATTGAACCTGGGTCTCCTGCACTGCAGGCAGATTCTTTACCATCTGAGCCACCAGGGAGGCCCTATTAGCATTAGCATTAGTATCCACATTCCAGCCACAAGGAAGAGCACCAGCAAATACCTACAGGTAAGAAACAATGCGGTAGTGTGGACACTATAAAACAATTTAGTGTCTTTGGAATATGAATTAAGAGGAAAGTACATGAAAGAGATGAGGCCAGAAAGGTGGAAAGGGTCAAAGGTTACTCAGTCTTCGTACCTAATAGAGAGTTTCTGAAAATGCAATTTTTTTTTTTCAATTGATGAACAAATACTGAGATACCACCTGACATCCACTTGGATGGTTATAATGAAAAACCAAATAATAACAAGGGTTGGCCAGGATGTGGAGAAACTGGAACCCTCAAATATTGCTGTGAGGAATGAAAAATAGCACATTTTGGAAAACAGTTTGACAGTTCCTCAAAAGGTTCAACATAGAGTTACCATATGATCCAGCTATTCCTAAGTATATACATACCAAAGGGAAATAAAAACACATGTTCACACAAAAACTTGTACACAAGGTGCACAGCAGCATTATTCATAATAGCCAGAAACTAGAAACAACACAAATGTTCATTATCTGATGATAGATTAATGAAATGTTGTATATACATACAACAGAATATGATTTGGCCATAAAAAAGGGATAAAATACTGATACATGATAAATCTTGAAAACATGCTAAGTAAAAGAAGCCAAACACAAAAAGTCACATACTGTATGGTTCCACTTATGTGGGACGTCCAAAATAGAAACAGAAAGCAGATTAGTGGTTGCCAGGTCTGGGGGAAGGTGAGAGTAGGGAGTGATAGTTAATGAGTATGGAGTTACTTCTGGGGGTAATGAAAATGTTCTAAAATTGATTGTGTTGGTGGTTTGACAACTCTGTGAATATACTAAAAACCATTGAATTATACACTTTAAACAAGTGAATCGTATGGTATGTGAATTACATCTTAATAAAGCTGTTATAAAATAAAGAACAGTAAGATATCAGTGGTCCACTTATTTCAAGGAATGTTTAATAAAAGTTAAATACAATATTCATTGGATGGACTGATGCTGAAGCTTCAATACTTTGGCCATCTGATGTAAAGAGACAACTCATTGGAAAAGCCCCTGATGCTGGGAAAGATTGAGCAAAAGAAGAAGCGAGCAGCAGAGGATGAGATGGTTCGTTAGTATCACCCACTCAATGGACATAAACTTGAGCAAATTCTGGGAGATAGCGAAGGACAGAGGAGCCTGGCGTGATGGAGTCCATGGGGTCGCCAAGAGACTTAGCAACTGAATGACAACAATAAACACAAAGGAATTTGACGCATGCCTTTTCATTCAATGTGTTCAAACCCCATACTAAGTCCCTACGATGTGCCAGGTATGGTGACCACAATTATCAAGATAGACTTAGTCTTAAGAAGCTGTACTCTAAGAGAGGGAAGATAGGCAGGTCCACATTGTAGCACCACATTAGAGGGCCCCATAGAAGCATGTCTAGGGAACTGAGGGAGCACAGATTAGGGCCAGGACCTTCTCTCCATTACTTTGTCCTTGACCTCTTATTTCTCTGTCAGAGTCCCACTGAATTCACATTTCCTCTATTGCAAGATACCACCATATTTATTTTGGTAGGCCACTGTGGCCAGCAGTGTGATTGACTCTTCAATTTACCGATCTAAGTCAATCACAGCAACTCCATTACTCTTTGCCAGTGACTGGTTCACAGATGGGTGGGGCTAAGTCAATTCAGCCACAGAATGCAAAAAGAGGCATGCTGGGAGTTTAGGGGAAAAGGCTTTCACATTATTAAGAAAGCTGAAGGCAGCATCACTCTTCCTTGAACTATAAACAGCCCACAACCCTAAATACCTACTGTCAGCGATCCCTACAATCACCAGCAGATCCATCTTGAGTTACAATAACCCTTTGGCCAGGATAATGGAGATAAAACAATGAAATTAGTCAGGTTTCCATTTTCTCCTGTCCACTTTAAGATGCTCCTGAAAACACCACCTGATGTTTTTTCTTCCCTTGCTGGTCAGGAAGCACCTACAGAGCAGAGACTAGAAGCGACATCTCTTGTTTCATTTCCTCCCTCAGAATCTAGCATGTGGTCAAGCACTGCAAGTCACATCTCCTGAAAGAACAGAAACAATGAACAGAATTGTAATTCTGTTCTTGTTACACTCAAGCCTAGACATTTTAAAGGCAGAATTTAATAGAAAAATATTTTACCTAAATAAAAGCCTTCCCTATTAAAATAGATGAACACAATTCCCTTTATTGATTCAAGCAAGGACCACATTTCACAAAGGGAAGGTTCCTGTCCCGTCCCCTCGACCACCTCCTGTGTGCCAATGTGGGAAAGTCCTGGGCTTCTGGGGAAGGTAAGCTGCTTGGAATAGGGACCCTGTAGATGTGTTATAAAGTGGCGGACTAATGGCTGGCATTTGGTGTGAGGCATCATAGCAACAATCACAACAACAGAACCCGTGGGGCATGTATGGACTGGCGATTACAGCATGGAATGGCACTAGTTTCTATTCTCAGCACGTGTTACTGACTTACTGACAAGATGGTTAAACATAAAAAAGGTCCATTATCAGTGGTAACTGGGACAGAGTTCCTGGGCTAGAAGGAATAAGAAAGAAAACTCCAGCAGTAATCCCCAAACCTCCTATGTCTCAATAGTTTCAATCTCCTTCTCCAAACTCTTCTAAAACTGTCATTACCAAAGTAAACTAATTTAAGTTGACTTCCGCTTCCTTTCCCTGGTGTGAAGGCACCAAAGGACAGCAGGAAGAGACACACAAGATCCCAATTATCCTCCTCTTCTTAAGGCTTCTTTGTTTGCTTGCTGCATGAGGTCATTCATTAACTAAGAATAAGTTACTGGTTGTGATAACACAGCCCCTGGCACACAGTAGGTACTTGGTAAATGTTTACTGAATAACTACAGGAAACAAGGAGAAAACATCTTAGTGTGGGACAGGAAGAAACAAAGCCTTGACTCTTCCAGGTTCACTTTTTTAGCCAACCTGTTAACAACAATAATGGTACGTGTCATCAAGAAGCTGAAAAGAGCTGGTTCTGTAGCTAAGGCTGCTGTTACTCACTGCTTGCTGAATGAATAAATCTATTCAGTTTCTCTGACCCCCATCCAGAATACAAGTGGGTTATGACCAGTGCAGGCACTGACTTCCAACTAACTTGCTATTAACCTCTCTGGCTAACTGTGAATAGACACTAGAGAAACCTGTTCAACTTCAGACTGTCCAGAACATCATTTTGGTTAATGAAGACTTTGTCTGGTCCAGGGTGCTGGCTTTTCAGCTCAGCCTGAGGTCTGCTGGTGCTGACAGCACGAGTGCAGGACAGCCTCTAACAATCCCCTTCGTTATCCTTTCCTCAAGGAACCTGAATGTCGTGATAATTACAGAACAAACATAGAAAAGTTTCCTTCTTCCCCTGATTACAATTACTTAGAGTGAAACACAGGATTCACCTGTACCAGTCTTCATGCCCATGATGATCTCTCAAACATAACCAATCAACCTATTTTAGCTTCATTGACCAGCCAGAGGAGAAAAGAGTTTGCCAACTGCAAACTCACAATTCACATATGTATCTCAGCCAAGACAGCTCAGAAACATCAAATCCACAGCTCTGTGTACAAATGTTCAGTGCTGACATGAATGAAAACCAACAGGATACTTGTAGTTATACGTTAACTTAAATCCTCAGTTAAAGGAAAACGACCACTGATTTGGTTTGGTTTATCAACAGCAGAGTTCATGAGGGATTATCATTGGCAAACAGCAGCAGCGACCCAGTAACTGCACAGGCCTGAGAACTCAAGGACTTCACTCCCTTCCCAGGTGGCAAGGGTCTCTTTGGATGGGTCACCTTCACCAGGGACAGAACGGTTCAAACCCCAAGACATGCAGCCAAAGTTAGGGGTAAAGGGCTGCTGGGGCACAGGCAGACCTGAATTCTAGGACAGAGCTCTGGTTTATGTCCACGTTCTCCTCACTGCCATCAAAATCTGTAGCACCCCCTCCCGGGTCCCTCTCCCTCTTTATCCCCAACTCCTTGTCATCAAGAAGAGCAGGTGAGGATCTCGAGGCCTCCTCGATGCAGCAAATGGGTATTTCAAAGTTTAGAGCTAAAGCTGCCTTACATGGATGTGGAGGAGTCCCTGTTTCTCTGACCACATTTCTAAGCATCTCTGCTCTGTTTGAAAACCATCAATGCCAGCCCTCTCAAACTTCCCCACTCTTTTTCCTCCACCAGGACACGTCAGCTATAGTCATGCAGACCTTCACCATGACAAAGCACAGAGTAGGGAAGGGGGCTCTGGAACAGCATCAGAAGACCCACGCACTGGCTCTGGCTTTGCCTAACTAACCACGTGAACTATATCCTTGGTTTAATACCTTTAAAATAAGGGAGTGTGGTTTGACGATTTCTACAGCTCCTCCCAGCTCCATATCTATCTACCCTTCAGCGAAGTAACCCAGTGAGCATCTAAGTGAGGCCAAAGGACACATATGCTGGACGGGTCCAGCCATGGAATCATAAAATCTAAGAATGCTAGCAGCACCCAGAACATAACAGTCCCCTCAAAGGAAGCTCCGATTTCAAAGTGTTCTCAAAGACGTCCACAGTGAACTCTCCATTTCCCATGGAGAGTTATAACCACAAAGGGTGCTTTGGACTCTGTAAAAGCAAGGACTCAAAGAGGACAGACTCCAACCTCAGTTGTTCCAGATAAGGGTCCATTCCAAAGGTGCAGACCCCAAAAATAGCTTTACAGCTTACATAAAGGCAGGACCTAAAATAAGTTTTTCAAAAAGTCAGATCCTTGGTTCTAAACACTGATTCCTTCTAAATCCACAGCTAGAGGCCAGGCCAGTGCAATGCAAGGATAAGCTCAGAAAACTGCCCAGACCAGTTCCAGGGTCTTAGCCTTAGTCTTCCTCTAGCATAACCAAGATAAGCTCACTCTGGCATGGTTCTGCTTGGTAAGGGAGGATAATTAGGCAATTAAGCCATGGAGCACGTCCCCCGAGGGCTGAACACTTCCCTGGCTACTTTTGTTTGGTTCATCTTTGTTTTGGTTTAGCCCTGGCAATCTGGCAGGCAATGTATTTCCAGGGGGAGCTCTGTCCATGGTGTGGATGCCCCAGGCTTGAGGCCTTCATTCATTTTCATAAACAGAGCCCAGTTGCCACAGTGACTGGTGCTAGGAGCAGCTGCTAAATAGCAGAGGTCACCCAGAGCTTTCTTTGGGTTCTCCAGTCTGGGGCTATCTGTTCCTAGGCCTCTGTGAACAGAGGGTCAACAGGAGCTGCAGTCACGCCAGCCAGTATTTCAGACAGGAGTCCAGGTCCTGGGAGCGAACTGCCAAACAGGCTGCAAAATACAAATATGATTTGGGGTGGGGTCCTAACATTTGTCAGCCTTGAGGGGGGCACAAAAAGAATAAAGAAAATCAAGAATGGCAACTTCCTCCCGGCAGCTCCCACGGTCCCCTGAGCCAAGAAAGGAGGCAGGGCCAGAAATCAGGGTAAAGGGAAGGATCTTGGAAAAGTACACGCGGACTTCAGAAGTGAGGCTTCTGAATCACATGTGCCAATCAGAGCTTTGGCCCTTCCCGATGAGGGTGGGACACCGTTCTCCCCACCCCTACAGCAGGACACACATCCTACTTCCCACCTGACACACACGGATCAAAGAACTTCTAGACTGGAGTCCCAGAGGTCTAAGTTAGAAACCAATACTGTTGTGTTTCCACCTTCCCAAGGCAACCCTGTCCAAAGGCCACAAGATCTGCTTGGCCAGTAACACAAGTAGAGCAAGAATGAGGCACCACCTGTGTCCAGAAACACGTGTGCCCTGCCCACCTCCCTGGTGGCTGTCCATTGGCTAAGATCAGTAACAGCTATTTTTTACTCTCCAAAGTAGAGCTCTGTCTTCAAGGTAGATATTTTCAGATTGAAAACAGCTATAGAAAAAGAGTCTACTCTTTAAACAGGGCCTCCTTGGCCCATACAAACACAAGTCACCTTGGCCAGGGCCCAAGGAAGCTATAGAACAGAATTGGACATAAACCTCACTTAACGTCTTTCAGATCCACTCCCATGTTAACAACATGGAAGTAATAAACATTCTTTGGTCCCCGTGCCAGTTCCAGAGGCAAGTGATCATTTAAAACTTAAACAAATGACGGCTTACCTTTCCCAGAAACACATGCTTCTGTCTTTATCAACCAGGAGCCAATTAGACTGCTACAAGGAGAGGGAAATGGGATGAAAGTCCCCTAATTCATCAGCATAACGCAAAGAGAAACCTGAAAATTTGGATCAAACGTGCTTTGCAAACAGAACCCAAATGTTTTACACATAGAATGTTTTTGTGTATTCTCACCCCTAGAGTTTATTACAGGCCAGAGGAAACCTAAACAGTTAAGAAGCTTGTCCTTAGGCAAATAGTTCAATAATTTAGACTTCAAAGACTCCATATTAACCTCTGTTTACACAAAGTAATGTGTTTCCTTTGCCTGCTGAACATCAAAATACTTCACAATTAATTACCTCTATTTTAAAAAATATATAAATCCTGTTAAATATAATGCTGATATATTTTAAGGGGAAAAAAAAAGGCATGTTCAAAATTTGCTCCATTCTCTGCACAAAGTGATAATTAAGATTCAAAATGCATGGAATTTGATTAATGTAGACAGTTATTTTTTAAAATTTTGCCTTAATAATTTTTGTCCTTTGGGACTTCCCTGGTGGTCCAGTTTTTAGGAACTCCACGCTTTCATTGCTGAGAGTGTGGGTTCAAGCCCTGGTCACTGAACTAAGATCCTAGAAGCCATGTGGCATGGCCAAAAAAAAATTTCTCCTTGAGTTGTCTTTTTTTTTCCATTTTGGCTATCAACACTGTGATTCCAATAGTCTTTTTTATCCCCTTACTTAGAAATTCTACAAAGTTAAAATTCCAAGTAAAGATATAGCTTAGAAAATTCAGTCCCTTCATTTTCTAACTAGTCAATACTTAAACTTCTTTTCCTCAGAGCACTCCTGGCTACTAAGGAAGCACCCTAGGAATTAATTCCACACCCTGAAAAGAGACGTGTGAATGGAACCACAATGAGTGGCCCTAAGTGCAAAATAACTTTGTGAAGACTAATCAATATTCCTTTGTATTTGTATAGATATTTCAAATTTCCAAAGCTCTTTTATCTACTTTCCACTGTGGCTCAGACGGTAAAGTGTCTGCCCGCAATGCGGGAGACCTGGGTTCAATCCCTGGGTCAGGAAGATCCCATGGAGAAGGAAATGGCAACCCACTCCAGTACTCTTGCCTGGAAAATTCCATGAACTGAGGAGCCTGATAGGCTACAGTCCATGGGGTTGCAAAGAGTCGGACAGGACTAAGCGACTTCATTTTCACTTTCACCTTCAAAATATCCACACTTGACAACAATGATATTACATTACAATATCCCACACTCTCTTCTAAAGACTTTACATGTGTTTATGTATTTATTCCTTATAACAACCTTGAGATATAGTAGTATTACCTTCATTTTACAGATGAAAAATTTGAGGTAGAATCATGTCAAGTAACTCACTCAATGTCACAAAGTTATTGACTTCATAAATTACAGATTTAGTCAAATGAGTAAACCAAGACCAGCATGAGGGTAGGGAACCTGGATTAGAATGCAGGAAGTAGCCTTCTGGTTCCAAAATCAAAGAGTGTTTCTTCCCAGAGAGGATGCAGAATCAAGATATACCAAGGAACATGGCAATGAGTTTTGACCTAAATATGCATCCTCAAGCTACAGAAAATCCAGCTGCTCCCTGGTGGTTCAACTGGTAAAGAATGCGCCTGCAATGCAGGAGACCCCGGTTTGATTCCTGGGTCTGGAAGATCCCCTGGAGAAGGGACAGGCTTCGCACTCTAGTATACTTGGGCTTCCCTACTGGCTCAGCTGGTAAAGAATCTGCCTGCAATGAAGGAGACCTGGGTTTGATCCCTAGGTTGGGAAAATCCCCTGGAAAAGGGAAAGGCTACCCACTCCAGTATTCTGGCCTGGAGAATTCCATGGACTGTGTAGTCCATGGGGTCACAAAGAGTTGGACACAACTGAGCGACTTCACTTTCACTTCTCTTTAATGTGCTGAAGTGAAGTGAAAGTCACTCAGTCGTGTTCAACTTTTCACAACTGCATGGACTGTACCCACCAGGCTTCTCCATCCATGGGATTTTCCAGGCAAGAGTACGAGTGAGTTGCCATTTCCTTCTCCAGGGGTATCTTCCCGACCCAAGGATCAAACCCAGGTCTCCTGCATTGTAGGCAGATGCTTTACCCTCTGAGCCACCATTACACCCAAAATCCAAGGAGGGCACTCAGATTTCCTTAAATTATCTGTACAAAGTTTTCAACTAATATTATTTTAATTTTACATATATTTTCTACAACTTCAGATAGGCTTTGCAAATTACCTAAGAAAAAACTTAAAAGCCTTCAGAAAAAGGAACTACTTAGACATTATATGTTGGAATTTTCACTACATTTTTCTTCTACATTGTAATGTTTTGATGGCTTTTTACAATTCATGTGTCTGGCAAACTTGTTTCATTAGCACTCAGAGTAGAGCTAAGTTCATATAACATTGCCCAGGCTACACTATGAAGTTGCTATCCAGCTGGGCTGATTTAAAAACCCAATTCTCATAGCGCGGTATACCTCTGGCTTTGATAACATTATAAACCTCTATTTTGTTTCTAGAAAATCCTCACATATCAAAACAGAAAAGATATTTTTTTCTGAAAATATTTAAAAGTTGCAAATAATAATAACAGATATCTTCCCCTCATGAGATCTCAATACTATCCTCTGTCAGTTTCTCCTTCAGCTCAGGCCCAAAGAATGGCCCATGACAGTAAAGAGAATATGACATTTAGTTTACTGTGCTAAGTTGAAAATAAATTCACATTTGTGTGTTCAGTCTTTGCTTCCATCATTTGAATACTGAGCACCCACTATATTCCCAGTTCTTGGAACTGCTAGAGATAGAGCAGTGAACAAAGTAAGCAGTTTCTCTTCTGCTTTCATGGAGCTTCCATTCTACATTAGAGGAGGAACAGACAAAAATTTTTAAATATGGAAGATCAGGTTTTTAAAACACAAAGAAGTTCCACCTCCAGGAAAGGTCATGTACAACAATTCATGGGGGTATTTTGTACCGGGGTGGCCAGAGAACCTGGCGCTGCTTTCCCCCTCTCTGGTTCAGAGCCCCACCACAGGATCAATGGAACAAACTTCTATGCCAAATATGTTCCCAACTAGCTCAGGGCAACTCCACCTACAAATAAATCCATTGAGCCCCCTCAACTTTGAACCACACTATCTGGTCAGTTCAGTTCAGTCGCTCAGTCATGTCCGACTCTTTGCGACCCCATGAATCGCAGCACGCCAGGCCTCCCTGTCCATCACAAACTCCCGGAGTTCACCCAGACTCAAGTCCATCGAGTCAGTGATGCCATCCAGCCATCTCATCCTCTGGCGTCCCCTTCTCCTCCTGCCCTCAATCCCTCCCAGCATCAGAGTCTTTTCCAATGAGTCAGCTTTTCACATGAGGTGGCCTAAGTACTGGAGTTTCAGCTTCAGCATCATTCCCTCCAAAGAAATCCCAGGGCTGATCTCCTTCAGAATGGACTGGCTGGATCTCCTTGCAGTCCAAGGAACTCGCAAGAGTTTTCTCCAACACCACAGTTCAAAAGCATCAATTCTTTGGCGCTCAGCCTTCTTCACAGTCCAACTCTCACATCCATACATGACCACAGGAAAAACCATAGCCTTGACTAGATGGACCTCTGTCTGGTCACTTCTCGACAATCCTAAATCATCCAGACCCATTTGTTTCACAGTCACTATTTGGGTGGGTTATTTGTTAGCCAAATTCTATGCATCTCTACTGTGCAGAACTTGGGCTGAAAGTGGAGGTTATAGCCAGGTGGACTGCATAACACAAGGAAGAACTTCCCAAGAGTCAGAGATATTTTAAACTCAAGCAAAGGCTGGGGGCTCAGTCAACAGGATATTAGAAAGGTGATTTATACATCAAGCTGAATTAGACCAGGTATTCCCTAAGGATCCTTAAAATACCAGCAACGTACCACAAATCTAGAACTCTGGTGTGCCCTATAAATGTAAAACTTTTCCAGGTATAACTTATCCTAAAACATTTCTTGAGGATAATGTCACTAATGAAATAAAAATTCAGACGTCATGAAGAAATAAGTGACCAAAAATATACCATGTATTAACTAAGCAATAATTTTAAAAGCAGACAAACACTAATAGCTACAGCCTTCTTATTGGCACTTAGTAAATGCAAGGCAGTGTTTTGAGCACTTGAAGCATATTATCTCATTAAATATTCAAAACAATCCATTGAGATGGATACTATTATTAGCTCCATTTGACAGGTGAACATTGAAGCAAACAAGCCTACACAGCTACTTAATGGCAGACTTGAGATTTGTACCCAGGCAGCTGGCTCTCAGGTCTGTGATGTGAAGGACTGTGCTCTCCTTCACTGTCTTATTGGGAGCTGGGGAGTGTTTTCCTCTTAGAGAGACATGAATATTCTAAAATAGTTAATTACTTAAAGGAATCTTTGAAAATTGATGAATGAAACTTTTCTGATATAAGATAATTATAAATTTCTGTTCCAGATATAATACATACGAAATTTACCTTACTATGATTTACTAAATTGTAAAAGTGCTCAGAAAGTTAGCTCAGCTTCCAAATCTTATTTCCAAGTAGTAGCTTAAACACTCGAAGATTCTGGCTCAAAATCAGTCACAAAGTTTTCCTATGACTGTGTAACAAACACACATTGAATTGGATATTTATATTTCTACTAAACATCAGAGATGCCCAAATTGGTGATTATGACAGAGCTGGCCCTCAAATGTGGCAGTTTCCATTACAAAATCCACTTCACAGGAATGCAGGATCCTGTTTAAAAACTGACTTACACTGATTGTTAATATGACAATTTACTATTGGTTTCTCCTTCCCTTTTGTTTCCTCATCTTGAAAAACTAAGCCATCAAGTCGCCTTCCATTTAAACTAAAAAAGGAAAGTGTTAGTTCCAAAGTTTAGGATTCTTAGTATATTCCACTTGGCATTTTTCTAAGTCTGTATTTATAAATATCATGATGTCTGAAGAGTCCGAATAATTATATTTTTTAAAACCAAAGTATTAAAGTAACCAACTTCATGAAGACTATCAGTAAGTATATCATGGATATACAACTTGAGCCTGCTTCTACATAGATACCAGTGGTACATCAAGAACCCAAAACAATTAAAAATGATTTATGCATACTTATAAATATTTACACAAAATAAGTTTACACATATACAGAGAGAGAAAGAACATTATAGCAGAAAAATTCTAGAAAATCATGCACTTCTTAATTGGTGAGATACATAAACCAACAAAAATATTCAGCAATAACTTAAATCTCTCCTTTATTCATTCTAGGAAAATTCACTAATAACTACAACTAAAACTTTTTGCAGGGGACGATGAAAGAATTTTATGGGCCAAAAAAGTCAGAACAAGGTCCTCACAAATATTTATAGATCACATCCTGCAAATGAGATCTTTATCTTTAGCTTTGTGAATATTTAAAAATTACCTGTGTTGTTCCATAATGCTCACGCTGTCAGCATGGTTTCTTTAACAGCAACAGTGATTTAGAATCATAGTTTGGGAACTGAAAGAAACCTGGAGATCCTCAGGTCAATCTCCCTCATCTGACAAGTGAGGAAACTGGTTATACAGACACTACATAAGTGACTTCCCTCAGGTCTCCTTTGAATCTTCATTTGGGCCAGAAGATATGATCTGCCAGGCACTACTCACCTTCACCCCAAGACAGCACCTCTTTAGTATTCAGTCAACAGCAATTCTGAATTTTTTTGGTCATAGGATTCATTTATGCTTTACAATTACTGAGGGCTCCAAAGAGATTTTGCTGATATGAACTCTACCTATCAACAGTGACCACAGCAGAAGTGGGGAGGGAGGTGGGAGGGGGGTTTAGGATGAGGAACACATGTGCACCCATGGCTGATTCATGTCAATGTATGGCAAAAACCACTACAATATTGTAAAGTAATTAGCCTCCAATTAAATAAATTTTTAAAAAAATAAAAAATTTAAATATCTATTAATTCATTTAAAACCAATAATAATAAACCCACTGCATGTGAACATAAGTGGTATCATTTATGAAAAATAACTATTTTCCAAAATAAAACATAATTTAGTGAGAATAGTGGCATTGTTTTACATTTTTGCAAATCTCTTTAATGTCTGGCTTAACAGAAGACAGCTGGGTTTTCAGATCTACTTTTGCATTCAATTTATTGTGATACATTGCTCTGGTTGAAGGAGATGAAGAAATCTGGCCTCACACTGATATGTAGTCGGAAAGGAGAAACAAATCTTATTAGTCTCTTCACATACTTGTGGCTACCTCTTCTTGTACTTTATACCTAAAGTACATAAAGTACATAGTAACACATAAACAGTTATTTCTTAGAGATTAATTTCAGAGTGTAATCTGAATCATATAATGAACTTTTCATATCTTGTTACAATAAAGTCCATGTTTTTCCCCAAAATACTGAGTAATTATAAAGGGAAAAATAGTAACTTTACAGTAGAGAATTCTAGTAGACACCACTTTAGTCAAGTGATCAAGACTAACATCACCAGTAATAAGACACACCAATATAATGTAACACTGACTTGAGGCCTTGAGAGGGGACTTTACCTCTGTTGCAAACTTCCCAAGAGCACACAACCTCAGTGCAATCATAATCATATTAACTCAAATCAGGGGACATTTTCCAAAACTGACCAGTACTTTTGCAAAACTGTCAAGGTCACTTGAAAGACAGAGAACCATAATAGATTGGAGGAGACTAAGGAGACATGACGATTAAATGAAATGTGAGTTTTTGACTTGGGTCCTGAAACATAAAAAGTACATTAGTGGGAAAACTGGTGAAATTCAAATAAATTCTATACTTCAGTTAACAATATGATATCAAGGTTAACTTCTTCGTTTTGGTAATTGCTCCATGGGTATAGAAGATGTTATAAGATGAATGTGGGTGAAGGGCTTATGGGAACTCTCAGTAGTATATACACAACTTTTCTGTAAGTTTAAAATTATCTCAAGATATAAAGTTTTTTTAAAAAATCAATCGCTCTATCTTATACTATCAAAATGTGGGATCTTTTACTCACACATGATTTTATAACATCTTGTATTTGTCATTTGGAAAATAATGGTTCACTGAGTTATGCAAAAATGCCAAATGTTGAGGTATGTCTTATATGATATCAAAATATCACATTTGTTAATTTCTCCATTGACCTCATAAGAAAAGCATTTAATTATTGAGAAACTGCCATGGCCACAGTGATAGATCCAAATTACCAAAACTTTAGTTTTTGCTTGAAAAATAAAATTGTATCATCGGTAACAAATACTGTCAGTTGTTCTCCTTGAAACAATATGCTCCCTCTGTTTATTTTTGAATAATGTCTGCCAAATACCTAAGGTTAGATAACCACCATTTGTCTGTCACTCGTTCTTTCAAGCAAAATGGTATTCGATGAAAAACAGACTAGTTCAGCTCACAATTGAAGCAACTGCACAACTGCTTTTCCTTAGACAACCACTATAGTTTGGGGTGCTGAAGTGCTACTTACTTACTTCCCCTTTCATCATACAGAATATGAAAAAGGTATTTGAAGGGTTTTAATGCTTCATCAAGAATATTCTTAAACAAAGCAGGTGTGTGGTAGTGAAGCACTGCCTCAATTCCTGATAAGGCGCCAGCAGTTTTAT
>NW_011495027.1:9718180-9737913 GCF_000754665.1 Bison bison bison
GCTCAGTCGGTAAAAGCATCTGCCTGCAATGTGGGAGGCCTGGGTTCAAGTCCTGGGTTGGGAAGATCCCCTGGAGAAGGAAATGGCAACCCACTCCAGTATTCTTGCCTGGAGAATCCCATGGACAGAGGAGCCTGGCGGGCTACAGTTTGTAAGATCCTAAGAGTCAGACACAACTTAGCACTATCTTTCTTTTTCTTTTCTACAACATTAACCCAGGGAAAAAGACATCTTAGAATCATTATAAAAACAGTCCTGACTTCACAGACATCCTGAAAAGATCCCAGATCCATAGTTCACACGTTGAGTACCACTGATTTCAAGAGTTAACTTTCAGCTCCTGAATGAAATATACCACTACTACTTTAGCCAACACGGGGGATCCTGGTGGGCTGCCGTCTGTGGGGTCGCACAGAGTCGGACACGACTGAAGCGACTTAGCAGCAGCAGCAACGTGCTAAAAAGAATTATATGCTAAGATTTACAGAAGTTTTACCAGGGAACAATAGCTTCTTGATGTCAAAGACTCATAACAATCTAGTGACAGATCCAGCATCTGTTTTTAAATCAGTGTCCACACATCACTCAGACACTGTTTAATCTGAAAAGACAGTGACCCTTGCCCAGTCTTCATGGAGTAGCCTTCATTCCACCACTGCCTCTTTCCCCAAAAGCAGAATATGTACATTAAGATTCCAATTTATTATTTTAGCAAACTTGTTTCTCTTTATTGTACTTTATGAACATGAGTTGTAAGTATTAATTTATTCAATAAACATTAAGCACCCACCAGGTGCTAGGAACCAAGGATTTATCACTGAACTGTCCTCATCTTCTCACTCAATGATCACATTCAAGCAGAGTCAGACAAAGACATAGAAACTCCTCCACTTGAGAATTTTCATATAGATGGAAAAGTTGTACCGGAGCAAAGGCAAACTAACGTGAGTACTTTCATGGAGCTTACACTTCCATGGAGGAAGATAAGTAATAAACAAAAATAAATCATAAACATGTTTTAAGATGATACATGCTATGAGGGAAAAAGTGAAGCAAGGTTAGAAGAATGGGAATACCAGGAACTGGGATTATAATTTTAAATAAGGTGCTTAGGGTGGGACTGAGCCCACCCTACATGGATGGAGAAAATTACTGATACGTAGAACATCATTTTCAATAGTTTCATTTAAATAAACATGACCCTCTGATTTGCATGAATTATATCATCTATAATGAGGACACAGTACAATGAGTATAATCAATATCTATTTTGTATACAGGGACACCGAGTATATCGTCGTACAGCCTACAAATAGAAAAGCCTGGGCCTGAATCTGTGTCTGAATCCAAAGTCCAATGTCACAACTAAGATTCTGACTCTGACTTTAATACATCTCTGTCAAGATTAGACATTGTGGTAGAAAATTACTTTTCCTACATAAAAGTATAACAGGAATCCTCAGGCATTGCTCAAGTATTCCTGGTAGTTCAGCTGGTAAACAATCCGCCTGCAATGCAGGAAACCTTGGTTCAATTCCTGGGTCGGAAAGATCCACTGGAGAAGGGATAGGCTACCCACTCTAGTATTCCTGGGTGTCCCTAGTGGCTCAGCTAGTAAAGAATCTGCCTGCAATGCAGGAGACTTGGGTTCGATCCCTGGGTTGGGAAGATCCCCAGGAGAAGGGAAAGGCTACCCACTCCAGTATTCTGGCCTAGAGAATTCCATGGACTGTATAATCTACGGGGTCACAAAGAGTCAGACATGACTGAGTGACTTTCACTTTCACTTCTACAAAATCCTACTTACAAGCAGAGCTTCATTGGTAACTGTGCTTAGTCCCTCAATTGTGTCTGACTCTTTGCAACCCCATGGACTTAGTGCCAGGCTCCTCTGTCCATGGGATTTTCCATGGCTAGAATACTGGAGTGAGTAGCATTTCCTTCTCCAGAGGATCTTCCCAACCCAGGGACTGAACCTGGGTCTCCTCCATTGTAGTTGGATTCTTTAGCATCTGAGCCACCAGAGAAGCCTTCATTGGTGATTATGCTTCAGCAAAAATCTGCTGGAAAACCCAAAGGCTTGGAAATAGGGCACAACTTTCAATCTTTGGGTTCTGAGACTGTCTAAAGGAACAAGTATGCTCACTTTACCATAGTGAAGAGATGCAGTGGCTTTTCCTCTGCTCAGCAACACCAGTTTGAGTCTCAGCTAAAGAACGTATTTCTTATAGTATGCACTGAGCTCTGAATTCCTACAACAAAGAGCAAAGCTAGCAAGCCAATAATTCTTTATCAGATGGCCTTAGTTATTTGTGACTGAGTTCACTCTCCAGATGGCCAGGAGTATTAGTTCTTATCACTGTTAATCAAGAGTAGCTTAAAGAAGACAGAATTATATCTCTAAAACAGAGGTTCTCAAACTTAATCCTAATGAGACAGACATGCTTAATAAATACTGTTCACATTTGAATATACTACACAGTCTTCAAAATAAACTCCTGAAAACTCTGTACTGAAAGGAGTACTGAAAGAAATTAAACAAATTGAGGAGCATACCATGTTCATGGATGGCAAAACAGATATGTCATGCTACAGATTCTGTGTTCTTTTCATTCTATCAATGGCAATCCTAACCCCTCTCTCACACACTCAAATATATTTAAATGCAAATAACCATGGTTAGGGTAAACATGAATTCTGTCTTTGTAAAGTAAAATCACCCTTTAAAGTCATCAATTTAACTCTTAGTTGTAACATTATTCATGATCTCTTACAACTTAACTGGGATATACAGTAAGTCTTGACACTGTAGCATGACATTACTTTCTAAAATAAAAATGTAGTGAGATTGAGAAAAATAGAGCAGCAAAGAAAAATCAGTCATTTATTGGTTCAAAGGCTTTATTCTCAACTTTTTAAAATATCTTTCATGATTCCTCACAGCTCTGAGACCAGAATTCTTATCAACTCCATCAAATTGCCTGGGGACCATCTATAGAAAGTGTTAAGAGTCAAAGTAGCTACTTCAAGCTTGCTGGCTGTGGAGGAGGCAGGTTGCCCAGAACCTCAGGACAGCCAGCCTCACACAGAGTAAACACAGGCCGCTGTGCACTCGTAATAAATTCCTCAACCAGCACATACTCTCCTGAGGTTTTCATGTAAGTTTTTTTCCAATAGATTCCAAGTCGAGTAATAAACAAGCATAATAGATTTTCTTGGGCCCTCCTTGAATTCAGGAAGATCTGACAATATCATGAAATAGCTCAGCACAGTTCTCTGAAATTTTTCATTAGAATTCTTTTCTCCTGAATCATATTAATAAAGTACAATTTGGCCTCAGATTCATGCGTAACTACTTACTCACAAGCAGCTCGAGCCCAGAAGGACAGGGAAAAGATGCTAAAGCCTGTGAGTAAGAGGCAGGGCCAGCCCCAGGCCCAGGAATTGCAAGGTTTCTAGATAGATGTTTTCCAATGAAGCTATATATTGCTTAGAAAAGTGCTCCTTTACACTTGACTGGCTCTGAGATAAGTCTGAAACACTCTTCTCTGCTTTCATCTTCAACTGCCTACACTGTTCTCAGAGTCAGAACTAGCACTTGATGCAGTAAGCCTCAAATCTCTCTCATCTTTAAGGGGCAGGGACTTCCATTATTTTTCTATAATTCTTCAGGCTGAGCTAATTCTAGATATTCTTATTCTATAACATATGTCAAATTAACTAAATAATGGAAGTCTATCTTCTCCCTTCATACATACAGTATACTCTGAACTTATACTGTGTGCACTTGATTTCAAATTGAGATTTTTGAACACTATTTTCCAAACGCAGTGGCTATTTGCTACTCTGAGCCAGCCCAACAGAGGAAATGAGGAATCTGATTTGTTTTATTTTAAAAGAAAGAAAAAAACTACTTAAGGCCTGATCCTGGTGCCTTTGAACATTTAACACTCAGAACCTGAATTGTTTCATAACAAACTAGAGCTCCCTTTCCTCCCTCTAAGAAGAGGCCCTTGGGAAGTATTTATTTAGTTAATGAGAGTTAAGTAATTGTGTTTTTCTCACAAGACAAAAAACAAACAAAAACTTCTAGAAGATGCTCTTTGAGCTCCCTAGCTCTGTAAGGTCCATATGATCTCCATCAGCCACGAGCCTGGAGCAGTAAACTAGGAATTTAGGGAACAATGTGGCCACAAACACTTCTCCAAAAAGAAAAACAACTCCTCTCTTGGCCCAACTCCAAAAGGCAATTGAGCCGGGTAAGGTCCAGGCTAATCTCTAAACAGCCTCTCTGCCAACTTTCTCCTACAGTCATTAGGTTTTTCAGCACGGGCTTTGCAAATAATCTAAAACAATTAATTATGCTTTTGAATTCACCCTGTACCATTAATGAAACACTGCCAGACAGCCTTTGATAACATATTTCCAGAGCTAATTAAATGTGACAAACCAGAGGACACAGACTCCCCAAACACTCGAGAGGGCCAGGCAGAGACCTGGCTGGTGGCAGTGAAGCCACCCATGCAAACGATCCTGGAGTGACAAAGTGGGGGGCTGCTGGAGTCAGGCCCTTAGGGTCCTCACAATATGTCAGACCCTGTCCTCAAATTATATCATTATCAGGTTCTTAAAGTTCAAATTATTTTTCCACCCTAAAGATATTTTTTCCTTGTAATGACTGGAAATTCTTAATTTGATACTTAGAAGGTTTTTATTGCTTCTAGTCTATACCTCCACACTTCTGTTAGTTGCTCAGTTGTGTCTGACTCTTTGTGACCCTATGGACTGTAGCCCTCCAGGTTCCTCTGTCCATGGAATTTTCCAGGCAAGAATACTGGAGTGGGTTGCTGTTTTCTTCTCCAGGGGATCTTTCCAACCCAGGGATCGAACCTGGGTCTCCCACATCTTGGGCAGATCCTTCACTGACTGAGCCACCAGGGAAGACCATACCTCTACCCCCAAAAATATGGGTTTTAATTTTTTTAAAGAGAGGGATGAATAATAGTTTTTAAAAGTATATATTAAAATAAATTTCATCCCCAAATTATTTTCTTTCAATCAAAGAGTTCTGCATAATTCAAGATTTCCCACTCCCATAACCTTAGTCATGTGGGAAATCTTTCTGTTTTTTTCTCTAATGCCCCACAGAATTCCAGGCTGCTCTACATGCATGGCCAGCAAGATAAACACACTTTGGGGAGGCCTAGAAAAAACCCTGCAGGGGGCAAGAAGTAAAACTGTAGTTGCATTCCTCTGGACTTTCCTGTTCCAGTTTCAAAAACAGAAAGACCACCACCTGGGGCTTGGTGAGCACAGGGCCGGATTCAAGCTGCCCAATGGCCCTCCCCCACCCCGCAGTGACAGTGATGAGATCTGAGAAAGCAAATCAGAAAACTTTATAAAAGTGGTATAATAAATAAATAGAAATTATTCTAAAAGACAACTTTTCAAGCACAGAGGTTAAACCTTCTCAGTGTCTTATCTCAATTTTTAATAAATATGATGTTGGGTACTTAATAAATATCAACAACAACTTTGGGGAATTTTTTTTCCCCTTCTAAAAAATGTTAATTTTTTAAAAGTTCTAGCCTGGAATCTGATTACAGGAATAAAATAGGAATCAGTGAGGAAGCCAGAGCTAAAAACTAGAACAGAAGAAAGTATGCTATAATTATCCAGCTCCTTGCTGACATCTAGAATGCAACTTAAATTTATAAAATGTATTAAAATGAATTTATGCACTTATTTACTATTCTATTTCTCTGAAACACTAGTTTTGCTATGAGAGGCAAGTTTGCAAAAGGTGATAAGACCCTCAAAAATTCATATTTCTGAAAAACAGACCACATAGGGAATGAAAAGGATGAGGTTTAGAAGTAAGTTGGGAAGGGAGGGTTGAGGCTTTTCAGACATTGATTTTTCAAGGAAAGTCATTCACAGTGCAAAGAAATTTTCTTTAGACAGTTTGGAAGGTTGTTCTGTTTTTTCATATTCAGTTTTCACTGTTACATAAAAGTAACTATCTTTACTATTAGGTTATGGCTTAGTATTCCACTGATAATGAGATATCAGTCTTTATCCTTTTTCCCCCTCAATGGGAACAAATTGAAAGAAAACCACAAAGTCATTCTTAATTTCACAAGCATTTCACTTCCAAGGATCTTTCCTTCTACAATCTGATCCTGACTACCATCATCTCTTGCCTCAATTATTACTATGGCCACCGACCAGTATCCCCAAATTCACCCTTGCCCAACAGTCTATTCTCAACACTGCAGCCAGAGTGATCTTGCTAAAATATCCTTCAGATCACATCATTCTGCTGCTTAATGGCTCTTTCTCACTAGAGTAAAAACTCTGCAATGGTTGACAAGGCTATATGCAACCCTACACCTGTCCCCAAGAAGTCTCTGACTTTCCACTCCAGCAGCCATCTGGCCTGTTTACTAAGGCTCAAGCACTTCAGACAAGCTCCCACCTCAGGACCTTTGCACATGCTCTTCCTCCTGCCTAGAATGCTCATTTCCCCAGATATCCACTTAGCTCACCTCCTTCCAATCTCTGCTCAAATGTCATCTTCCCAGTGAGGCCCTCCCTGGATCACCTTATTTTAAACTGTACTTCCCCACTAATAATCCCTAGCCCTGTTGCCTTTTCTCCACTAACCCTGCTAAAATGTGCATAGTTTTTGTTTGTTTCTGGTCTCTGTCTCTCTTCATTAAAATGTAAACTTCAGGTGCACAAGGATTTTTGACTGTTTTACTCACTGCTATATGTCTAACAGCTAGAATGGTATCTAGAATGCTCAGGAGATGCTTGCTGAATAAATCAATCAACATTTTAGGAAACTTAACCATGTAAGAAGGTGGTAAAAACTCACTGTTCACACTACAAAGTCTCCCCTTTCTGTGCCACAGAAGCTAGCAAAGTACCTGCGCCCTAGTATACACTCAAAACTAATTCACCAGACTACAAGCACCCATCTAAACACAGCAGGATTTAAACACTGAAAGAAAAGGTGAAATGATAAATGGGATGAAGGGGCAAGTGGGAGCACTGTGGCATTTTGCTTCACCATGCAACAACACGATGCCAAAGTGGGCCGCACAGATGTGTCCCGCTGGAAACGCTCGTTGCAACGAAGTGCCCAGCAGCTCAGCAGCACCCTTGATGAAAGCAACAGAGAAGGAACTGACTCCAGAAGCAGGTGCTCTGCTCTCTCCTGAGGCCTTTGCTACCTGAGCATCCTTGCGGATGGGGCCAGAGGGCAGGAGGACAGGAGGTGTTACTCCTGGTGGCTAGTCTATCATCTAAGCCAGAAAGAAGTTATTCAGGCATGCGAGGACAAAGGGAAGAAGCAACACAAAGAACTCAGGGCAGTCTTACTGGAAACTTTTCCTTCTGCCATAACTATACCACTTATAACTATATGATTCCTTTCACTGCCAACAGAGAATATCTTTTTTTTTTTTAATCAACATTTTCCTTTAAAGGCAGTAAGCTTTTCCACATTCTACTCTAGTTTAAACTAGTTTGGTTTCTTTTTTTTCCTTAAGATTTCTAAGAGTTGGCAGGACAGGGCTGGAGAAGAGCTAGGCCTCCGTCCCCAGAGCACCTGCTGCCTGGTCTTTGGAAGGAATGTTCTGAGAGCAAGCACATTGGTAAGCCCTCTAGAATGCCACCTGATTTACAGTGTCCTCTCAGAAAACAAAAATAAGACCACATTAGACTTCAGGGTAAATCTTTTTTTAGGCCACTCTGGCAGAGAACGTTTCAAAGAAAATGAAAGTCAGCAGTTCACATGGATGCAGTACAAGGTGGGCCAATCTCCTGAGACAGGCAAGCACCTCCATGCCCTGATGCCCACACATGCAGAGCCGGTCCTGGGGAAAGGCTTCACAGTGACACTGCTCAGAATACTCCGTGTTCTAAAACACTTCCAAAACCAGCACTTGGAGCTCTAGCAATGATTCAAGGTGGCCCCAGAATAGGAGGATTTAGTTATCAAAGCAAACAAGCTGAGAATGCCTAATTTCCCATATCCACAATGTGTGAAAACATAAGCCTTGTGCAATTAAACAGCTATGTAGTCACACATAGATAGCTCTGTCCTGATGGGAAAGTGGATCAGCATTTACAGAAATGCACCATGACTGGTATCCTAAAATAACCCAGATCAAGAATCCAGAAAACTGGGTGGCAATTATACAGTCTAAGATAAGGAGGCAAAGGAGAGAAATCTGGGTTCTGTGAACTTGTGACATCAAAGTGAAAATGTTAGTCGCTCAGTCATGTCCAACTCTTTGCAACCCCATGGACTATAGCCCACCAGGCTCCTCTGTCCATGGGATTCTTCCAGCAAGAATACTGGAGTGGGTAGCCATGACCTTCTCCAGGGGATCTTCCTGAACCAAGAATCAAATCCAGGTCTCTTACACTGCAGGTAGATTCGCACCCTCTTGGTAAGTATCTTTCTTAATCTATATGTACATCTGGTTACCCAACTATCTAGTCTCCTTGCACAAAGGCTTTTTATTTGCTATCATATCATATCCCACCCCTATTGGTAGATTATGCAAGGCAAGGTAATCTTTGAGAAATAAACTCATCTTTCTTGACTAGCTAACTGCCCCAACTCTGTGTGTGTGTGTGTGTGTGTGTGTGTATGTGTGTGTGTTGTTTCTGTGCAAAAACCTAAAGAAAGGGAAACAGGGACCTCATTACACTGGGGTGTGCGTGATCTCTCCAGAGGGATCACTACCTAAAATGCAGGCCATTCTATTCACTCTGTGTCTTTTAACAATAGTTCTTTGCTTCTTAAAATAAATAGAAAACTGGCACCCTGGTGATAGTTGGCATCACAACTGACAGTATCTTTTCCCTATGTGTCCACAAGTAGAATTAAACACAAAAGTGGTTATAACAACCACCTGAAAACTATAAAATCACTGACCAAATCAACTAGCTGTGTCCAAAGACTTGGGGGTTAGCAAGAGATCTTTTTGCATTTGTTTTGAACCTTCAAGTCTATTCCTCCTACGTTTACTTTCCCTGGTGGCAGCCCCCATTGGCACCCTCCCTACCCTCCTGCCATTATGAGTTACAGCTGCTGAGCCCTCATTTGGCAGAAAAGGGAAAACTGTGGCAGAACCACCTCTGCGGTCCTCAGGCCATTGATCTCAAGCCCAAGAGAAAGAGTGCCAGTTCCCTTTGGGCAGCACAATGGAAAGAACATGAACTCTGGGTCTGCTGCCATGCTGCCACACTAAATTGTCATATGACTATTATTACACAAAGGACCATTTCAACTTTTTAAAAATTAACTCTCATTATACATGACATTTTTCTTCCTTAAACCTCAGTTTCATCATTTGTAAAATTAGTATCATAATAATAGTGGTAGGAGTGGTGGCAGTAGTAGTAATTATAAAAACAGTGATAATGACGAACACCTACTTCACTGGGTTTCTGTAAAGATTAAATGAACTTACTGGTGTAGAGTACCCAGCAGAATGCCTGGCAGCATGGTTTCAAGAGCTGTTGAGGGGCGTGCTGCAGGAAAATCACCCTGACTCATCGGTGCAGTCTGTCTGCAGAAGTGTGCTGGGTTCAGGTTCAATCAAGAGGCAGACCAACTTTCTAAACTAATTACTTGCTCTCAAGCCCCTTATTCTCATTCCATAAATGAAAAAAAACAACCCTGCCCACCCAGGGACTGCTATGAGAATCAAATGAAACACCAGGCAGGAAAGCATTTGAAAACAATAAAAATAAAGTGGTATTATTATGTTTAGCCTCCACCCAAGGCTGTCTGCTTGTCCATTCCAAACCAAGTATTAACCAGCTAGTATTAATACCTCTGCTTGCTGTCCTAGGAACCCCAAAAATTCAAAGCTTTCTTAGCAGGAAAATAGCTCCAACTAAAAACATCTCTATTCTCCTGTGGACTATACCTGGAATTCCAGGTACATCCAATAAAGATGAAAAGAAATGTGTTTGCTCAATAGAAATATGTGTTTGGGTCAAGGGCAAGCCTCCAAAAGATACATCTAGGCACCAAATGGCAACTGCGGAATGAGGAACATAGCCAACCCCTCCACACTCTGCTGGCACAGAGGCCAGCAGCGTCTCTGCAGAGCTCCCATCAACAGCACCCCTCTGTCCTGACACAAGGGACCAGTAACACACAGACAAGTCCATCTCTTCCTCCCAAACTGATTTCCCTGAGTTCTCCCTGCGTGCGCACTTTTTCTCGTTACCGAGGCTCCTGGGAACACAGCCCTACCTAACGCTGGCCAGCCACGGAGGCAGCAGTTAATATTTTTTAAAGATGTGTAGTGGAACAGTTTTTAAAGTGAAAACTTAGTGAAGCTTAAGCCCACAGGAGCAAGTATTTACATTTTTTAACTTTCCATTTTCTTCAGATACATTCTAGGATTGAAGATAAGATAAAATTGATGATAAAAGCCTAAGGTAATTTCTAATCAGGTGGCATTAGGGTCCCTACACAGCTCTTGTTCAGGACCATGGGCCTCCCTCCGCACAGTGCTGTACAATAACGAAGGAACACGGGAGGGAAGGAAAAGTGCGAGTTTTGTCAAAGCAACCGCTAACACCGGGATGTGGCTTGCTTCCTTCACCCTCAGCCACAAGCAGAGAAGGAAGGCTTTCAATGAAGGCCCACACGCAGGCATCTACTATTCCAACTCAGGCTCATTTTATGTGCTGTGCTGTGCTTGTCTCCTCCCTGGCTACATATCTAAAGGAAGCCTTCACCACTTCTGCTGGCAAGAACTCTATAATAGAGCTTCACAGCCGTGTCCGCGGAATAAGAATACAAACAAAGAAGGCTCGTTACTTGAGGGTCCTTTCACTCTGATGAATTACATACGTCTCCCCTAAGAACAAAGGGGTTTAACCTGGTTCCAGGATGCCTCATTGGTGGCTACTCATCTGGTGTTGAATCAATCAAGTGAAGAGGTTCATTCATTCCACACTGAGGGTCTCCTACATAGAGTTCTAGTGGACTGGTGGATGGGCTGGATTTTACAGCCAAACCGCCTCACTCTGCCACTTACTAGTTACTGAGTCTCAGTTTTCTTGTGAGGAAAAATGCAGATGACGATAATAATACTAATACCACCTCACAGTGTTCTTTCATAAAGACAAAATTAGCTGGCAGAGAGCAAGCCTGAGCTAAATGTCAGCCTACGTGCCAGGCACCGTGGCCTTTGTGGCCAAGGAGGCCACATTCTTAGCCTTACTTTCTGAGGCTGCAGTTTGAATTCTAAGATTTAACAATGCATGCTTTTGACTACAGGGGGATGGAAGAAGAGAGAATCCAAACCTCAGAATGAAATCCACAGCTTTGTTCTGACATTTAAGGTCCTCTATAATCCACCCCCATCCTTCCTTCTAAACAGATATCCTCTACATACCCAAGCAGCTGTCTGGGTCATCTGTTCCTTAAAACAACATCAAGAGCCTTCCTGACAGTCTAATGGTTAAGACTCCACACGTTTATTGCAAAGGGAGCAGGTTTGATCCCTGATCAGAGAACTAAGATCCCATATGCTGCATAGAACAGTCAAAAAAGGCAAAAACAGACAAACAGAAAAAAACAATATCAGACACCTAAGTGCCACTGTTCTCCCCCTCTGCTCACCCTCAATGCCTTCCTCTTGCTTAAGTCATCCTGGTCTTCAAAACATAGCTTAAGACATAGACTTCTACAGAGCCTTCCCCAGCTCCTCTAACCCACCCTTCTGACCTCTCTGAGGTCATCTAGCTTTTACTCACCATGCACTGATTATTTTGTTACATGGTTATATTCTATATGCCTAACTAAAGTTCAAGCAACTCGAAGGATGAATCTTACATCTCTGTGTATATCCCTAAGTGCTCTGTCTCTGCAAACCTTTCAATATCACAGTAACCCAAGTCTATGCCATGACTAGTAATGCTGAAGAAGCTGAACGGTTCTATGAAGACCTACAAGACCTCTAAAACTAACACCCAAAAAAGATATCCTTTTCATTATAGGGGACTGGAATGCAAAAGTAGAAAGTCAAGAAATATCTGGAGTAACAGGCAAATTCGGCCTTGGAGTACAGAATGAAGCAGGGCAAAGGCTAATAAGAGTTTTGCCAAGAGAACACACTGGTCATAGCTAACACCCTCTTCCAACAACACAAGAGAAGATGCTACAGAAGGACATCACCAGGTGGTCAACACCAAAATCAGAGTGATTATATTCTTTGCAGCCACAGATGGAGAAGCTCTATACAGTCAGCAAAAACAAGACTGGGAGCTGACTGTGACTCAGATCATGAACACCTTATTGCCAAATTTAGGTTTAAACTGAAGAAAGTAGGGAAAACCACTAGACCATTCAGCTATGACCTAAACCAAATCCCTTATGATTATACAGTGGAAGTGACAAATAGATTCAAAGAATTAGATCTGATAGAGTGCCTGAAGAGCTATGGACAGAGGTTTGTGACACTGTACGGGAGGAAGTGATCAAGACCATCCCCAAGAAAAAGAAATGCAAAAAGGCAAAATGGTTGTCTAAGGAGGCCTTACAAATAGCTGTGAAAAGAAGAGAAGCCAAAGGCAAAGGAGAAAAGGAAAGATATACCCATCTGAATGCAGAGTTCCAAGGAATAGCAAGGAGAGATAAGAAAGCCTTCCTCAGTGATCAGTGCAAAGAAATAGAGGAAAACAATAGAATGGGAAAGACTAGAGATCTCTTCAAGAAAATGAGAGATACCAAGGGAATATTTCATGCAAAGATGGGCACAATAAAGAACAGAAATGGTATGCGCCTAACAGAAGCAGAAGATATTTCTCTTTTTTTTTTCTACTACTTTTTAATGAGATTTTAATTAAGATCACTTTTAATGTACCAGCTAAAAGGCAAATAATTTTTCAATCATGAGACAAAGTGAAACTGCTGGTAGAGAGAATGGGCAGTTCAAATTCACACACCAGCATTCAAAAAAACTTTCCCTCGAGATATTTGCAACAAGGGGGTCATTCTTTCTGCTTTCCAATCTGATAAACCAAGTTTTACAAAGTGACTTCCACTCAGTCTGCCTACATGTGACTCCTGGTCTGAGTCAATTGAAGCCTTAATGGTGGTCCAGCTTCTTCAGTATACCACAGAGGTGAATACCAGAGTTGTTACTAAGTGAGCTCATAAACTAAGAATATCCTTATTCATTGTTAATCTACAATTGTAGCACACTCAATGCATGCTTATTATTATCACTCTCATGCCGTCTCCAGGGTCGCACAGAGTCGGACACGACTGAAGTGACTTAGCAGCAGCAGCATGTCATCTGTACGTGCAATTCAACAGTCAAAACCAAGAAGCTAATCATTTTTTAAGTCAATGTGTGTCTTCTTAAGGCCAGCCAGTTTTCAGAACTGGCCCAACAAATTAGCTCTAATATAGCTCATTACAAAGGAGACTCAAAGCAAATTATAACAAAATAGAGCAAATTAAGTTTCTAAATTTGTTAAGTAACCCTGACTGCCTACACTAAGATGTTGATGTGAGGGATCTGATACTCTTATTTAAGGAACAGTGTTCCAACCAAACCATTTGCTTCTTCTCATCTACAATCTCACATTCTGATGGCTTCTAGAAAGCACAGTATATTTCTGTACTTTTTAATTTTTATATTTTGTTTTGTTTCTGACCACACCACATAACTTATGGGATCCCAGGTCTCCAATCCAGGCCCTCAGCAATCACTGGACTGCTAGGGAATCCCCTCGGTAGTTTTTAAAAAGTTACATCCTAAAAATACCTGAAATAGGCAAAATTAAACATTTCCTAAGTAGTCTGTGCTAGCAGTGTCACCTCTATATAAAAGATCTATTTACTTTACAATAAAGAACCAAAGGGTTTTCTTGAAATTCTTACTTAGGACAAGAAAGTAAATGTAGTCTCTGCATGTAACAAACTTAAGTGGGTTTAAACAACATATGTCTTCTCTAGCCACCTCCACACTGAAGGTTAGTTAGGTATCTGCGTCACCAACGTTCGAATATCTAGCACTAATGTAGTAAGACATAATATAGACAAACACATGATGTATCTGTACAGGAGTCAAGTATTTTATTCCTTGAAGAATGTAAATACTCAAGCTCTGCATAAATATCACATATTCTAAATTTTTCTAGACTGAGGAAAAATATACCCAAAAGAACATAATGAACATGCAATTTGTATTATGCAACTTACCTGCGGCTGCTAAGCAGGAACTCATTAAGGCAAACATGACAATCACACAATAAGAAGTCATTTTTATTTCTCCAAAAGTGTGTCCCATTCAGTCACCTCAGCCTGTAGTTCTTCAGATTATAGACAATCTTTGCAAATCAAAAGTGGCTTTAAAATCCTTCTTTCCAATTTTCAAATTGCCTGTAAAAATACACATTTGAAGAAGAAAACTTAATGCAGGAATTTCTGTTCATGAGTACATATTGAAGTAAAATGAAGAATTCCTAAAAAGTATAAGAAATTTACCTTAAAAGATGACTAGACAGCCCTCAAGCAAACTGGTGGGGAGGGGGAGCAGTAATTACCAAATAAAGATTTTTACAGCAAATACTTTTGCAAATACATGTTTGCTTTGATGTTTTAAATCTTTGGTTTTATAGTAAAGTTTCAAGAGTATAGAATAAAATCAAGGTACACCTAAACATAACATCATCAGTTATGTTGGAACACTAATCAATGACACTTAATAAGTGAACTTCAGCAAAAAAAAAAAAGACCAACTCTGGTTAGAACTCAATCTAAGATGCAAACCATTATATATAGCATAGATAAACAACAACATCCTACATAAAGCATATATAAAAATATATAATTTATATTTTTTAATTTTTATTTTATAAATTTTTTTTATATTTTTTATCAACATCCTATGATAAAGCATACTGGAAAAGAATGTGAAAAAGAATATATATGTGTATAACCAAATCACTTTGCTATATAGCAGAATTTAACAAAAAATTGTAAATCAATTATAGTTCAATAAAATTTTTAAAAAGAACTCAATGTAATGTTATAGTGACAGACCTATCATAAGGATCAAATTAAAACATTAATTTAGAATCAACCTGAAAACATAAGGAACCATTAAAAAGCAAAATTCTTATTTCAACTGTTCGCCAACATTTTAGCATGTGAAAACTTGTCTCTCAACTCCATCTGAGACTATCTGGTTACTTGACTAGAGGATCCAAGAGGCTTTTTTAAAACTTTTCCTATCTAGAGCCTTGAAATGACAAGTTTTATGAAGGTGGGATTAACTGGAATATCCTCTGATGATCCTAAAAATTACCTCATTTAGATACTGCAACATACTGATAAATTTTCTAACCTTATCTCCCTGAGTCTGGAACAACCCATAGAAGCTGCAATTCAACAAACATTTATTGAGCACCTACTATGTTCCAGGTGTTGCGTAAGGACATGATTCCTGGTGTCAGGAATAAAAACTATCTGACAACTGGATAAAACTATGAAAGACCCTGCCTGATCTAAGCTTTGGACAAGGCAGTATCCCAAGTTTCTAGGATCCACCTCAAACAGCTAGAGACTGCAGCCCTGTTACCCAGAGCCAGAAAAATGCATCCCCAGAAACAGCATGCTACCTTCAGACACAAAGCTAGTTTGGGCACTTGCAGACACAGTACAAATATATTAAAAAAATGGCAAAACAAGTTCGAATTAAATGGTTTTAATTCACTGCATCAAGTGTGAAGAGAAAGATATTTTAAATGCATCTTAGCCTTGGAGAAGGAAAAAAATAGGGTGATTGGGGTACAGTGGTAGGAGAGGGCGGAAACCTTTTCAGTGAACTCCCTTTTGGGTTTTACAAGTATTACCTACCCAGCAATAACAATAATGTTCGAATTTCAAAGATAATTTTTATATATGCTTTAAAACTGAACTATTACATATGCAGGAGGCACTGTGGTCCAATCTTCGTAGGAAAATGGTTTTAAAAACCTAGTATGAGTAAAATACAGATTAGAGTAGCAGTAAAAGGTCTGCACAGGTGTGAATCCACTCTGCCACCTCCCAAATGAGTGATGTCAACCTGGACACTCTGCATGGATGAAAATTCCTACAAACTATTGTGAGGATTAAATGAGTTAACATAGATACATTGTTTAGAACAGTGCCTAGCTCATAATAAGCAATGAATAAATGTTAGCTATTATTATCATTACTGGTCCATTCCCTTTGAGGTATATTTGAACCAAAAAAGCAGAAAAATTAGGGTATAGCTATTTGCATAATTTTTAGCTACTGAAAAATCAGTTTAACTTTTTGTTTACTGCAAAATAAACATTACAATGGACACCAAAAGGAATAAGCTAAAGAGCAGATCACTAAGAAAACAAAGTTATCAAGCAAAATGAGGCACAGTTCATTGGTGGCACAATGGTCTTATTTCAAAAACTGACTAAATTATAGACATAACTCTGGACACCATAAAATTGTTTCCAATCATTGCTTAAAGTGATTGCTACCATAACTCCACATCACCTCAGGTGTAATGGAAGTCTCCTCGGTTACCTTAAAAATCAATGACAGAAAAAAAAAAAAAAAATCAATGACAGCAAAGAGAATTTGTCCCTATTTTTTTCCCTTCAAAATATTAGATTTCCTGAATGGATGGATAAGGAAAACTCTAGAAGAACATGTTATTTCAACAAATACTAAAAGGGCAACTTTTATAAAGCAAAACCCTATAAGGAGATCTCAGAAGATGACTTCCCAGAGGATTTTTATGGTGCACACAAACTACATAACCAGCACGAGGCTTGTAGGAATATTTAATAAACTTGTGTCACCCCCTGCCTTCAGCTGCAGAGGGTCTGTGGGGCTGTGCACATTAATCCAGGGCTTAAACCAAGTCTGAATGAACCTGGGAAAGAAAGGCAAACAGTTCTATTAAAAATATAGACTGCAAATTGCTGACAAGAATATTGGGTAATTATTAAAATGCAGCAATTACAGATGTAATAGAGCCAAGCTAAACAGTTTGATGCCCAAAGGCAAACCACAGCAAGTTTACACCGGATCTTAAAACATCTCCGAGGAAGTCCAAGACAAGTTGAAACTTACACACTGCTGCTTCGAACAAAGAAGGAGCTTTTCTTCTTTTAGCTTAAAAGTACCTCCACAATGTAACTTGTTCAAAAGAGAAAATAAACTGCAGAGAGTTTTTGTCTAATCTCCCCAATGTGGTGACAGGATCCTAAGGCAAAGGAGAATAAAAAGGGAAGTGTGTCATTCCATTCATTGTAACTCCAGTTTTGGCCAAGACTTGCACATATCAGTGGCTGAACACACAACCTGGGGATCAGTTTCCTAACAGAAGAACACAGGATGATCAAAAGCTTCGAAAAAGTCACAGATCTGAAACAAAACTAGGGAATTACCGATTGTTTTCCTTTTCTGAGGTTATATACTCACACTCAATCTGAGGTCTCACACTCAGTCTGCACAGATCAGAGACTCAACCACCCTGGTTTTCTGACCTCTCTGTATCTCTTTGGACTTTAAGAACAAATAGCTTTCTTTAGAAATATAAATAGGGTGCTCAAAATCTTAAAAGAACAATTTGAAAGATACTGTGAAACAGTCATTTTGCCCACATTTCAAAGTAATGTATTCCATTCAAAGGGTACCAAAACTTATAGTATCCACAAATGAACAAAAAATAATTCTGAGACCTTAATGGAGTTTTTTAAAAATGAATGTGATACTAATTCTTCTAATTTCCCCTGAGTCTATTTCTAAGGTCATTAAACTTATTGCATTGCCCCACATTCTCTAGTGATACAAGGAGTTCACAGGGAAAGACCAGGATAAGCTGAAAACCCCTACCCAAATGAGTCCTGAAATACATCATGGTTTTTTGAACCAATATTCAAAAGGAATTGGTTGGGAACGGTTAGTATTCCCTGGGTTGATGAGGAATTTTTTTAAGTGCAAACCTTGCTCTATCTTAGAGGGAAAACGTGGTGAAACAATGCCTGGCAATAAGCTAACAGCCAGCAAAAAAGATTACTAACTTCCCCTTAGATAGCTAACAGAGTGGCTAAGAACATGAGATTATTCAAAATTGGAACCTACAATTAGCTTCCACCCAATCAGTTTCTCAATTAAAAGAATTAGCCTGCTAAAGATAACATGAACAGCTTTTAAACTTAGATGAGCTCAACAGAATTCATGGATGAAGAGAAGCCCAATCTCCAAGACCAGCACTTGACCAAAATATTAACAATAAGGCAGAGTCAAGACTAGAAACAGGGTCTTCCCATGACAGC
This sequence comes from Bison bison bison, assembly GCF_000754665.1. Classification (NCBI taxonomy): domain Eukaryota; kingdom Metazoa; phylum Chordata; class Mammalia; order Artiodactyla; family Bovidae; genus Bison; species Bison bison. The sequence goes on from NW_011495027.1 coordinate 9,736,547, forward strand.
ACTCTAACTGACCTGAAGTTCCAGGTCAGTTGCCACAAACTAGGAACCGTTTTCTCTCCCTCAGTGCTCAATCTCTGGAAACAGAATGTTTTCTCCAAGAGAGAGAAGCTTGCCATAGCTGCCATCAGACATCAGTACTTCCATGTTGACATGTGCACCTTGCACAAATCATTACTGATCACAAACTAAGACTTGACTTCAGGACTATGGGTGGTGGTCATAATAAATAAACAGTCCTTGGTGATGCTGTATGACTCAAGTTCTTTGAAGATAAAGCACAAATCTTTGCATTGTCATATCTTAACACTGTGACTGTTCAGCCCCCAATATGGAAAATATTCAACAAATGTGAAGATCTTAAAGATGTGTATATTGACTGGAATAAAAAATGACCCACTCCCTAAACCCAAATAGATAATAACACCTGATTTTCTGGTCCTTCAGCATGAAAACGTTTTCTAGCAGATCATTAAAATGTTTCTAGTTTGCCATTTAAGTGAATTTTTTGGAGAAAGGTATACTGTTAAGTCTGCAAATGGTTAAATAAAAGCTGGTAGAAGAACTGCTCTGATGGATATTCAACATGTTATTCAGGGGATTTAGAAAAAAGGCAGGATGGATGACATCAATATATAGCTTGGCAGCCTGAAAAAAGGGGTGTACAGGATACAGAACAGATACTACTGTTTGATGATATTTGGATGCCCTTTAAGACCTGTACAGCATCGGACCTTGCTTCTATCACCAGTCACATCCACAGCTGGGTATTCTTTTTGCTTTGGCTCCATCCCTTCATTCTTTCTGGAGTTATTTCTCCACTGACCTCCAGTAGCATATTGGGCACCTACTGACGTGGGGAGTTCCTCTTTCAGAATCCTATCATTTTGCCTTTTCATACTGTTCATGGGGTTCTCATGGCAAGAATAATGAAGTGGTTTGCCATTCCCTTCTCCAGTGGACCACATTCTGTCAGATCTCTCCACCATGACCCGCCCATCTTGGTTGCCCCACAGGCATGGCTTAGTTTCACTGAGTTAGACAAGGCTGTGGTCCTAGTGTGATTAGATTGACTAGTTTTCTGTGAGTATAGTTTCAGTGTGTCTGCCCTCTGGGGAGGCCTTACTAATAGTTGTGAAAAGAAGAGAAACGAAAACCAAAGGAGAAAAGGAAAGATAGAAGCATCTGAATGCAGAGTTCCAAAGAATAGCAAAAAGAAGATGAGAAAGCCTTCCTCAGCAATCAATGAAAAGAAATAGAGGAAAACAACAGAATGGGAAAGACTAGAGATCTCTTCAAGAAAATTAGAGATACCAAGGGAACATTTCATGCAAAGATGGGCTCAATAAAGGACCAAAATGGTATGGACC
>NW_011495027.1:9739447-9742728 GCF_000754665.1 Bison bison bison
AGAGTTGACTCATTGGAAAAGACTCTGATGCTGGGAGGGATTGGGGGCAGGAGGAGAAGGGGATGACAGAGGATGAGATCTGGATGGCATCACTGACTCGATGGACGTGAGTCTCAGTGAACTCCGGGAGTTGGTGAGGGACAGGGAGGCCTGGCGTGCTGTGATTCATGGGGTCGCAAAGAGTTGGACACGACTGATCGACTGAACTGAACTAAGACCTTTACACAGAGACAGCAAAACCACCTTACTGAGTCACAGCAGCAACTCTCCCATATCTCTATAACACAGAGAAACTGGCTAATCCCAAATCCCCATTTTTAGACAGACTTGGTACAAAGAGGGCAAAAGTCCTGGATGTGGATAAGAAATCTTTGGAATTGCATCAAAGTATAATCAATATTCAATAAATATTTACTATGAGGAGCTGAGCACTGTTAAAGATATCAAAGATATTGCAGGGAAAAAAGGAGCCAAAAATCCTGCCTTCATGGTGCTTATATTCTAGTAAAAGTAACACCATCTACTACATTAGGCAAGAATTCAATTTCCTGAGCCTCATTTCTCCCTTCAATAAATCTTTATTGCTTATTGCATGCCAGGCAATGGGAATATAATGGCCACAAAAAGAGACATATTTTTTGCCTTCGTAGGCTTAAAGTGTGGTGGGATAACCAGCAAATAATCACCAAAAAATGTAATTATAGGCTATGATAAGAGCTCTTTAAAAAAGTATCACCACTTGAAGGATAAGTAAAGATTTAAAAGCTCTGGTGAAGGATAACATTACAGATAAAGGAACCATTACAAGTCACTGATGCTGAAGGGAGCATGGCTGCAGAGTCAACAGGAAGGAAAAGGAACAGGTTCAAGAAAGAGTTTAAGCAGGAAAGGGCCATGATCCCAGTAGGTTTTTAAAGTTTCCATGGTACGGGCAATGTGGAAAACACTATGGGGGTTGTTTAGTTGCTCAGTTGTGTCCACCTCTTTGCAAGCCCATGAACTATAGCCTGCCAGGCTCCTCTGGCCATGGAATTTTCCAGGCAAGAATACTGGAGTGGGCTGCCATTTCCTTCTCCAATGCATGAAAGTGAAAAGTGCAAGTGAAGTCGCTCAGTCGTGTCCAACTCTTAGTGACCCCATGGACTACAGCCTACCAGACTCCTCCATCCATGGGATTCTCCAGGCAAGAGGACTGGAGTGGGGTGCCATTGCCTTCTCCGGGGTATATATCTAAAGGAAGTTAAATCACTGCAAAAGAGATATTTGCAACCCCACGTTCACTGCAGCATTATTTACAGTAGCCAAGACATGGAAACAAACTACATGTCCACAGATGGATGACTGGATAAAGAAAATGTGGTGTGTCTGTAATGGAATATTACTCAGCCACAAAAGAAGGAAATCCTGCCATTTGCAATAAAACTGATAGATCTCGTAGTCAAGATGCTAAGTGAAGTAAGTCAGAGAAAGACAAATACTATATGAGCTCACTTATCTGTGAAATCTAAAAAACTGAACTCTTGGGAACAGAGACCAGATTGGTATTGCCAAAAGCGGGAGTGAACGGTAGAGGAAATGGGTGAATGTAGACAAAAGGTACAAACTTCCAGGTATCTAAATAAGTCCTGGGGATAGCATGTACAACATGACGACTGTAGTTAACAATACTGTATTGTACATTTGAAAGTCAGTAAGAATCAATCTTAAAAGTTAACACAAGTTATAAAAAAGCTGTTAACTATGTGTGATAATGGATGTTAACTAAACTTACTATGGTAATCATTGTGCAATATACAAATCATTATGTTGTATTTTATGCAATGTTATGTGTGAATTATATCTCAATAAAATGGAAAAAAATTAATTAAAAATAAATAAAGACTTTTCTGGGTACCATGTGGGGAACACACCAAGGGAGCCCAGAGTGCTAAGATGATCAGTTAAAACTCTGATAACAGTCAGACAAGAAAGGTGGTTTAGATTAGAATGGAACCTCAGTTTCTTCATTTGTAAGAAAATAAACTAAAGAAAGCTGAGCACTGAAGAAATGATGCTTTTGAACTGTGGCATTGGAGAAGACTCTTAAGAGTCCCTTGGACTGCAAGGAGATCAAACCAATCAATCCTAAAGGAAATCAGTCCTGAATATTCATTGGAAGGACTGATGCTGAAGCTGAAACTGCAATACTTTGGCCACCTGATGTGAAGAACTGACGTATTGGAAAAGACCCTGATGCTGGGATAGATTGAAGGCAGGAAGAGAAGAGGATGACAGAGGATGAGATGGTTGGATGGCATCACTGACTCAATGGATATGAGTTTGAGCAAGTTCCAGGAGTTGGTGATGGACAGGGAAGTCTGGCATGCTACAGTCCATGGGGTCACAAAGAGTCGGACATGACTGAGCGACTGAACCGAACTGAAACTAACCTTACCTACATCAAAGTGTGGTAACAAGGAATCAAATGAAATTGTACATGCAACAGCACAAAAGCTGTATTACTTATCATTAGCAGCTTGTTTCTACCAAAGGGAATTATTATCCTGGAGCCTAAGATTAAGTAAAGTCTCAATATTCTGTGCCTGCCAGTGGAAAGGAAAAAAGAAGGATCACTCTTGAGTTACGTGGGCTTCCCTGGTGGTTCAGACAGTACAGAACCTGCCTGCTAATGCAGGAGATGTAGGTTCGACCCCTGGGTCAGGAAGATCTCCTGGAGAAGGAATGGCTATCCAACCCAGTATTCTTGCCTGGAGAATTCCATGGACAGAGGAGCCTGGTAGGCTACAGTCCGTAGGGTCCTAAAGAGTTGGACCCAACTGAGCAACTAGCACTTTTACTTTTCACTTCACTCTTGAGCTACCTATACTTGTAGGTGGGAATTCTACATCAGATCAGATCAGATCAGATCAGTCACTCATCATGTCCGACTCTTTGGGACCCCATGAATCACAGCACGCTAGGCCTCCCTGTCCATCACCAACTCCTGGAGTTCACTGAGACTCACGTCCATTGAGTCAGGTGATGCCATCCAGCCATCTCATCCTCTGTCGTCCCCTTCTCCTCCTGCCCCCAGTCCCTCCCAGCATCAGAGTCTTTTCCAATGAGTCAACTCTTCGCATGAGGTGGCCAAAGTACTGGAGTTTCAGCTTTAGCATCATTCCTTCCAAAGAAATCCCAGGGCTGATCTCCTTCAGAATGGACTGGTTGGATCTCCTTGCAGTCCAAGGGACTCTCAAGAGTCTTCTCCAACACCACAGTTCAAAAGCATCAATTGTTTGGCA
>NW_011495027.1:9744177-9745014 GCF_000754665.1 Bison bison bison
AGCTATTTGTAAGGCCTCCCCAGACAGTCCATTTTGCTTTTTTTGTCATTTCTTTTCCCATGGGGATGGTCTTGATCCCTGTCTCCTGTACAATGTTACGAACCTCGTTCCATAGTTCATCAGGCACTCTATTTATCAGATCTAGGCCCTTAAATCTATTTCTCACTTCCACTGTATAATCATAAGGGATTTGATTTAGGTCATACCTGAATGGTCTAGTGGTTTTCCCTACTTTCTTCAATTTAAGTCTGAATTTGGCAATAAGGAGTTCATGCTCTGAGCCACAGTCAGCTCCTGGTCTTTTTTCTGCTGACTGTATAGAGCTTCTCCATCTTTGGCTGCAAAGAATATAATCAATTTGATTTCGGTGTTGACCATCTGGTAATGTCCATGAATAGAGTCTTCTCTTGTGTTGTTGGAAGAGGGTGTTTATTATGACCAGTGCATTTTCTTGGCAAAACTCTATTAGTCTTTACCCTGCTTCATTCCATATTCCAAGGCCAAATTTGCCTGTTACTCCAGGTGTTTCTTGACTTCCTACTTTTGCATTCCAGTCCCCTATAGTGAAAAGGACATCTTTTTTGGGTGTTAGTTCTAAAAGGTCTTATAGGTCTTCATAGAACCATTCAACTTCAGCTTCTTCAGCGTTACTGGTTGGGGCATAGACTTGGATTACTGTGATATTGAATGGTTTGCCTTGGAAACGAACAGAGATCATTCTGTCGTTTTTGAGATTGCATCCAAGTACTGCATTCGGACTCTTTTGTTGACCATGATGGCCACTCCATTTCTTCTGAGGGATTCCTGCCTGCAGTAGTAGATATAATGGTCATCTGA
>NW_011495027.1:9745371-9749910 GCF_000754665.1 Bison bison bison
TATGGTTTCAGTGTGTCTGCCCTCTGATGCCCTCTTGCAACACCTACCGTCTTACTTGGGTTTCTCTTGGGCGTGGGGTATCTCTTCAGGGCTGCTCCAGCAAAGCGCAGCCATTGCTCCTTACCTTGGACGAGGGGTATCTCGTCACCGCCACCCTTCCTGACCTTCAACGTGGGATAGCTCCTCTAGGCCCTCCTGCACCCGCGCAGCCAGACCCATTAAAAGAAGGCAGGCTGCACAGAGGGCACAAGAAGTACAGAGAAGCTGGGCTCTGTTCTCCTCTACCCCTCCAGGGCCTGGTCTACCCTCACTCCTGGCTAAGAGTGTAACCAACACATCTCTGGCCCCAGCAACCTTAATTTCCTAGGGACTGACCTTCAGTCAGTCCTTAAGAGCCCTCTGTCTATCCCAAGCACAAGAGATCTCACTGCCCAAGCAAAATACAGCATAAAGAGGAGGGTGGGCCTGGATACATCTCACGAGGTTGTAAAAGACCAGGTTTTGTTCAAGTTCAAATAAACTAGGACTGATATTTTTAACTCACCCTTGCAGTATTCCAAGAACTACCTTTCACATTTAATATTTCTGCATCTAAAGATTTCAGTTGCTTATAATTTTAAGCTAGAATTCACAGAGAACTATTCTTGGGGGTTCCAAATCTGGCTTACCCAGATGTATTACGTTGGACCAGTCATTTAGCCTCCATCACCCCCTCATCTGCAAAATAGGAATGATATTTTGATTGTAACATATGAGACAGAATATGGGCATGGTACCTAAAACAATATCTGGCCCACATAATACATTTTTTTTCCATCCAGTACTTTTTTAAAAAAGTAATAGTCATTGAAGTTTTTATAGTTAAAATACATCGTCTTTTAAAAAAAGGCAAACTACCAGTCACAGTATAATATAAACAGCAGTTTACATCAAAGTTTATATTAATTTTGGGATTAGACTTTGTCACCTAGAATTTCAGAAATTCCCTCCATCACCAAAAACTAATGATTCTAAACCTAATACAAATGTCCTAAAGACAGTTATCATATTGCAATGCTGTTCCAAAAAGGCAGTAAAGCTACTGCCTCAACAGCTCTTGTATGAGTTACAAAGATCTGGCTGCATGGCCCTCCTCAGTTCTACCACAGGATTCCCAAATTAGCTTCAGGGGTTTAGCCAGGGGGCTTTGGAGCTCAGCCTGGCACTGCCACCAAACTAACCCAGATGCCTAGAGGGAAGAAACAGCTATCACCAAAGATCAGATCAGATCAGTCGCTCAGTCGTGTCCGACTCTTTGCGACCCCATGAATCGCAGCACACCAGGCCTCCCTGTCCATCACAAACTCCCAGAGTTCACTGAGACTCGTGTCCATCGAATCAGTGATGCCATCCAGCCATCTCATTCTCTGTCATCCCCTTCTCCTCCTGCCCCCAATCCCTCCCAGCATTAGAGTCTTTTCCAATGAGTCAACTCTTCGCATGAGGTGGCCAAAGTACTGGAGTTTCAGCTTTAGCATCATTCCTTCCAAAGAAATCCCAGGGCTGATCTCCTTCAGGATGGACTGGTTGGATCTCCTTGCAGTCCAAGGGACTCTCAAGAGTCTTCCCCAACACCACAGTTCACCAAAAGGCTTTATTAAATCACAAAGTGGCAATCATTCCAGTCAAAGCACCACAGCTGAATATTCTCAGGTCCTAGCTTGCACCAAATCATTTAAAAAAGCTTTGGGATGGGACTTCTCTGGCAGTTGAAGGGCCAAGACCCCACACTTCCACTGCAGGCGGCGTGGGTTTGATCCCTAGTCAGGGAACTAACATTTCACATGCTGTGTGGCATGGCCAAAAAATAAATAAAAAGCGCTACATCTCCTAGACCTCCAACAGCCTATTTTGTACAACATATATTAATTTACCAAAACATTTGATTCACATCTTTATATGCAGGGATTCTGCAAATATATGAATTCAGGATAAACACTCCAGCAATAAGGCTATTTTGCTAATCACAATTAAGCACATTTTTTTATTTCTCTCACTGGCTTCCAAGATAAAATTCTTTCTCTTGGGTGGGGATAATCCCTCAACAGATACATTTCTATTACTTAACTGATATTATTTGGTAAAAGGGTTCAGCAACCCAGGCTTGTGAAACATTAAGAATTAAAACCATTTGATGGTTGCCCACTGCTGTCAGGATAAAGACCAAAACACTTTGCGTGGTTGCTGGATGTTGCCAACTTAGTCCCACCTCATCCTCTGCATGCTCCATCCACACTCGCCTTAATTTAGTTCTACAAAAGGGTCAAGTCCTTGCTTCCAGAAGTGACCTTCACTGTATTGGAATTCAATGACCCGCCATGGTTCCCCTAATTTCTAACATCTGCTGCTAAGTTGCTTCAGTCGTGTCCGACTCTGTGCAACCCCATAGACGGCAGCCCACCAGGCTCCTCCATCCATGGGATTTTCCAGGCAAGCATACTGGAGTGGGTTGCCATTGCCTTCTCCAAATTTCTAACATCTAACATGGCCAATTTCTAACATCTTCAAGGCTTCAGGTCTCTGTATAAGCATTACTTCTTTAAGGAAGCCTCCTCTGATTCTCTTGAAATTAAACTTGGACACCTAGAATATAGTGCAGTCCACCCCCAAAGTAAATCTCCATGTAATTACTTCCTTCCAGGTGTGGCTTTCCTACTCATCTGTTCATTTCAGAAAGAGGGATGACAGTTGCCCTGGCTCACTTAGCATATAGAAGGCAAGCAGTGAAGGTACCATATGGATCTCAAGTATAAAATACTATCTTGTACATTACAATTAAAAGTAGTATGAAAAGAAGGTGAGTTATCAGAACATCTCTCAATAATAAATGAATGGTTTCCCTGGTGGCTCAGACAATAAAGAACCTGTCTGCAGTGGAGGAGCCTTGAGTTGGATCCCTGGGTTGGGAAGATCCCCTGGAGAAGGGAATGGCTACGCATCCAGTATTCTTGCCTGGAGTATTACATGGACAGAGGAGTCTAGCGGGCTACAGTCCAGGGGGTCGTAAAGAGTCGGACATGAGTGAGCAACTAACACTTTCACACTTTCTTTCACTTTCTAACTATTAAGAATTGTATTTTAAGAAAGACCCTATACCTCAGGCAGCCTCAAAGGAACAGCAGAGGCAAGAATTTGGATATCTACATATTTTACAAGCTCAGACAAGTCACTTCATTCTGGGCTTTAACTTTTCATCTTTAATATGAAGAGATTAAACAAGAAAATATTTTATTCTCTACCTTACTTATAATTGTCATTATAAGAGCTAAAAACTAATCCTGAATCTCTCCTATAAAATGAGACTTCAAATACACTTGTGCAAATGTGAAACACACGATCATGGAGTAGCTAGCAGGAATGACAACAAAACTGCGAAGTATTATCCTAGAAAAACATTCAACTTGACAATGTAAGTGTAAATAAAGTATTGATACTACATTTTTTAACACACAACTTATATAAACAAAAAATATTTAAATTATCTTCTAAGCAAGGCAAGAAATCACAAAACCTGAATTTTGTCAGATCTGCCTATTTCATCAAAATTGCCATTTTTATTCTACTCCTCAAACTCCATGAATTCTACTTGTTCTCCTCACCTCATTTCAAAAGTCACTTCTGATTACTCCCATCCCTCTGTAAACACTGTTTCCTTAACATTTTGTGTATAACTTGTTCCATGTTATCCTCTACTTAGAGCCAACTCAGAATGTTAGAAATAGATAACATTTACTCCAACCCTTTAATTTTGCAGATTAGCAAACCAAGAATTAAAAAGGCTCAATGACTGGTCCACTGATACACAGCTAGTTAGTAGCACAGCCAAGACTTGTCCACAGGCTGCTTTGTAATTATTCTGTGGTCATTCGTGTGATTCTACAACATTCGCCTTCCTATTAGAGGCTAACACCCTGCCCCCTTCTTTGGACCCTGCAAAATGTCTCAGTTACCATCTATGGGGCACCTACTCTGTTTTTCATAATTTCTCATTTCAACCTCTCAAAAACCCAAGGAGACAGATTTCTTTAACTTCATTTTATAGCGATACAAGTGAGGCTTAAGATGCTAAACTACCCCCAAGCTAGTAAATCCTGACACCAGGATTTGAGCCCAGGTCTGTCTGATTCCACAGCCTATGATCTTCACCACCAAACAGGAGCTTGTCTATTGTGGACACCAACCAAGTCCCACACAATCACTTTCTGATAGTGGCAGCCTGATTAGATCTGACATAAGGGAGAAGTTATTTTGTTTTGTAACCATGGAGGCGAGGATCAATCAGCAGTTTATTTCATTCATTCATTATTTATTACCACCTACCAAGTACCAGAATTGCCAACATTCGCTGGATCATCAAAAAAGCAAGAGAGTTCCAGAAAAACATCTATTTCTGTTTTATTGACTATGTCAAAGCCTTTGACTGTGTGGATCACAATAAACTGTGGAAATTCTGAAAGAGATGGGAATACCAGAGCATCTGACCTCCAACAGTTAGAACTA
>NW_011495027.1:9750202-9763484 GCF_000754665.1 Bison bison bison
GACTCTTGAGAGTCCCTTGGACTGCAAGGAGATCCAACCAGTCCATTCTGAAGGAGATCAGCCCTGGGATTTCTTTGGAAGGAAGGATGCTGAAGCTGAAACTCCAGTACTTTGGCCACCTCATGCGAAGAGTTGACTCATTGGAAAAGACTCTGATGCTGAGAGGGACTGAGGGCAAGAGGAGAAGGGGATGACAGAGGATGAGATGGCTGGATGGCATCACCGACTCAATGGACATGAGTCTCAGTGAACTCCAGGAGTTGGTGATGGACAGGGAGGCCTGGCATGCTGCAATTCATGGGGTCACAAAGAGTCGGACACAACTGAGCGACTGAACTGAATTGAACTGAACCAATTACCAGATGGCACTAATGGTAAAGAACCCGTCTACCAATGCAAGAGACCTAAGAAATGCAGGTTCAATCCTTGGATTGGGAAGATCCACTGGAAGAGGGCATGGCAACCTATTCCAGTATTCTTGCCAGGAGAATCCCATGGACAGAGAAATGTGGTGGGCTACAGTCCATGAGGTCGCACAGAGGCGGACACGACTAAAGCAACTTAGCAGCACCAGCACCATGTACCAGAGTTTCCCTGGTGGCTTAGCGGTAAAGAATTCACCTGCCAATGCAGGAGACACAGGAGACACAAGTTCAATCCCTGGGTCAGAAAGATCCCCTGGAGAAAGAAATGGCAACCCACTCCAGTATTTTTGCCTGGGAAATGCCATGGACAGACAAGCCTGGTGGATTACAGTCCATGGGTCACAAAAAGTTGAATGTGCCTTAGCAAGTAAACAACAACCATGTACTAGGCACTATTCAGAGAGCTCATATGCTCTTAGTGTTCAGGAAACGGTAGCTTTGATTTTTAACTAGGTCACTGACAACAGCTCCATTCAAGACAATTTACTTTCAATTTTGATGGTTTTGAATCCCAGGGTTAAATTATGCTACAGCTTTGTATAGGGCCAATAACACCCTTCTAAGCCTTTGACTTCCTTGGCTGAGCTTCCTGTCCTGATGAGGCGGGCTCTGTAGAAACCATACTGATGTTATCACAAAAAGAGAGAGAGGTAAGTAACTCTAAAATGACTGTTACATTAATATAAATTAGCTCTATACTCAACCCAACCCCCTACCCCAAGAATTGGATGCTTCTTCAGAAACAGAATTTACTACCCCTTGGGTTTAAGTCATCGGTTTCAAAGGACCATACCCGCAACCAGCACTACTGACAAAAGCAAGTAGTAATTTCGTTTTTGTTTTTTTTCTTTTTGGCCACACTGCACAGCATGCAGAATGTCCCTAATGAGGGATAGAACTGGTGCCTTCTGCAGTAGAAGCGCAGTCTTAACCACTGGACCACTAGGGAAGCGTGCAAATGGTAATTTCAACTGCTGTCCTGAAAAGGGTTAAAACCTTTCTTCAAAATTAAGACAGTAATTTAATTTTTTCAAGGAGATCCAACCAGTCCATTCTGAAGGAGATCAGCCCTGGGATTTCTTTGGAAGGAATGATGCTAAAGCTGAAACTCAAGTACTTTGGCCACCTCATGCGAAGAGTTGACTCATTGGAAAAGACTCTGACGCTGGGAGGGATTGGGTGCAGGAGGAGAAGGGGACAACAGAGGATGAGATGGCTAGATGGCATCACTGACTCGATGGACGTGAGTCTCAGTGAACTCCGGGAGTTGGTGATGGACAGGGAGGCCTGGCGTGCTGCGATTCATGGGGTCGCAGAGAGTTGGACACGACTGAGCGACTGATCTGATCTGATACTCCAATGTCTTTTTTGTCTAAACTAAACAATTCTTTTCAAAGAAATTAGAACATCAAAGCAAAACTCAGGAGTTTGGCCTGGCAGTCTCAAGACCATTCCTTAGGGCATAGACCCGAAGCAACTCTAGAAGGTTCAGTGAGAGGCCCTGTGCATGGGCCCAGAGCCAAGGAAGATGTCAGGGCCACAAGGAAATTCTGCTCCTCTGCCCCCATACCCTCTCCCCCAGCTCTTCTGTTTAATGCCGTGTTTACTTTTCATCTTCGTAGTCCCATGGGTTAAAGGGCAAGCCACAGGCAGAGAGAAACCACAGCAAGCCCTAGCCTGTTAGAGGTAAAATGGGAGTCTTCCCAAACCACTTTAAGGCTGAGCAGAGCCCACTGTCACTGCTTCAAGTCAGACAATTAAAGAGGTCAGTGTTCTAGTCTGACAGGTCTTGAATGTGGATTTTTGAAAAATCAGATTCTCCCTCCAGACATACCTGATAGTGTTCCCTTTTCAATGCCATAAGTGTACATTTAACTGGATCTACAAGAAACCACAAATCTTGCTTCCTCTCATTTACATATTCATCCAACAAATATTTATCTATTTGCCTGCTCAGTCAGTGCCAGGTCTGTGTGGGGATTCAAAGGGGAATAAAATATACAAAAATCCCTGACATTGTGGAGCTTACATTCTAGTCAGGGGAGACCAAAACTATAAACAAGATATATAATTATACATGAGGCAGAGATAAATGCTGAGAAAATTAATAAAACAGAGAAGCAAGACAGGAAGGTTTGTTTGTGTGCATGTTTGTTTCAAGTAAGGACCTAACCCTAACCCTAAGAAGTGAACAGTGTAGATATCTGGGAGAAAAACATTACAAGCAACGAAAACAGCACATGCAAAGGCCCTGAGACAGAGTGTGTCTGGTATGGGAAAGGGAAGGCAGGTCAAGTAGCTAGAGTAGAGTAAGCAGGCCAGAAAATAGAGGGTGAAGTCAAAGAGGTAACAGGCAAGGGAGTCATGGGCTGGTTAAGGCTTTATGGATCATTATAAGGATTGGGGGTTTTACGCTGAGAAAGACAGGAACAAGAGTGTTTTAATTAGAGAAATGACAGCATCTGACTTAGGTTTTATCAGGGCCATTCTGGCTACTGGGTGGAGACTCCTGGAGAGGGGCAGAGGGAAGCACTGCTCCCCGCCCTGCAATCTTGGGCAGACCACCCAAGCTCTCTGTACCTGGCTGTCCTCATCTTTAGAGGGGCTTGGAAAGGATTATTTCTAAGCCCCAATCTAATCCTAAACTACATGATTCTGAGTTGATTTCCTTTGTCTTTTCTACAGTTACAATTCATATCAACTGCAAACTTGATCTTTCCCTCAAGCTTTAACAGAAGTGGAACCAAGTTGAAGAATTCCATTTGACAACATATATGGCCATGCCCACGCCACACACCCAGGTTACAAAGATGGGAAGACTCAATCCTGCTCTAGGGAAGTCTGGAGAGGAAGAAAGTAAATTCTCAGGAGGCAGCAGGAGAAAGACTCTAAGAGAAATAAAGGGAGGAAGCAATCAACCACCTGCCAGGAAGAGCCACGTGAAACTTCAGCAGAGAAGGTGATGATGGAGTTAAACAGGGGGCCACTGGAAAGAAGGACAAGGAGGGGATGCTAGAGAAAAGACCAGTACTAAAGGAACAGGGCATGAGAGCACAGGGTGTGCTCTGGAAAACATAAGGAGTCTTGTAGGAGCACAGTGAGGTTCATGGGAGAAGTGAAGGAAAATAGCTAAAAAGTAGGCTGGGCTACGTTGTGAGTAACCAGACATCCCATGCCAAGGATAATGGAACAGCAGATATTTTAAATAAAAGAAAGGAAAACACAGATCTGTATTTTAGAAGGTACCAATCATAATGGACGAACAATTTGAGAGAAAGATACTGAAACCAGGAAAACCAACTGGAATACATCTGTAATAATCCAGGTGAGATGATGATTTGGAAATAGAGAAGAACATGCCAATTGCAGGGCTTGACCTATAGACCTAGTTAGCCAATCTCTATTGTAGAGCTAAGATTGGTGTTTACATGTTAAAATGATGGAGAAAAGTCAAAGGAATGATAAAACATCATGATACATTGGAAATTATATGAAATTCCAATTTCTGTGTCCATAAATAAAGTTTCCTGGAACTCAGGGAAAATAAAGAAAATACCAATTGCTGCTGCTCCTGCTAAGTCGTTTTAGTCGTGTCCGACTCTGTGCGACCCCATAGATGGAAGCCCACCAGGCTCCCCCATCCCTGGGATTCTTCAGGCAAGAACACTGGAGTGGGTTGCCATTTCCTTCTCCAATGCATGAAAGTGAAAAGTGAAAGGGAAGTCGCTCAGTCGGGTCCGACTCTTAACAACCCCATGGACTGCAGCCTACCAGGCTCCTCCATCCGTGGCATTTTCCAGGCAAGAGTACTGGAGTGGGGTGCCATTGCCTTCTCCGAAATACCAATTGAGATCTGCTAAAAGTAAGACACCATGAGATTGGTGTGAGTCGGCTGGAGGAGGTAAGCAAAAGGAAGTTGAGTATGCCTGAGGATCCTAACTTGGCAACTGGTGCCACTTACTGACATGTGAAATACAGGAGTTAGGGGCTGGGGACCACAGAGAAATCGTATGCTGGGATTGGGACTTAGTTTTTTGGTTTTATTGTTGTTGTTTTCTTCTGTTTTTCAGCCCTCTCCAGGGGCATGTCACGTCTTCCCAGATGGCACAGTGGTAAATAATCTGCCTGCCAAAACAGGAAATGCAAAGAGACACAGGCTCAATCCCTGGGTTGGGAAGATGCCCTGGAGTAGGAAATGGCAACCCACTCCAGTATTCTTGCCTGGAAAATTCCATGGACAGAGGAGCCTGGCGGGCTACAGTCCATGAAACTGCAAAGGGTCTGACACGACTGAGCGACTGCACGCATACCAGGGGCATCTGGTATCTTAGTTCTCCAAACAGGGATGGAACCCACACCCTTTGCAATGGAAGCAGGAAGTCTCAACCACTGGACCGCCATGGGGCTTAGCTTTAACAGAAAAACTGACAGAATAGCCAGGTAGTTGCTGGAAATAAGGAGACAGACGCATGAAACTGGGAGTTAGGTGACCACTGTGACCGAAAAATATGAGCCATTGAATGATGGAGGAGTGGAGGGAAACATGGAAGCTGGAAAACAACGACCTACACAGAAAAGCACTGAGAAGGAAACCTGAAGAGATCGGGCAGGAAGTGGGGGAAACCAGGACAAAGTAGTTCCAGGAAACCAAGGTAATAAAACGTGGGAGAGAGTAAGGCACCAGAGAGAGGACACTTAAGATGCTGACTGAAAACAAGCTCGGAATTTTGCACTTCGCACCTTCTCTGGCACCCGCCCATCTGGGGTGACGGTGCAGTGGGCGTGGGAGCCCGCCCGCTGCAGGCCGAGGAGTTTGCCAGAGGTGAGAAGAAAAGAGCCAATCGCTGAACACCACTAGCCCCGAAGGACGATGTTGTTATGAAAGATTCTGTACCATCGGGAAAGTTTTATTCAACACTCTGGAGGCTTAAGGTGTGAGAAACAGGAACCAAGATCTGTTGGTGATCTTCTGGCAGTAGAAAGGAGATTTCTTAGTTAACACCTGGGTCTCATGGGACCACTAATCCTGAAACTAGCAGCAGGCTGTATTTAAGAAAGGCTAGTTGCTTCCGACAAGTGCTGAGGACAATAGATTCACTCACACGTCACCCAACTCCCAGTTAGGCTTCTCACCTCCGACTGTTCTCACACTAGCAAACCTAGTCTTTCTCCCAGAGCAGCTTTATACTAATCCGTAGGGACTACATCTTCATTCAAAGCATAGTATGGGGAAAAGAAAGAAGTGAAAGTGTTAGTGGCTCAGTCCTGTTAAACTCTTTGCCACCTCTTGCACTGTAGCCCGGCCAGGCTTCTCTGTCCAGGGAATACTCCAGGCAAGAATACTGGAATACTGGAGTGGGTTGCCACTCCCCACTCCAGGGGATCTTCCCCATCCAGGGGTCGAACTTGGATCTCCTCCATTGCAGGCAGATTCTTTACGGTTTGAGACAGGAGAAAGCCCACAAAGCATAGTATAAAGTGTAATAAATAAACCATAGCCCCAACCAGCTGGGATGATGCTGGAAAGCCATATCTGGCACCATTCAGACAGGAAAAGGCTTTACCAGTAATACCAGCTGGGTCCCAAAACACGGGGACCAAGCCCCTCAGTGTCAGCAGAAGCTGCCTAACTGCTCCTCTATTTGCACTCTGAGAAACAAAAAGGAGCTGAAGGAGGAAATGTCTTTAAACCTAAAATTATTCTTAATTTCCAATACAGACTGCTTGAAAAAAAAAAAAAATTGAAAGCCAACAGAATAGCAGATTTTTTTTTTTACTGTGCGCCTATGGTCCTTTCTCCTTTACCCTCTGAAAAAAATCAACCCAACCCCCAAAATGATCATTTTTCTTGGCCTAATTTCCCTATTTTTGTGATTTATAATTGGAAACAGACTGCTTTTTCCTGGCTTCAGGGAACAGGATCTTCAGGGTCATAAGAGTTGCCAACTACAGAATCTCAACCTTAGCAAAATTTCTTTTGCAAACCTCTTACCTATGTAACTACTAGAAATATATATTAATCCCCCCAAAAAAATTTAAATTTAAATGCCTTATATTATGCAAAAGTGAATTTTCCCCTGACAAATTAGACACTCCCCCCTCTCTCCTAGCCCCCCTATTCAATGAAGCTAAGTGGAAGCCTGCTTTGTGTTCAGTTATTTCCCATCTGAACATCATCAAAGCCTTATCTAACAAGGTATCTATATAGGATACTTTCTGGAAGTGTTTTTTTTTTTAAATTTGGTAGAACTGCTTCTACGGGAAATCTCCCTGTTTGCCCACACACTGAATAAAATTAAAACCTTCAATATCTTAGATAGCAGCCATTCTAGAAATGAAACAAAGAGGCCACAAACTGAAAAAAGCATATGTACCCCCCAAAATATGAAATGTATCAAGTAGGTCATCATTCTCCTGGCTCCTGTGTCAAAAACATGATGCATCCAATGGCTGCACAGCTTTGTACTGGATGATTATGATGGATTCAAAACAAAGCAGCTGCTATGGATTTTTTCATGATTCAGAGGGCACATTATAAACATACAGCAAGTAGCTGTGTTGTTGTTGTTTAGTCATTAAGTCTTTTCTGACTCTTTGTGACGCCATGGACTATAGCTTGCAGGCTCCTCTGTCTGTGGGATTCACTAGGCAAGACTACTGGAATGGGTTGCCATTTCCTTTTCCAGGGGATCTCTCCGACCCAGGGAGAGATCTCTGTGCATCTCCTGCACTGGCTCTTTACCACTGAGCCACCCAGGAAGCCCTAACTATCTCTATAAAGACACAAAAATAAGAAACTAAGAGGACTGTCTGCTCAGAAAGGATTTGACAAATAGAGACCAACAATAGTAAACATACCCATTTGGAAGATCAGAAACTTCTCCCACACATATAGGGAAGACCTTACATGCAGTGATGCAAAATGTATGTAATGAGTCAATGGTGCTTTCCCTCAAAGTTGAATTTCATTTGCCAGTCAATTGCACAAAATGTAATATAGTAAAATGAGATATTTATTCTTTATGGACACTCAGAAGGAGAGTTTTGTGTTTGAGTACATTTTGTTTTAAAGAAAAATACCAGAAAAGAGATAACTCAAAACAACACAGGGGAGTATCACACAAAAGTATTTAGGGTACCACATGAACACAAGGTCTTGAGATTGGAATCTAAATATTTCACCTCAAATAACCTTCCAAATATTAAAAAAAAAAAGCAACATTCTATTCCAGCAATCCTCATGCAGTTAATTATAAAATGAAATTTGCAAATAGCCACCAGTGTATTTTTGCATCCAATGAACAATTTCATATGTCAAAACACATAAATCACTAAAAATGCTAACGGAATTATACTCCCAAAAGGGAATCTTTTCACACACCAAATGGAATTAAGTATTCATCAAGTTTCCATTAATAAAATAGTATAATCAGAATTAAAAAACAGAAACCCTAAGTTCTGCTAGGCCGTCCACCTGGTCCACTTGGTGTTCTTACCCATCACTGGTGCTTAGCCATCACATCTGTAAACTCCAGACCTTTTCCCAGGGCAATCTGATCACAGGAGAGCTCAAGGACTAGTATCTGTAAAGATTGTTTTCTAAAGATCATTTTTTTTCAGGGACTAATCAACTTAAATGTGTTTTTACAAATGGCCCATCGGCAAATTCAAACAAAAAGCTGACCTTCAGCCTGTACCAGGGAAATGAATTATGAGCTTGGAAGCACAAACAAGCAGGTGCTTCTTCCTTCTTCTGCAAAAAGTACCCAACCCTGAAGTCCCCTTTCTCCCAGAGTCCAAGAATTAAGGGAAAGTATATGCCTCTGGATCACCATCCTTTTTCTTAAAGTGAAGACAGAGCTGACACGTCAGACTAGATTCTAAATTATTACTGTGGCAACAATTTAAAATTAAATCTTAAAAATGAACTTTGTCAGGCTAAAGGAATCACCAGCACTAGCAACAGACTTAACCTTTTTTTTTCTATAATTAATTATCTTAAGCAGGAACTAACAAGATAGCCTAAGGATGTGCTTCTGGAGACCATGTTTCAGACCTTGGGGGATAATCTCAATTTTAAATATGGTCTCCATCCCTTATACCTTTAGTTGTCAGCCTACTAAGTCTTGTTGTTTGACCTAGAAAACTGAAGAATAAAACATGCAGAAGAAGGTCCAAATGAGAGGGGCCCCATGCAGAAAATTTAAGAATGGTGCTTCAAACATTAAATACTGCACGTCTTGGTGGAGAAATAAAAACAATGTCCTCCTAAAAGAAAGCAAGAGGCTCGGAAATCTGTGCTAAATCTTAAAACTTTGCAAACAGAGAAAATAAATCTCAATGTCAGTTAACAAACAAATGTGCTATTTCAAAAGAAATAAAACAAGAAATCTAGAAATGGACAGAGCCCAGGAAATGGACCTAAATCCTTTTTTGTAAGGCACTTCGAAGCTGTGATTTATTTCAGCTTGACTAAAAACCGAACAAATCAGCAATAGCTTGTGCTTTATGAAACGCTACAAAAAGACAACGCTGTCATTCCAAGTGTTACTCTGAAGATGTGGAAGCCTCAAATGCCCTAGATTCACTCTTTTATATTCCAAACTATCCATGTTCCTAAAGGCAATACAAGATTGCTCTTAAGTTAAAGACCCCCAAATCACTATCTAACTTGAATCATGCAAAGTTCAAAATGTAGTTAACATTTTAAGTTTCAAAATTTCAAAAGAAGTTTAAAAATATAAGCAAAACGCTCCAGTGGAGACACTGAAACAGAGATAAAATCATTTATAAAATAACTGTTGAATTAAAAGAAAAAAAAAGGAGAAAAGCCAGAGTGTCCTCATTAACTAATGAACCTGACAATTATAATTAGTTTTTGTCCAACAGCAATGAGGGAAGAAAAAAATACAGTTTCAAAATGGATTATCAAGAACAGGGGTAATTTAAAATGACCACGGATCAAATTCATCCAGGAAAAATATTACAGCAATGTTGATACTTACCAGTGATCCTCTAAATGTTAATGGTTCTACCTGTTATGCTTAAAATGTAAAGTCAGAAATTTCCACAAATTTATGATCCTGGGAAGTTGGTCAACAGTTAGGTATTAAAGAGTCTGCAGAGATCACCTTCTTAGTACTCAAAGGACATTTGAGTTCTCTGTGTGCTTAGGCCCAGAGCAGGCCCTCAGAAAAGCAAGAATCACTTGACTTTTACAAGATATAATCAAGTTTGCATGCAAAAAGAAAGATTAATTCCTTTGAATCTTCAAAAAAATGGGACAATACTTCTCTTTAAGCAAACCAATTTTGTCAATAATGGTGGTTAAAAAAACAAACAAACAGGCTTTCCTAAACCCTAGGAAGCATTAAGGCATCCTGCTATCAGAGGACTGGCTAACTCCAACACCAGTAACCTTAAGCCTATTAGGGACTTGGGAGTTGCTACAAGTTTGCTGAATAAGTAAACTAAAAGACCATGGAAAACTAGACTAAATAAAATGCTACTCTGAAGTGTAACTGCAGTACTGAGATTTAGAAAGAAAGGACTAAGTTTGAAAGTTACTTTAAAATAAAATCCACTTGACCCTAACTTGGTAAATGAAATAAAGTACCTGATACTCAAGAAGCAAGAAAGGAAACTGACCTACAAAATTGCAGAGATGAAAAACTTTTTTAAAAAGTTAGTGTAACTGCTTTTCCAAGCATGTTAATTCCTAAATATTGCTTATATATTTATCTGTAGACACACTGCATCTATACTAAACAAACATGTTATTTCTGAACTATTATCATACTAAAATATAAGCCTCTGAAGAATGTTCTGGAATAGAAACTCAATTTAACAATTCCTTATTGTCTTGCACTCAGATGTTAATGAAAAATGATAATGACAGGATTGTGAGAACACCAGCCTTCCTGAGAACAAATTCACTATATCCACTCTTCTACAAAAGACAAATGAGCTTCATTACAAAAGAACTCACAATGTATCTCTCTGGACTCCCAGTTCCCCTAGATAGTTTAAAATATTATTCAAAGTACACAAAATTATTTTACATATGCCTCTTAATGAAAACAAATGGAAATAAACTGTGTGTGTATTTAATATCTGTCCATACACCACAGAGTTCTAGACATATATCCAATACATAGGCCCTGTCCTCAAAGTTATTCTTACACTCATCAGTTGAAATTAAACCCAGTTCTCCAAAGTCAAGTCAGAAAGCAAGTTGGTTATTTTGCTAGATAAAGCCACAACATTTTCCATTCCTGAAATGTATGCTGAATACTCTAAAAAAAAACTGGTTTAGGTGCCTAACAGACATCAATACATAGTGTGCTATGCTCCCCCTATTGGCTAATACTCAAAATAACAATGAATTCCCCAGGGGTTGCCTTTGAAGTGCTGGGGTTCAAAAGTAAGTTGGTGATTTTTATGTTTAAAAACATGAGCTGGGTCAACAGTTGTTAAGCAAAGGTGCCATGTAATGGTCAGATTCCATCAAAACAGGAAAAATTAAAGTTGACAAATGACAAAGAGAAACTGAAGGGCTGAAAACATGCTGAAGCCTTGAAACACTAAACAATGCAGAATTGAAGCCAAAAGCAGAGAACATCAAGAAACAGAGCAACATCCTTTAACTGACACAATGGCATGAAATCAATTTCATTTTAATAGCCCTTGAGGGGGTAAGAATTATTTCCCTGCCTCCTGTGCCAACCCCAAGCTGTTTCCTAAGGAAGCCAAGTAACCCTGACCAACAATGTCTAGAGAATTAATATGAGAAATGAAGTTTAAAGATCTAAATTAATTAATATAAATCAGAGTTCTATTTATAATTACTTGGAGCCAGTTTCAGAGAAGCTGAAATTTGGCACCCCCATGGGTAGATCACCTAAATTAATCACGGATACCTGATTTGTGTTTCAAGAGATGTGTGTTCAACTCAGTGGGAAGTTGAAGGATGGGAAAAGCTGCCCAGACTCACCGCACACAAATCTGACTGCACTTGCTGCTCTCTGCTGAGTGGCTAAGCTTGCTCTGGAATCAGACAGAACTAACAGTTGTGTAATAGCCTGGGCAAGTAACTAACTTCTAGTGTCTTATCTGCAAATTAGGGCTATTAATAGTGTTTTTTCCAGAGAGTTGGTGTAACGATTAAGTGTCCATAAGGCATTTAGGAGAGTGTCTGGCACAGAGTTTGGGCCCAATAAACGTTAGCTTTTATTATTTCCGGAAAGAAAGTAGCTAATTTCACACTGGAGTACCTGTTTGCAACCTAAAGTACTATTCCAGGAAAATTAAAAGGTCTTGACATGTGCTTTGCTACTTGTGGGAGACTTATCTCCTCCCAAACCGATTGCTTATTTCTCTTGGAAGGGATGCAGAGTTCAGAAAAAGTCTGGTTCCCCATCTTAGTCTGTCATTCCTACCATCCCTTACCCTCCACGCTCCGGTCCAGTCTCCACTGGGCTCAGGACAAGCACAGCTAATAGCGGTGCACAGGCACTGTTCTAGTACTTTACATATTTTAAATCATTCAATCCTCACAGTAACATTGAGGCCAATACTATTATTATTCCCATTTCACAGCTAAGGAAATGGAGTGATTTTCTTCTCTCAGCTCTTTTTTGTAGACACTAAATCCATTAAGTTCTATTCGGTCAAGGTGGGAGCCAGTATTGGTGGCTCAGATGGTAAAGAAACTGCCTGCCAATCAGGAAATCCAGGTCGGGAAGATCCCCTGGAGAAGGGAATGGCAACCCACTCCAGTATTCTTGCCTGGAGAATCCCATGGACAGAGGAGCCTGGAGAGCTAGCCACAGTCCATTACAGTCCATGGAGTCGCAGAGTCGGTCATGAATGAGCAACTAACACACACACACTGTCAAGGTAATTCAAGTTTGACAAGCTGGTTCCCTACACTAAATGATTCTGGAAAGTGAAGCAAATGCCCTAATAAGAACAAGACTGCAAGAAGATTCTCCTAGCAACAGTCCAAGAGTTTCCAGATTATTCTAACCAAATGAACATGCTAAGGGAAGCCTTCAAAATAAACCGGGAAAGGTGGCTAGCAAGTTAAAGCGGGAGGGAGGATTCTCTGCGGGACTCTGGGCTGCAGCGCTCGGCGCCGCCCGCAGTGCACCCTGAGGGCGCGGCCCGCGGGGAGTGAAGCTCCTGTTGGTGCGCCAGTGCCGGGGCCGCAGCCTCTGCAATGGCAATTGAGTATAAACCCACAACAAATCTTTCCCACCGACGGTGTCACGCGCCTGGTGGGAAGTGGCCAGCGCGCCCCGCGGAGGTCAGAAGAAACCGCGGAAAGGAAGAGTGAGGGCAGGCGCGGAGCAGATGTCCTCCCCAGCACACCGCATCGCCCGGAGCGCTGCCCACCCGGGACGGCCGCTCCCCTGTGCACCTCACAGCGTAAACACCAACCGACCAACGCCGCCCCCAAGAAGCCCAGGGGTCCGGGCGGCCGGAGCGATCCCGGCCGGGAAACAGGCGCGGAACCTAGCGCAACGCCAACAGCCCCCGCGCAGCCTGGAGAGCCCTCGGCCGGCACGGGTGCTGGGCTAGCCTGGCGGCCAAGGGCGTCCCGGCGCGGGCTGCAGCGCCGCTAGGCTGAGCCCGCACGTACCTCGGAGGCAGTGTGTCAAACGGAGATCCACCCGCCACAAGTTGCAGGAAAGCAGAGCAAAGTTTCCCCGCCCAGCGCCCGGCGGCCGCGAGCTCCGGCAGCTGCTGCGCCGCGGCGCAACTACGCCATCCCGACCCGCCGGGGACTTTCTCCTCCTGCAGGGAGCTCAGGGAATCGCGCAGGGAAAGTGGCCGGGCACGAGAGCCGCCGACTT
>NW_011495027.1:9763584-9776853 GCF_000754665.1 Bison bison bison
GATGGGCAGGACGCCACAGCAATCAGCGCGCGGGGGGAAGGGCGCTCCTCCTCCGCGGTCCCCACCGGAGCTCCGGGCCGCCGAGAAACTCCTCCTCCCGCCGCCCGCCTCCCCTCTCTCCTCCCCCTTTTCCTCTCGTGCTGATGGATGAACCCCGAGCGCGGCCGGAGCCTGAGTTTCCCTTCGGACCGAGGAGGGAGGGAGAGGAAAGGAGTACCGGGAACGGCTGGGGTGCTGCGCGCCCAGGTTGGGGCGATCGGCCGTGAGGGAGGGGGTCCCAGTCCTCAGAGAAGAGCCACATTGAGGCAGGGAGCAGGGAGCAGGGGTGGAACGTGGACGGGAGCTGCAGGGATTCCCGTGCTCCAACTAGGTGTTTCTAACTTTTCAGAGCTCTCTGGAAGAGTTGGGTTATTTGGTTCCCTCCGTCTTGATATAAAAATTCTAAAACCTCCGGTAAACCTCTTGCCTACACCCTAGCAAAGGCCCCCACGCGCACATTCTGTCCTTGCTTGTTTTTCCTACCTGCAGTCCTGCTTGCTATATATCAAGATGCTTTCTAATGGTGGGTCTTGCCTCCTCCTAACAGCTGAAAGTGCATAACGCAGCCAATACCCCCTGCTCACTAGATAAATTAATACAAAGGAGCTTGGTCAGCATTACTGGCATTATCCCTAGATTGACACGATGTAAGTGAAGGTGTTGACGCCGTGCAACTTCCTGCGTGCAAGTCCGGTTGAACTGACTGCTACAAGAGTTGATGAACGCTGTCATCAGAATACCACTTTGATACTCCTTCTTTACACCTGGTTTTTCTGTTGAAAGATATTCTTAAACCAAAGGACACTGTTTTACCAAGAGGCTGGTGAAATGACTCTAGGCAGACAGGTTTCAGAGACCAGACGTCCTGTCTTGACTCTGTGCTTTGACTAGATGTGGAACTTTGGACTATGGGCTTAAACTCTCCAAGTCTGTTTTCTCCTCTGTTAAATGAAGAGCTTGGCCTAGGAGACCTCTTCAAATTCTAAAAGGTTATGGTCCTAGGCTTTTAATCGCTAGAGAGTAGAATGGGAACGTTTCTTATATTATTACTTCTGCAATATTATTATTTGGAAAGTTATTGGGTTTTCCTACTTTGGGAGAAGAGGAAGTGTTTCTCCTCTTTTTTCTCTTGTGCCTATACATAGAGAACTCACTCAATTGGAGATATTTCCACAAAAGCCAAATCATTATTGAATCACCTGGATTACTGCAAAAATCTCTAAAATGAACAATTCATTCCTTACCAATATTTATTGAACACCTATTGTGTGAGAGGCTTCAGTGAGGCCTTGGAGAAATATATAGGGCTAATGCCCTGTAGGAGCCAACAGTCTAGGTAGAGTTATAGGTTCAAGGACTTACACTTCTCATAGACTCAAATTACAAAGTATTCATGACTCAAACTGTCAAGTTTTAGTTTCAAGAGCAGACATGAACACTTAAACTGGGTTTGAATGTTTAATCCTACATTTAAACATATCAATCATGTTAATTAAAGCTTTTTAATTTCTAAATAAAATGACGTAGAAGTAGAGACAGAGAAAAACCAAGTCCTAGATAACAGTCTTGTCTTTAGAGAGTAATGAAGTAACTGTTCACAATAATCAGATTCTCAATAGTGTAACCAATTATGTATAACTCAAAACTGGACAATTATTCTGTGCCAGGCAGAGTTCTAAACATTCTATATACATAAACACATTTACTTCTCAAGCCCTGTACAGCTGTATACAAACTGAGGCCTATGTGCAAACCTACCTTAAAGCCTTAGAATTTCTAAGATAGTACATATAGTAAGTGAGAGAGTCAGAATTCAAATCCACATCCATCTAGCTCAGAGCCCAAGTCCTCAACCACCAGGACATTGTTGTTGTTGTTGCTATTCAATCACTAAGTCGTGTCCAACTATTTGTGACCCTGTGGACCGAGGTACGCCAGGCTTACCTGTCCTTCACTATCTCTCGGAGTTTGCTCAGATTCATGTCCAGTGGGTTGGTGATGCTACCTAAAGATCTCACCCTCTGTCCCCTCTTCTCCTTTTGCCTTCAATCTTTCCCAGCCTCAGGATCTTTCCCAATGAAAAGATCAAGTGACCAAAGTGTTGTAACTTCAGCATTAGTCCTTCCAATGAATATTCAGGGTTGATTTCCTTCAGGATTGACTGGTTTGATCTCCTTGGATGTACTGCTACTGCTGCTGCTGCTGCTGTGTTGCTTTAGTCGTGTCCGACTCTGTGCGGCCCCATAGATGGCAGCCCACCAGGCTCCCCCGTCCCTGGGATTCTCCAGGCAAGAACACTGGAGTGGGTTGCCATTTCCTTCTCCAATGCATGAAAGTGAAGAGTGAAAATGAAGTCACTCAGTCGTGTCCAACTCCTAGCGACCCCGTGGACTGCAGCCTACCAGGCTCCTCCATCCATGGGATTTTCCAGGCAAGAGTACTGGAGTGGGGTGCCATTGTATGTACTACCTGTCATCAAAAGCTTTACATTATTGGCAAAATGAAAGGTTTGAGGAGTTTAGTCCGTTGGGATTTTTTTTTCTCAAAACATCTTTAAAATGTAGGGCTATTTAATTAGTTTCTCTAGATGATATGGAAAAATCCAAGAAATTATATCAGTATTTGCAAAACTAACAATGTCTACATAGGTGTTTTTCTCTCAATCTTTATGCTAATAATGTGATATTATTTGCAGAAATACAGACACCTGAAGCATAGAGCAAAGGTTTTTAACAAAATTCTGGTTCCCCAGCAAAAGGGTTCTCCAGAAAAGGAGTTCCTCCTCTCCTTTGATTGGTCTCTTACAAATTAGGACTTCGTTCAAGTTACAGGATTTATTCCCATAAGATACAAACTTCCTTTGTTTCAAAGTGGTGTCTTAGTCATTTGTTTCAAATTTTTTCAAAAAGAATTGCAAGCAGAGGGGTGAGATAAAAAGGCGCACTCTATTACTTGCAAAAAAAATTGGTTTGACAGCAGAGCGTCGAAATTTATGGAGACTGTGTTTCTTGCAAGGAACCACCCTTCCTATAGGTGTGGACCCACTTCTTTACAACAGTGGCATGTCCTTAGATTCTGTTGATTAGCAGAACTGAACAAATTCAAAATAACCTGCTTGTGGTCCTTACAGAAGTCAACACCTCAAAATGCTAAAAGACTGTATCATTAGAAAATCATTTGGTTGTTTTTCTTTTCTAAGTCCTCCTTTAGTACTTAGCATATGCTTTGCACTTTACAAATCGTAGCTCATTCAATCCTTATGACACTGTGTCATCCTCATTACAGATTAGAAAATGATGCAGAGAGTGAGGAAACTTATACAAAGTCACACAACCAGCAAGTGTAACTTGGCTGGTTGACCTAGAGTGTGCTCTGAACCTCCACTTTATGCTGCTACAGGTGAAAATAGAGCCCCATCCACTCAAAGCAGAGTCATATTCTTAAAGCTCAATTCTTTAAAAGTTTCAAAAGACAAAGTTTTTTGAGAAATATTACCCTCCACCACCACATAAAAATTGATTCCTTTCACCCAGGAAAGAAAGGAGAAGAAACACTAACTTTAAAGTTTGTCTGAAACAGCCAAGATCTTAGAAGTAATTGCATAACTCCTCTTAAGAATGTGTGACAGAACATGAACCAACTGTTCCAAAATTGTTGTGACAGGAGACTGGTCTACAAACTACAGTCTGTGCTCCTATTTTCTGCTCAGCTGACCTATTATTACAGCAAGATTTACTACCTTATTTCTAAAATTTGCCCATAAAGATTCCAATTCATGCCTGTAGGTGTTTTATATATCACCATAACCTAAAAGCCATAATCTAAAGCCACATTGTCTATATCTATATCCAAGATTAGAATATGATTTTCACTGATAAAATTTGCAGCTGGCAAATTTCAAATTAATGAGGAAAAAAGTACTCTCAGATGAGCCTGTTTGCAGAGCAGAGCCCAAAACAGACACCTGATTCAGGCCTGGCGGATTCCTCAGAGAATTTGGAAATAAAAATCCAAAGCAAATTCCCTTCCAGTAAGCCCGAGTTCCTGCAAACTTGTCATTTCCTGTGCCTGAGCGGAGCCTCCAATGGCAGTTTCCACAATGCACCTTCAATTTCCCCCTCAGCGGGTCTTCTGAAAAAGCAGGAAACCTCGCACCATTTCAAAGGAATAGCAAACCCCACTGAGATCCCTGTGGTCTTAGCTCCCTAGGGGATGGGGCCGAGCCTCTGCTCTCCCTGCCTCAGGTGCAGGGACTCCAGAGGGAAGGCTTCTCCCTGGCCCCCACCTCCACAGGTGCCCTGCAGAGAACTTTTGTTTTGGCCTAGAGAAGAGAAAAAATCACAAACATCTTATTTTGTGACAGGGGGACCAAAAAAGACCAAGAGCCCCCTGCACATATATTAATATCTGTGAACATTACGAGTCTTATTACTTTCATTTAATGAATATGAGAAATGCTGAAACACCACTTGTAAAAATACCAAAATTTAATGTTGCCATTGCTATTGATCCTCTGTTATCATTGTTATTATTACCCTTTACTGAGCACTCACTCTGTGTAAGCCCTTGTTACAAGTTTAGCCTTATTAAATTTATTTCCTAACATATTTTGAAAATGAATAACTCCATGTATTTGTTAAAATTACCTTTTGTAACATTTCTTTATGTTACTCTCACAATGTTTTTTTTTTTTCCATGTAATCTAAGGAGGAGAGTTTCTCAACTGGGTCCTGTAGACATAGTCTATAAGTTGAATAAGAAATTTGCTTTCATTTTGCATTTTTGTTTTAATGATAATCTTAAAAAGCTGTGTTTATCCTTTTTGGGGGGAAGGGGGACAGGGATAATTAAAAAACAATAGACTTTCCCATAATAAAAGATTCTTGTTTCCCAGGTCAATGTTTTTTCTCTTTTGAAGTGGGAAATTCTTTTCCAGAGGTGCCAAAGAATTTTTTTAAGGGTCCTTAACTTCTTAACATTTGAAAAATTTGCTACAGAATTTTAAATTAAATTTTCCTTTACCATTTCCCCAGTTTACCCATTTAATTTCCGGAAGATGTTATCCTCTCTCATGAAAAACAAACCAATATTCACTGACATTTGCTAAGCCATATAAAGGGTCGAAAGATATATATAGAAGTGGTATGAAATACAGTAAAAAGATAACTAAGGAATAGGAAAGTATTATATGTGAAGTATCAAATGTGACTTTTTTGCTAAAGAACTGAGATAATCCTTGGTCTGGGTTGATCTGAGAATATGAGAAGGGAGCCAAGGATGCAGCAGATGCAGAGGAGGGAAGGAACATTCTGAACAATGGCAAAGGGATGCTAAGGCTATAAAGCAGGAGCACCTAAGAGACTTGTCCCAAGAAAGAAGCCAAAGTAAGAACAGCCTATACACCTCCCCTAAAGAGACTAAGAGGACCTCTCATAGTCTGAAAATCCCGTTTCCTTCAGTCTCAATAAGAAATCCAAGCCTTCTTAGTCATTGCTCATCACCTGGATTCTTACCACTACATGGCTTTGAACATTTCTTAACTTATTCTATCTTTCTCATTTTCTCAACCTTCCAAACCTTTCCAGTTTGCATCTGGAACTTATGACAAATTACCAGCAAAATCCCTTGTATATTCACCTCTGGAAAATTCAGTCACCAAAAATGAAAGTTATTTGACTGTCTCCCCTCTCGAGACCTGTTCTTCCATCCCACCTCAGTCGCCTGGAAACATGATCTTGTCCAGGTCTTTTCCATCAGAAATAAGTGCTCCACCTCCCAAATCTCAATTCCAAGCATTCTTCTCCAAGCATCAGCCTCTATTGTTCCAATTCACTGCCTCACACCTTGATTTCAAACATGATTTGAGCCCATCAGGATCTCTAATCCATCATCCCTACTACTTTTTTTTTTTTACCATCCACAACCATGATTGCTCTCACTTTAAATTACGACCACAATCCTCAATGGATTCTTAGCACTGTTCAGCAACCCCACTATATTTTCCTTATCAGCTCACTCTCTTATTCTCCAGGAGGTTTGTTTTACTTCTCTTTCTCTTTCCTCAAATCTTCAGTACCTTCTACCCCTTACCTAATGATGTTGTTTCTTATTTCTTTTTTGCTAAGAATATCAGAGGCCTCTGAAGAAAATATCCCTGGCTTCCCAACACCTCTGCCAGTGTATCTGTGTCTATTCTCTGCTCTGAAGTTCTCTCTTCTTGGCCCTTCTCCCTCCTGTATCCTGGATTATTTCTTTAGCTACTCAAAGACTTTTACACTGTAGTAATTCCTTTTTCACTTGCATCCTCAGATTTCTTTCTTTCTCTCTCTCCTCCCTCCCCTCTATCAGATCATTCCAGTCAACTTATAAACATACTATAATGTTTCTCACCTTAGAAAATTTTAATTGACTCCACATACCCATCTCACTTCAATTTATCTGCTCCCTTTATAATAAAATTCCAAAAAAGATATCTACATTTGTTCCCCACGCCTCTTCGCCCATCACTTTCTCCTCAACCAGATCTAATCAGATCACAGTTGTCAAGGTTACCGTGTGGCCAAACCAGTTGCCAATTCTGTTTTCATCTTATTTAGTCATGCAATAACTTATGACCCAGGAACTTACTCTCTTTTCACTGAGACATTTTCTTTGGCTACAGGAATACAGAGCACTAATAATATTTCTTTCCTTCCTCCTAGCTGAACCTTCTAAGTTTTCGATGCTAGCTCTTCTTCCTGTTCCCAGAATTTAAATGTTGTCTTGTCCTGGGGCAGTGTCTTTGGTCCCCTTCTCTATTAAGACTCTCAAGGTGCTGTCAAGGACCACTCTCTTTAAATGTATCTACACATTGATAAAGCTCCTCTGGTGACACAGCAGTAAAGAATCTGCCTGCAATGCAGGAGCCACAGGAGACATGAGTTCAGTCCCTGAGTCGGGAAGATCCCTTGGAGGAGGGCATAGCAACCCAGTCCAGTATTCTTGCCTGCAGAATCCCATGGACAGAGGAGCCTGGTGGGCTACAGTCCATAGGGTCACAAAGAGTAGGACACGACTGAAGCAACTTAGCATACACACGAGCACACACTGACAATCCTCAAAATTCTGTCTCCAGCCTGGACCTCTCCCCTAACTCCAAACTTGTGTATTTAGTTGACATCTCATCATCTTCACTCAATGTGTTCAGTAGGAAAATTGAACGTTACATGTGAAAAACTGAACTCTTGATTCCCATGAACACATCTTCCATCTCCTCATCTCAGTCAATCAGTTGTTGTTGTTTAGTCACTAAATCATGTCTGACTCTTTGTGAATCCATGAACTATAGCCCACCAGGCTCTTCTGTCCACAGGACTTCTCGGGCAAGAATACTGGAGTGCCATTTCCTTCTCCAGGGGATATTCTTGACCCAGGGATTGAAACTGCATCTCCTGCATTGGCAGGTGGATTTTTTACCATCAAGCCATCACAGAAACCCAAGATCCCACACGCTGCAGAGCTACTAAAGCCCATGCACCTCAACCCAGATCCCAAGTTCAGCAGCTAAGACCCAACACAGCCAAACGAATAAATTTGCTTTTTAAAAAAATTGACTACCAATACTATCTAACCTATACAGTTTTTCTCTTATACAAGTATGATAGCTCTGGTCTTCTTGCATTTGTAATCTTGCTTCCCACCCACTAATATACACACATGTGCACACACATACTTATTCAGTACTTTCCATGTACAATTCATGTTAGTGAATAAAACCCAGCCCCTCTTTAGAGCAGGCTGTCTGAGTTCACATTAGACTACAAAAACCACGAGGGCAGGGATCATGGCTGTTTTAACCAACATTGTGTTCCCAGCTCCTAGCAGAGCACAGTGCTCCTTGCCTCTAACAAGTATCCAATAAACATTGAATTAATGGACAGCTTCCAGATAGATACCCACAGCTAGAGACCAAGAACAGTGAAGTTTTATAACAATCATTGAGACAGATGCCACTCTAGAGACTCAACAAGATACTGACCCAAGAGCTTTGGGTTGGGTTAAACAAGCCAGGATTCAGGGAGCAGCAGAATACATCTGACTTGGAAGAACCAGCACCAGTTTGCCCAGGCAGGAAGCAAGTATGTGGTATAAGTAGCATGAATGAAGCTTCACCCGGAAGCCACAGGTTTAGCATGAGGAAGGGGCTTCCTGATCTTGGTCAGACCTGTTTAGCAAGGTGTAGGTAAACCAGGTGACCCGATTGAAGCAAATAAGGCTGCTGAATCCAGTTAGCTGAAAGGAGAGAAAGAGCCAGGAGCCACTAAGAGTAGAAATAATATGCAATGCCTTTGCATGTCACTCATATTTTATACTATGTTGATAGAGACTTTTAAAAAATCATATCCACACTACTATTATCATTGCTGGAAAATGCTGGCCCTCTTGAAATGCTGAAGGCATGGATACTAAGGGATAATGAAGCAGATCTTTGGTCTTTGGCTGCTCCTGAAGTGAGAGAGAAAGGAAGGAAGCATTCATTAACTTAAACAGTCTCCTCCCTTCCCACTCACTTTTCCCTTTGAGAAAGGACAACACACTTCCTTCTTTGCCTCTGCTCTCTGACACTACACAGTCCCACTAGGATCCCCTTCAGCTTTCTCTGTAGAAAGAATTTCAATACTGTTTTAAAAATCAAGTAAACCAGTTGTTCAGGCCCTGTTTGAAAATCAAAAGCTTCACAGGTTTTGTGCATTCTACATGACCTTTGTTCCTCACTCTTGTTTCTTCTTTTGACCAAATTTTCTCCTACTTTCCCTTAAACATAATTTCACTAAATTTAAATGCCAAGCATGAGTGGGACGGAGGTTCAAGAGGGAGGGGACACATTTTGTATACACATAGCTAATTCACTTCATTGTACAGCAGAAATTAACACATTGTAAAGCAATTATACTCCTATCAAATAAATAAATGCATGTATATTTTATGCACATTTGTAAAAATAAACATACAAATTAATAAATTTTATAGATTTTTTTCCTTTATATAAATTGTTTTCCAGTCTTTTGTTGTGGCTTTAGAATTTCAGTGGGTATTCTTTCAACTTTTCTCAAGGCCTGAAATTTTTCAAAATACAAAATTAAGAGGGAAGAAACCATTACTGGGAATGCTGAGTTATAACTTTGCATTTGACCTGAGATGTCAGTCTCAGATTTCATTCTCTTGGATAGAAACCCCTTTCAACTTTTTTTTTTTTCAGAGAGATAAGTGGTATGCACCTTAAAAAAGGGGGCGGGGAGGGGGGGCGCACTGAGACTCCCAAACTGGTTCTTCAAACATTTGACTTTTCTTAAATAGCTCTTCAGTTCACCTCAGCTGGAATTTTGAGTATCGCTGAGTGCACTTGTGTCCTTGCCCAGTTAGTTTTCTCTTTCCTGTGTTTTTTACTAACTGGTATTTCAACTTATGAGATTCCCTTTCAGAGGAGAATATAATGGTCATTTTAATAGAATTCTACAACTCTACTGCTTTAAAGATATTGTACTATCCAACTGTAGCCTGCCAAGATATAATGTGACATTTGGGTATTTATGTGATGGACATGCAGCATCAGTATTGAGTAGGGGGGATATACAACTTGGCTTGGAGAAGAGGTGTATTCATTGGAAAGGCTGATATGCCTGAAAAGCACATTTGTTAACTTTAGGAAAACCTCACATAGAAACACCACATAGAAAACACCTCACATAGAAAACCTCACATAGAAACACCAGAGAAGTATCATGTCCCCAAGGGCTTTGACATGGCATAGTTCTGGTTACAGCATATTTTCCTTGTATATGTTGGTTCATCAACTCAGAGCAGCCTTATAATTATGTGATTGTGACACAATTAATTGATGGACAATCCAAAAGTCCTGAAGGTCAACAGAGGGACCCTCTATCCAACCCTACTTTTACTCTTCAGTTATTTTTAGGCTGGTAAAAATGTGCTAGGCTGCTATGCAGAGGATTACACACGTTTTGTTGCAAGACTCGTTCGTAATCATTGTGTGGGCTGAAATGTGCCAACTTACCAAAATCTAAGCACAGAGTAGAAAATAAAATAAAAAAGAATACATCTTGTTTATAAGAAATTTTCAAAATACAGAAAAATACAAAGAATTTTAAAAACACCCATGTGTCAACACACAGAACTGATCATTTGTTAACATTTTGACAAATTCTTTATCTTTCTATACAAGAAATAAAATATTACATATAAAATCCAAGTCCCCTTAACCCTTCCACCTCAACTCCAGTCCAAACCAATTACCCTGCCAGTGTCTTCAAAGGAAACACTTTTATGAATTAGTGTGTATCCTTCCAGTGTATACCCTTCTAGTGCACTTTGTTATACTATTGCATAGACATATATGTGTGCGTGTATTTGTATAGTCATATGCATCTAAGCAGGCTTCCCTGGTGGCTCAGTGGTAAAGAATCTGCCTGCAATGCAGGAGACAATGCAAGAAATTTGAATTTAATCCCTGGGTCCAGAAGATCCCTTGGAGGAGAGCGTGGCAACCCACCCCAGTACTCTTGCCTGAGAAATCTCATGGACAGAGGAACCTGGTAGGCTATAGTCCATAGGGTCGCAAAGAGTCAAACACAACTGAAGTAACTTAGCATGCACACTTGCATTCACATATACATACATATAGATAGAAAGCAATTCCTCATAATATGAGGGAACATATTTGTCCACTTTAAAATGTTACATGCTGCTACTGCTGCTAAGTCACTTCAGTCATGTCCAACTCTGTGTGACCCCATAGACGGCAAAGCATATAATCTACAACTGGCCTTTTTTATTCAACATTGTGATTTTTAAATCTATCTTTGTGGTATTTCGTCTAGTTGATGGATAATAGAATAGTCTATCTAATAGAATATCCATAGATAGTATAATAGTAGTCCACAGAATTACTATACCATTTTAAATTTAAGTTTCAAGTTTCCTTGAAGATGGTTATTGGAACCGTTTCTACTTTCCGTTGTTACAAGATTTCAACAAACAAGGATTGTTGTATCTGCCTCCCACTTCACACATGTGACAACTTCTCTAGTCTATGATGCATAACTAGAAGTGTAATTATTAGGTTGAAGGGTATAAACAATTAACATTTTATAAGTATTACATTGTATACTCCACAGGGAGTATATTAATTTAGATTCCCACTGATGGAAGGGGCCATGGTGCTTGTCCAAAATTTTGCCAATAGTTAATACTATTAAACTTTCCAATTTCTTTTAATCTGAAAAGTGATTTGTTTTGCTCTGAATCCCAGTAAAATTGAACATGGGTTCATATGTTTAACTACTAGTTATCCTCCACTGAGATATATGTTCATTTTCTAGACAAGGCAAATCTGAAAAGAATTTGAAAACTAGTTTCTCAAAAAGATATCATACTAAAATTTTGATATATAGGTAGTTATTGTTTAAACTGGCATTTAATATATTTGTCTTCATTTTATTACATCATGGAGAATAAGGTGATTTAATTTTTTTTAATACAAATAAAAATATGCTTCTTAGATATGGTAGCAAAACAAATATCTTCAGTGCTCCACCCAATGTTTGGCAAATAGTAGGTGCTCAATAAATATCTGCTAAGTTGAAAAATAAAAGGAGTAGGGCAAGAGGTAATTTTAGAAGGAGTATTTCAGAACGAGTGCTCTAAAGATAAAACTATACACTTAAAAAATAAAAAATACACAGTTTATACTTCTTTCTACTAATCACACTATCTCTTGTAATGATTTAGATTCATTTGGTTCCACTTTTCAGGTTCAAAATCAAATGCTTCTAATGCTAATGTCTTAACCAAGGTGACTTACCGTGGACTTATCATCAAAGGTCTACACACAAGGCTTCCCTGCCCGCCCTCTGATGGTGTGTCCTGGCTTTGACTACAGATAAAACAAAGAAAGTTGAATGTAGTTGTAGCAACTCTGAGTTTTCAGCTGAAAAAGTAACACATGTAAGGACTCTGATAATATCAAGAAACTGCTTTGACTCTCTTCTTGCTCACTTGACTCGGATTTTATATGCAGATACTGGTAGTGGCTGTTTAAGATTTTGCAATATCCTCCCTCTAGAGATTAGTCCAGTCATATTAAACTCGGTTTTAACTAATCTGTTGACTGTTAAATGGGCCACTTCTGAGCTATCATCATTTTAGTAAGTGAAAGTGAAGTCACTCAGTCGTGTCCGACTCTTTGCCACCCCGTGGACTGTAGCTCACCAGGCTCCTCTGTCCATGGGATTCTTCAGGCAAGAATACTGGAGTGGGTTGCCATTTCCTTCTCCAGGGGATCTTCCCGACCCAGGGATTGAACCCAGGTCTCCTGCATTGCAGGTGGACAGTTTAACCTCTGAGCCACCAGGAAAGCAAGAGTCACATTTAAAATCTCTGTAATGAGAATTCAATATAAGCCAACTATAACTTCCTAATGCAGTAGCTAGCTTTTTCTTATAAAACAAAAAAGTACCTCATTGAAGAAACCACACACTTTAACCATTTTCACGTTGCAATATGTAGTCTTCTTGCTCACTCTTTTCTGTTGACACCCTTGCAAGATTGTCCAATGTTAATGCTCTGTTTGGAAAACAGCCAGTTAAAGAAAAGTTGAATCATCATATAGCTTTCAGTTCAGTTTAGTTGCTCAGTCGTGTCTGACTCTTTGCGACCCCATGAACTGCAGCATGTCAGGCCTCCCTGTCCATCACCAATTCCCGGAGTCCACCCAAACCCATGTCCATTGAGTCCGTGATGCCATCCAACCATCTCATCCTCTGTCATCCCCTTCTCCTCCTGCCCTCAATCTTTCCCAGCATCAGTCTTTTCCAATGAGTCAGCTCTTTGCATCAGATGGCCAAAGTATTGGAGTTTCAGTTTCAACATCAGTCCTTCCAATGAACACCCAGGACTGATTTCCTGTAGGATGAACTGGTTGGATCTCCTTGCACTCCAAGGGACTCTCAAGAGTTTTCTCCAACACCACAGGTCAAAAGCATCAATTTTTCTGTGCTCAGCTTTCTTTATAGTCCAACTCTCACATCCATACATGACCATTGGAAAAACCATAGCCTTGAGTAGACAGACCTTTGTTGGCAAAGTAATGTCTCTGCTTTTCAATATACTGTCTAGGTTGGTCATAACTTTCCTTCCAAAGAGCAAGCGTCTTTTAATTTCATGGCTGTAATC
>NW_011495027.1:9777078-9786988 GCF_000754665.1 Bison bison bison
ATAAGTTAAATAAGCAGGGTGACAATATACAGCCTTGACGGACTCCTTTTCCTATTTGGAACCAGTCTGTTGTTCCATGTCCAGGTCTAACTGTTGCTTCCTGACCTGCATTCAGGTTTCTCAAGAAGCAGGTCAGGTGGTCTGGTATTCCCATCTCTTTCAGAATTTTCCACAGTTTATTGTGATCTACACAGTCAAAGGCTTTGGCATAGTCAATAAAGCAGAAGTAGATGTTTTTCTGGAACTCTCTTGCTTTTTCAATGATTCAGCAAATGTTGGCAATTTGATCTCTGGTTCCTCTGCCTTTTTTAAAACCAGCTTGAACATTAGGAAGTTCATGGTTCATGTATTGCTGAAGCCTGGCTTGGAGATTTTTAAATATCACTTTACTAGCGTGTGAGATGAGTGCAATTGTGCAGTAGTTTGAGCATTCTTTGGCATTGCCTTTCTTTGGGATTGGAATGAAAACTGACCATTTCCAGTCCTGTGGCCACTGCTGAGTTTTTCAAATTTGCTGGCATGTTGAATGCAGCACTTTTACAGCATCATCTTTTAGGATTTGGAATAGCTCCACTGGAATGCCATCACCTCCATCAGCTTTGTTCATAGTGATGCTTCCTAAGGCCCACTTGACTTCGCATTCCAGGATGTCTGGCTCTAGGTGAGTGATCACACCACTGTGATTATCTTGGTCATGAAAATCTTTTTTGTACAGTTCTTCTGTGTATTCTTGCCACCTCTTCTTAATATCTTCTGGTTCTGTTAGGTCCATACCATTTTGGTCCTTTATTGAGCCCATCTTTGCATGAAATGTTCCCTTGGTATCTCTAATTTTCTTGAAGAGATCTCTAGTCTTTCCCATTCTATTGTTTTCCTCTATTTCTTTGCACTGATCACTGAAGAAGGCTTTCTTATCTCTCCTTGCTATTCTTTGGAACTCTGCATTCAGATGAGTATATCTTTCCTTTTCTTCTTTGCTTTTCACTTCCCTTCTTTTCACAGCTATTTGTAAGGCCTCCTCAGACAGCCATTTTGCTTTTTTGCACTTCTTTCTCTTGGGGATGGTCTTGATTCCTGTCTCCTGTACAATGTCACGAACCTCCGTCCATAGTTCATCAGGCACTCTGTCTATCAGATCTAGTCCTTTAAATCTATTTCTCACTTCCACTGTATAGTCATAAGGGATTTGGTTTAGGTCATACCTGAATGGTCTAGTGGTTTTCTCCACTTTCTTCAATTATAGCTTTACCGTATCTCAAAACAACAAATACTAAAACTGCAGCTGCCCTGCTCTCTGGGTGTTTCCCCACTGATGCTTATGGTGAAGGAGATGGGCTTCACAGCAAACTCAGGAATAATGAAAGAAAGTTACTATCTTAAAGGAAAGCAGATGACAAAAATATCATGACTTGTATGATGCAGGGGAGTATTCTCACAATGGTGTGCTGAGGACTGCTCCCTTGGTCATATGGGATTAGACCATAATATATTAACATGGAATATTGTAAAGTAATTAGCCTCCAATTAAAATAAATAAATTTAAATTAAAAAAATATATGTTAACATGGATATTAATCAATACATTAGCATTAATCTCAACCTATTTAATAATAAATATTAACTTATAATATTTAATATTGGTGTAGTAACATTTGGCAACCCACTCCAGTATCTTGCCTAGAGAATCCCATGGACGGAGGAGCCTGGTGGGCTACAGTCCACAGGGTTGCAAAGAGTCGGACACAACTGAGCGAGCAACTTAACTTAACTTAGTAACATTAATATTAATGTTAACATAGTAAAGCCTTTGAGAAGTTCTGGATAAAACAGAATCACATTTTTAACTCTTTAACCCTTCGTTTTCCAAACTTTGTGACCCCAGAACCCTTTTTTAAAATGTGATACCCATAGAACTAATGTTCCACAGAACACAGTTTGACAAACTCTGATACACAATTAAAAACACGATTCATTATTTAAATAATACATTTCATCAGTGTTTTTCATCAACAAATATTTCCTTTATTGATGACTGGCAACTACTAACATGAGGTCCTGGAATGCTTCCCCAGCTTACATGCTTCAGAGAAAGCGTTCTGGGCCAAAACTCAAATCCTTTTCTCTCCCTACATCTTCCTTTCCCCTCTACAAATGGCCTTGGATTTAGTCCTTATACACGGATAAGAAACTGTCTGACCTGGGACTCCACACCTATCCGTTGTTGTTTAGTCGCTCAGCGTGTCCAGCCCTTTGGGACCCCACAACTGTAGCCCACCAGGCTCCTCTGCCCATGGGATTCCCCAGGCAAGAATACTGGAGTGCATTGCCATTTACTCCTCCAGGGGATCTTCTGTCCCTCGTAATCTGACACAAATATCTAAGCTGCTTCTCCTGGGCCCCCATGTGAACATGCATTCCCATCAGGCCTGAAAAGATAATAAAGGAGCATTCTGAATCACCTCCTACATTAAACTGCATTCATATACAGTGTGTGTGTGTCTGTGTGTGTGTGTGGTAAAAAATACTTCACATAAAATTTGCTGTCTTAACCACGTTTAAGTTTACAGTTCAGTAGTGTAAAGTACATTCGCTTTGTTGTGCAACAGCTCTCCAGACCTTTTTTCATCTTGCAAAACTGAAATTCTCTACCCACTGAATAACATCTCCCCACTTCTCCCTCCCCTCAGCCTCTGACATTCACCATCTTACTTTCTGTTTCAGTGAATTTGACTACTCTATATTCTTCACAAAAATGAAATTATACAGTATTTGTCTTTTCATGACTGGCTTATTTCACTTAG
Source organism: Bison bison bison (assembly GCF_000754665.1). Lineage (NCBI taxonomy): Eukaryota > Metazoa > Chordata > Mammalia > Artiodactyla > Bovidae > Bison > Bison bison. Next base: position 9,779,880 of record NW_011495027.1, read on the forward strand.
AATAATGTCCTCAGGTCCATATATGTTGTAGTATGTGACACGATTTCATTCTATTTTAAGACTAATATTCCATTGTGTGGACTATAGTTTTTTAATTCATTCATTCACTGATGTACATTTGAGTTGTTTCCACCATTTGGCTGCAATGAACATGAGTGTGCAACTATTTCTCTGAAATTCTGCTGTCAATTCTTTTGAATGTATATCCAGAAGTGGAATTGCTGGACTATACAGTAATTTTATTTTTTATTTTTTGAAAAACCTCTATACTGTTTTCTGTAGGAGCTGTACCATTTTACATTTCCACCAACTGTACACAAAAGTTTCAATTTTCTCCACATGATCACAGCACTTATTTTCTGGCTTTTTTTTCTTTTAGATAGTCACATATAGTTTTATTAGGTGTATTTTTATTGGTTCTAATTCTGAGAAAAATATTTAATAGATCTTCATTAATCTAAATATTTAATCACCTGGAACACATACAAGGGGTCTCTAAAGAGAAATAAGTCATTTCTCCAGCATGAAAGAAAAGCACAGTAAGAACCAGTATCTACAAATATGTAATCAAGGGAATCTACACCCAAAACTCAGGATAATTTTCCAATTGCTTGATCTTTCCTATGTTTAAGATGATGAGGATTTAAATGTTTTCACTTAGCTATTTGTTTAAACAATAGCATTGTATATTTTAACACCACAAACACTATTGTATTCTGCATTGTAATGTGTTTGTTCTAAGTCACTTCAGTCGTGTCCGACTCTTTGCCACCCTATGGACTGTAGCCTGCCAGGCTCCTCTGTCCATGGGATTCTCCAGGCAAGAATACTGGAATGGATTGCCATTTCCTTCTCCAGGGGATCTTCCTGGGCCAGGAATTGAACCTGGGTCTCTTGCATTGAAAGCAGATTCTTTACTGATTGAGCCATGTAATGTGTTTAAAGATATTAAATTTTAAACTGACTTTTTAAACCGTTCATGAGACTTTATGGAAATAAACATATCAAAATGAATGGTGTGTGTTCCCTAATGTTCCAGGGATTTCTAGGAAGTTTTCCTGTCAATATTAACTTGATATTTCCAGCACCTTTATGGGCTAAATATCATAATTGGAAAACTGAGATACAACAATCTGAGCAAAGATATATATTTAATAAGTGGTCAAAGCTAGGTGTTCTCGCTCCAAATCCCTACTTCTTCTCATTCCCCCATTAAAAAACATAATTTTGTTTGAATTAGTTCAATTTTGGAATTTCTTTTTACATAATTTTGGGGTCTCTAAATACACAAAACACATCTTTTCTGTAACTAAGGGCTCAATTAATTACATTTTGGACTGGGTGTCTGTGTGGAAAGTGAAAACAAACATGTGGTGCCAATACAGCTCCCAGTTGGGGAGAGTCAACATGAAAGCAAGGTGCTGTCACACATCCACACACGGGACTTGGATCAGGCAAGAAGGTTGTGACCAGGGCCGGGGCCAGGCTCTCCACTCCCTCCTTCCTGCCTCCTATGCCTCGGATCCCATCAGACCGGCAGAGAGGCCCTCCAAGTCTTTCAAAACCACCAAAGGTTTGTGCTTTCTGGGAAGAAGCAGCAACCCCACATTCTGATAGCAATCTACTGGATTGGTTGCCTGACTTTTTTTTTTTTAAATGCCACTCTGGGCCTCTTTCTCTCATAACAGGAAGAATTTAAAATTCAGATATTGAATTGTTGATAGTAAATTATGATTTATTCATAGAGTTTTGCAGTAAGATTGCCATGTGAATTTGTAATTCTTATACCTGGCTCAAGGTAGACTATACATATGTTTTATATATGTCAGTTATGTCCAACTGTGACCCTTAGACTGTAGCCCATCAGGCTCTTTGGCCCATCCATGGGATTTTTCAGGCAAGAATACTGGAGTGGGTTGCCAATTCCTCCTCAAAGGGATCTCCCCAACTCAGGGATCAAAGCTGCATCTCCTGTGTCTCCTGCATTGTATAGGTGGATTCTTGACCTGCTGAGCCATTGGGGAAGCCCATATATTTATATATATATGTGTGTGTGTGTGTATTCATAAGAACTTACATCTACTATATATTATGTATTATATCTATATAGATATGTCTACCATTAGCCATGTGTATCTCCAAAATGTGTTGAAAAAATCAACAACGAACTTATGAACTTTGGAAACTTAAAGAGAAAACAGTGGTTAAAAGCACAGTCTTTGAAGTTAGACAAACCTGGGCTTGAGCACATTTTTTACCTTCTCTAAGATTGCTTATCTGTAAAAGGAAAACAATAACACCTACCTTTTAGACTTTCTGTGAGAATTAAACAAAAAATAATGACAGGTTTTGCACACTTCTTGGCACATAAAATGTCCCAATATGTTGTAGCTGTTATTAGCACCAAGTTTTGGATCATTTCTCATGGCATTAATTCTTGTAGAATAATCCTATTAATGTTGAAAATGTAGGTGATTAAGTTGAATCTATAATGGCACTCTGACATACCCTGAAATTACATCTTTGAATAATCCTTGGGATCAGTTAGTTTATTTAACACTTGTCTCTAGGGTACAAGAAAATGTTAGTTATTTGAGCTTTCTAAATTTAGGATCCCAAACCAACAAACACTTACTACTTATCCAAAAGAGATTTTGATAGGATTTTCTATTAGAACTGCTGGCAAGTTACTTTTGCTTGTACCAAGTTGATCATTCCCACCTTTAGATGGATAACAACATCCAAAGCTCTTTTGGTTGAAAATAATAGAAATATAACTCAAAGTAGCTTAAGCCAAAGGGAATGTACTGGCTCCAGTAACTGGACACTTTAAGGGTTGATTTAGCTTCAGATGGTGCTAAATGCTACCAGAGCTCTAGTTCTCTCTGTGTGCTGGCAAGCATTCTGCAGAGATCTTCTTCCATGAAGCCTGGGGTTAAGACCATAAGCTTCAGGCATATGTGATTCTTTCAGCTTGAGAACCCAGAGAAAAAGAACTCCTCTCTCTCCTAGCAGCTATAAATCTTATAGAAACAAATCTTGGAGAAGATTCTTCTTGTTTCAGAGCAGGTGGGACACGGTAGTCTTTTCACTAGGACCACATGGCCTAGGGAGAGGTGATTTCCAAAAGAAAATCAAGACCTGATTCCTGACAAATGAAGGTGGTAGAATGAGTAGGTAAAAACAATAGATGCCCACAGCAGAGAGTTTGAGTTGGATTGTCTGAGAAAGACTGCAGCATGGCCATCATGGCAACTATTAAAATATACGCTATTTCATGGAACCACTTAAAAATGTTTCAAAGGGATATTGGGGTGGGGCATTCTTGATTCATGCTTATTCTTTGTGCTAAGCTCCACATGTGGTAAACATCTGCAAAAAAAAAAAAAAAAAGGATAGTTATCCGCACATGTTCTCCATTCTAAGGGGTATAGTATGTGTAATTACATGAAACAAGGGGAGAATTTACCTTTCTGTATTGAAAAAGTAAATAAGACCATTAACAAATAATAATCATGTACAGTTTTGTGAAAAAGAAGAAAAGGGAAAAAATTTCACTGTATCAAAAAAGCAAATCAGACCACTATTAAATAATAGTCTAAAAATTTGCCAGTTTCAAAATAACATTTTCTAAGCAATTTATGTAATACTAAAAACAAAATAAAAGGAAGACATTAGCATTGTTTGCATCACCAAATGACTATTGAGTCAATTTTTCTAAGTGAAACAGAATTGTATTTGCAACTGAAATGAAGTTGAGTATTAAAAAAAAAAAGAAAACTCTACCTCCTTTACTTAGTCCGGATGCTGAAAATAACTTTTAAACTCCTGATTTCATTCTTTATTTTTTCAGCACATGAGCGCGTAAAATACTGATGCCTCTCAAATTAGAAGATTCTTGCTGAGACCTCAGTGTGCACTACAAACATGATCTCATCTTTCAGCTTGGTCATGTTTCAAATCCAGGAGTGAGAGCAAGTTTATGATCAGGGAGGATAAAAAGGAAAATATTTACATAAGCTCCGTAATACAACTTTTTTAAAACCCCAAAGAAATCCACACTATATTTATATATGTACTCTCTGAACTTCACATATAGGGGTATACAATCCAAATGGGGAATCGTCACAGAATACAGGGAGTTAGAAAAAAGCAGAGATGTCTTTTGCAATGGAAGCAAAAAAAGAATGAGATGAGCTATCTGAAGATATTTTCCCAAGAGCGACACACCCAAAATTTGAAACTTTATTCCTGATAACATTAGAGTATATTCCTAAATCACCAGGATATTGCATAAAAAAACCTCATCTGATGCCAATCTCTTAACTTGCAGTTGTGTTGAAAACTGTTATGTTATGAAAGATCTTCTTTGGGGAATTGAGCAGCATGTAATAAAGTCTATGTTTATATTTTGCCTTAACAACAACAACAAAATCTCATCTGGAAGGCATCAAATTCAAACATTAACTAATGAATTAATATATAATACACTGGCATTCAAGAAATGAAATATTGTCAAGATTTTTTGGTTTATATCCAGAGCCCTTGGAAAGGAGAATGGACATTGTATGTTGTATTATATGTGGTAGTTTACTAGAATCACTTTATTAAAATCTAGTTTTCCCTCTAATATTTCAAAGTATTTACTAAGCTCTAACATGAGAATTTCAGTAACTTACCAATGCCATACTAAATTACCTCAATAGGGTATAAATGTAATATCTTTCAGTGATGTTATCTAAAAGATATAATAAGAAAGGTTGTGCAATCTATTCAGTCAATATAATTAAGTTAGATATTTGTTCTATCCTGGATAATTCTACATTAAATCTGTTGTTTGAATTATCAAGTTTCTTCTCTAAACATTCTAATTTCATTGTAAACTCCCTGTTTCATTTTTTATTTAGATTTTTTAATTCATTTAAATGTGGACTAAGGTTAGATCTGTTGTAGCCTTTTTTCACTTCCAATTTCCTGCAAAGTATACCTTTATGTCCTCCAATGTGTAGCACAGAGCCACTTCTACACTAGGTGTTCAGAAAGTATCCTTTAGCAAATGACTAAAAGCCCTGAAAAGTTAACAAAAAAGAGAAGTTACTGTCCCCAACACATATTTTCAGCCAGAATTTACACTGCTGCTAACTCCCATTTTGCTGTGCAAATGTGAGGAAACCATGTCTTATTCTTTCACTGGAACATTTAGGAAATGCTCATGACATACACAGAGAACTACTCCTTTCTGTTACCTTCAAGGTAAACACATCATTGGCCTTCCCTGGTGGCTCAGTGATAAAGAATCCACCTGCCAATGCCGGAAACATGGGTTCAATCCCTGGGTCGGGAAGATCCCATGGAGAAGTAAATGATAACCTACTCCAGCGTTCTTGCCTGGGAAATCTCATGGACAGAGGAGCCTGGCAGGTGACAGTCCATGGGGTTACAAGAGTAGGAAACAACAACAAAACACGTTATAGATCGTCACTTCACCCATCCAGTCTACCACAGCCAGTCTCCAGCTGGAGCTTCCTTTCTTTAAGTCTCCTTGAATCAGATGAACGAATCCAAGGGCTGGAAAGAAAGGAACAGTTCATCTTACTGTGCATCCTATTGCGGATCCGTCTTTTTACCTATTGTCTATTTGTATTCAGAAAAGTCTCCTCCTTTAAGAATTGTGTCTGATCATAGCTGCTTCTCCATGTATGTCAAGTACCTGGCTCATAGTAGATGCTAGGTAAATGTCAACTCTCACTCTCCAATTCAAAACAGATCACTCTAACAGGATTCTAAATTTAAAAGGACTAATAAGATCAAAGAGTAGCAGAGAAACATCAAAATCTATTACTAGCTCTGCCACTAATTGGGTAACAAACTTTTTGGCTTTCCTTTGTAAAGTACAGAGAAAAGCATAAATTTCCAAGATGTAGACAAATTCAGTTATTAAGTTATCAACTATATAGTAAACTTTAAGTGAGTTAACAGGATGAATCTCATAGTTTTTTAACAGAAAAGCAATATACTGCGGTACATTTATTCCATAGGTGTTTTTGAACTTAATCCATGATGAAATCTAGAGATATTTTCATAACATGTGATTGATTATTAGATTAAGACGTGGTTAAATTGAAGTATTTCACTTCTACCTACCAGAATAGAAGATCCCTAAGGCTAGATTTATCTCCTTAGTTCATTCATTTATGTATTCTCAACAGCTTGAATGGTGGTTGATATGTAGGAAGCACTTAAATATTTGTTCAATAAGTGAATAAAAGAGGGATGAAAAATGGTTCTTTATAACATGGACTCCTATTTCAGATTGCCTGATGTTTGAAGTTGTTGTCTTTCCATTTCTAGGCATTCTCTTCAATCCTTAAATGTTAGGGTCTATGTCGTTATAAACCTAAGTAGTACAGGTGAGATCTGTTCAAGTACACTAAAAAAAAAAAGTCTGTATGTGCAGATTATAGTATGATTTTAACAAGAAACAAAGTCTGAGGCTTTGATTCTGCAAAGTCAAAAATAACTAATTAAAAAATGTATTAATACTTTTACGGACTTCCTTGGACTTCCCTGGTGGCTCAGTCAGTAAAGCGTCTGCCTACAATGTGGGAGACCCGGGTTCAATCCCTGGGTCAGGAAGATCTCCTGGAGAAGGAAATGGCAATCCACTTAAGTTTGCTTGCTTGGAAAATCCTATGGACGGAGGAGCCTGGTAGGCTGCAGTCCACGGGGTCACAAAGAGCCAGACACAACTGAGCGACTTCACTCTCACTTTCTGGCAGTCCAGTGGTCAAGACTCTGCACTTCTAAAACAAGGGTTATGGGTTCAGTCCCTGGTCAGGAAACTAAGATTCCACATCAGTTCAGTTCAGTTCAGTTCAGTCGCTCAGTCGTGTCCGACTCTTTGCAACCCCGTGAATCGCAGCACGCCAGGCCTCCCTGTCCATCACCAACTCCTGGAGTTCACTCAGACTCACGTCCATCAAGTCAGTGATGCCATCCAGCCATCTCATCCTCTGTCGTCCCCTTCTCCTCCTGCCCCCAATCCCCCAGTCTTCTCCAATGAGTCAACTCTTCGCATGAGGTGGCCAAAGTACTGGAGTTTCAGCTTT
>NW_011495027.1:9787088-9803456 GCF_000754665.1 Bison bison bison
TCCAAAGAAATCCCAGGACTGATCTCCTTCAGAATGGACTGGCTGGATCTCCTTGCAGTCCAAGGGACTCTCAAGAGTCTTCTCCAACACCACAGTTCAAAAGCATTAATTCTTTGGCGCTCAGCCTTCTTCACAGTCCAACTCTCACATCCATACATGACTACTGGAAAAACCATAGCCTTGACTAGACGGGCCTTTGTTGACAAAGTAATGTCTCTGCTTTTGAATATGCTATCTAGGTTGGTCATAACTTTCCTTCCAAGGAGTAAACGTCTTTTAATTTCATGGCTGCAGTCACCATCTGCAGTGATTTTGGAGCCCCCCAAAATAAAGTCTGACACTGTTTCCACTGTTTCCCCATCTATTTGCCATGAAGTGATGGGACCAGATGCCATGATCTTCATTTTCTGAATGTTGAGCTTTAAGCCAACTTTTTCACTCTCCACTTTCACTTTCATCAAGAGGCTTTTGAGTTCCTCTTCACTTTCTGCCATAAGGGTGGTGTCATCTGCATATCTGAGGTTATTGATATTTCTCCTGGCAATCTTGATTCCAGCTTGTGTTTCTTCCAGTCCAGCGTTTCTCATGATATACTCTGCATAGAAGTTAAATAAGTTGCACTGCGATGGCCCAGAGGGATGGTATGGGGAGGGAGGAGGGAGGAGGGTTTGGGATGGGGAACACATGTATACCTGTGGCGGATTCATTTTGATATTTGGCAAAACTAATACAATTATGTAAAGTTTAAAAATAAAATAAAATTAGAAGAAAAAAAAAAGAAAGAAAGAAAAAAAAAAGAAGTTAAATAAGCACGGTGACAATATACAGCCTTGACGTACTCCTTTTCCTGTTTGGAACCAGTCTGTTGTTCCATGTCCAGTTTTAACTGTTGCTTCCTGACCTGCATACAGATTTCTCAAGAGGCAGGTCAGGTGGTTTGGTATTCCCATCTCTTTCAGAATTTTCCACAGTTTATTGTGATCCACACAGTCACAGGCTTTGGCATAGTCAATAAAGCAGAAATAGATGTTTTTCTGGAACTCTCTTGCTTTTTCCATGATCCAGTGGATGTTGACAATTTGATCTCTGGTTCCTCTGCCTTTTCTAAAACCAGCTTGAACATCAGGAAGTTCACAGTTCACATATTGCTGAAGCCTGGCTTGGAGAATTTTGAGCATTATTTTACTAGGATGTGAGATGAGTGCAATTGTGTGGTAGTTTGAACATTCTTTGGCATTGCCTTTCTTTGGGATTGGAATGAAAACTGACCTTTTCCAGTCCTGTGGCCACTGCTGAGTTTTCCACATTTGCTGGCATATTGAGTGCAGCACTTTCATAGCATCATCTTTCAGGATTTGAAATAGCTTAACTGGAATTCCATCACCTCCTCTAGCTTTGTTCGTAGTGATGCTTTCTAAGGCCCACTTGACTTCACATTCCAGGATGTCTGGCTCTAGGTCAGTGATCACACCATCATGATTATCTAGGACGTGAAGATCTTTTTTGTACAGTTCTTCTGTGTATTCTTGCCACCTCTTCTTGATATCTTCTGCTTCTGTTAGGTCCATACCATTTTGGTCCTTTATCAAGCCCATCTTTGCATGAAATGTTCCATTGGTATCTCTAATTTTCTTTAAGAGATCTCTAGTCTTTCCCATTCTGTTGTTTTCCTCTACTTCTTTGCATTGATTGCTGAGGAAGGCTTTCTTATCTCTTCTTGCTATTCATTGGAACTCTGCATTCAGATGCTTATATCTTTCCTTTTCTCCTTTGCTTTTTGCTTCTCTTCTTTTCACAGATATTTGTAAGGCCTCCCCAGACAGCCACTTTGCTTTTTTGCATTTCTTTTTCATGGGGATGGTCTTGATCCCTGTCTCCTGTACAATGTCACGAACCTTATTCCATAGTTCATCAGGCACTCTATCTATCAGAGCTAGGCCCTTAAATCTATTTCTCACTTCCACTGTACAATCATAAGGGATTTGACTTAGGTCATACCTGAATGGTCTAGTGGTTTTCCCTACTTTCTTCAATTTAAGTCTGAATTTGGTAATAAGGAGTTCATGATCTGAGCCACACTCAGCTCCTGGTCTTGTTTTTGCTGACTGTATAGAGCTTCTCCATCTTTGGCTGCAAAGAATATAATCAATCTGATTTCGGTGTTGACCGTCTGGTGATGTCCATGTGTAGAGTCTTCTCTTGTGTTGTTGGAAGAGGGTGTTTGCTATGACCAGTGCATTGTCTTGGCAAAACTCTATTAGTCTTTACCCTGCTTCATTCCATATTCCAAGGCCAAATTTGCCTGTTACTCCAGGTGTTTCTTGACTTCCTACTTTTGCATTCCAGTCCCCTATAATGAAAAGGACATCTTTTTTGGGTGTTAGTCTAAAAGGTCTTGTAGGTCTTCATAGAACCGTTCAACTTCAGCTTCTTCAGCGTTACTGGTTGGGGCATAGACTTGGATTACTGTGATATTGAATGGTTTGCCTTGGAAACGAACAGAGATCATTCTGTCGTTTTTGAGATTGCATCCAAGTACTGCATTCGGACTCTTTTGTTGACCGTGATGGCCACTCCATTTCTTCTGAGGGATTCCTGCCTGCAGTAGTAGATATAATGGTCATCTGAGTTAAATTCACCCATTCCAGTCCATTTCAGTTGGCTGATTCCTAGAATGTCTACATTCACTCTTGCCATCTCTTGTTTGACCACTTCCAATTTGCCTTGATTCATGGACCTGACATTCCAGGTTCCTATGCAATATTGCTCTTTACAGCATTGGACCTTGCTTCTATCACCAGTCTCATCCAGAGCTGGGTATTCTTTTTGCTTTGGCTCCATCCCTTCATTCTTTCTGGAGTTATTTCTCCACTGATCTCCAGTAGCATATTGGGCACCTACTGACCTGGGGAGTTCCTCTTTCAGTATCCTATCATTTTGCCTTTTCATGGGGTTCTCCAGGCAAGAATACTGAAGTGGTTTGCCATTCCCTTCTCCAGTGGACCACATTCTGTCAAATCTCTCCACCATGACCCGCCTGTCTTGGGTTGCCCCATGGGCATGGCTTAGTTTCATTGAGTTAGACAAGGCTGTGGTCCTAGTGTGATTAGATTGACTAGTTTTCTGTGAGTATGGTTTCAGTGTGTCTGCCCTCTGATGCCCTCTTGCAACATCTACCATCTTACTTGGATTTCTCCACATGGCATGCCAAAAAAAAACTTAGATTTAAAAGATGTAATTACATTATTTCAATCAAATGTTTTGACTTTTAGTTCTTCTAGACATTATTTTGTTTGGGCTGCATTAAAACTACCTTAGTTATGTCTTTTTGAGACTGTTAACCCAAGAATTCCATTTTGTTTGAGTTAAAATCTCCTTACAAATTCATCCAGAAGACAAGACATATTGCTTTTCTGTTTTTCTGTTCAGGCAACCACTGATAAGTAGCCTGCTGTTTATCCTCCAAACACTTAGGCCCCAAACAATGAGATCTATGAAACTGGAATAAGCCTTTTAAAAATGTGAATAATAAAGACAATTATGATAATAGAGTCCCCCTTTGTTGTTGTTCAGTTGCTCAGTTAAGTCTGACTCTTACCAGAGTCCCTCTAGTAAGCATTCAATATTTTCTCATGCACACTTTTATTTTTTAAAGTACTCTACCAAAAACACGTGCTTGAAGTTTCAGCTTGCTGATTCAAAACTATCAATTGAAACACAAAAATAAGCACTTTCATTTATTTACATTTCTATATTCACAAATACATAGAAAATACAGCATCCATATACAGAATTTTTTAAAGGAAAGAAATATGTTCACAAAGGAATGTCTCTGATGTTTACATTAACGAGTGCAGATACTGATCTCTCAAAGGTTCTCAAGACTTCCTTTATGTCCTAGACAAAGAAGAATCCTCTGATTTAATATTTAGTTTGTTCATTAATCATCACAGTTCTGCATTTTTTTTAAGAAGGCCAATATATTTTAAAAGGGAAGAACTGCTCGCCTCTGGTTTACTTAAAATATGGCTGAAACAAGAATGAATGAATCACAGAAAATACATTTTAGTGATAAAAATATGGAAGATTAAAAACATACTCTGGCTACATTAATAAAACTTTCAAAGGATTGTAACCAATTCTGTTGCAGCTTCAGAAGTTCCTGTTTTGGCAGTTAAAAGAAGAACATGAAACATTTTGTGAATCTTTTTTCTTTGTGGATAATTAAACACAAGCCATGAGAAAACAAATGTACAGATGCACACCATATTTTCATCCTCTGTGGACTAGAGCCACGCACTGGAGACTTAATACTCAAAAGAAAAAACATTTAAACCACATTTGAGATATTACTGACTTTTCCCCCCTAAATTAATAGGTTTTGGTAGTTTTATCAAGCTTAGTCCCTGTGTTTTTTTTAAAGTGATTGAGTTTGGTTATCATCTTCTTTCCTCTTTCAGGGAGGCCAAATACATTCTCAAGTAATTGTTAAGGTGTGAGTGGGGGTGGGGGTGCCTCCAGAGAGGGAGGGATATTACCCTTCACTGGGGCTTTCTTTTCATTCATAAATGATTGCTGGTTGCTATCAAGAATTTCTCTTCTTCCCTTTGGGGGTAGGAACTGCTCATAAGTGAAAACTGATAGGTAGCATTATTCTCCTTCCTGCGCTCTGGGAATGAGCATTCTCCAAGAGCAGAGAATCAGACTCAATATCACTACTAATCACTTTTCAAACTCTAAAGAGCCACATAGAAAGGACCTAACCTGATCATTCCTAGAATTCATCTGGCAACTCAACTATTAGTGGCAATATATGTCCATTCATTTCTCTTCAGCCAACGTACAATGTGACTACGTCACAGGCCAAGGGTGACCTGACACCAGGGAGGCCACCAAGAACAGGACAGAAGATCTGCCCTCATGAAGATTGTAAGTCCAGTAGGGAGAGACATTAATCAAATCATCTCACTAACAAAAATACAGATATATTATAAAAAGTATTATCTATACAGTTACAACTATCAGAAGGAATAGGCAGAAAAGGTATACGGTGCTTTAAGGCCAAAAATAGGGGGATTTGCTATGGTAGGGGGGAAGTCAGGACAGTTTCCCTAATGAAGTTGTGATGCTGTGTACTGAGGGCCGGGGTGGGAGATTGGTGGGGGAGGGGGAGAGAGGAGGTGGAGGCAGGGAGAATATTCCAGACTCAGGGAGCAAGGAGAGAGATATGGAGCTGAAAAAAGAGAGAGAGCTACGGAGCTGAATGGAGGTCCCTGTGGCTGGATTTCAGACAGCAGAGTGGATAGGAGTGGGAGATGGTATGAAGCCATAAGTAGAGGCTTTATAATCTTTATGCAAGGAGCAGTGGGAAGACTGAAGGCGGAGGAGCGTGCTTTGTGTTAAAACCTCTCTCTGACAGCAGAACTAGCAGGAAGTTCTGGGGCAGGTGGAGGGTCTGCAGGGAGTCCAGCCAGGCATGAGCACCTTGGAGGTCCCAGCAGGCTGATGCTGGACTGATGATGGTAGCCATGGAGACAAGAGAAGGTAACATCAACAGGCCAGTGGAAGTAGCCTTCACCTTGGAGAGAACGGAAATGTCAGAACAGTCCTTATCTGAAGGCTGCGGAGTCCATGCAATAGCTTTATTTCCTCTTGTCGTTGCGGGAAACCATCTGCTGTGTGCCACTGGTGCTTCTCTGACTTTTCTCTTCTTTCTGGAGAAGGAGACGTCAGCTCAGATTCCATCAGTGGTACTCCAAGGGGTGAAGGAAGGAAGTCTGAATGTGAGTTTGGGGGCAGAGAAAGAATTTTCTTTCGCTGCTCTCGCCCTCCCTGGCAACGCAATGGAGCAGGCATGGCCAGGCTTCAGGGTTTCCCTTTTTCTGGTTGCCTGTTTCTACTTAGCTAGCCCAGCTTAAGCCCCAGGCTTTATGCTTTTGTTCTCTCACACTTCTGTCACCACCAGATCATAACCTGCTCTGACTAAAGCATCTGATAAACAAATGCTCATTGAAATAGATGTAAAGGAAAAGGTGGCACATGACTTCTTCGAAAGATTCTTTTCATTTCAAAACCTAAAAAAAATCTCTAATGATGAAAAGCCACCCATCTGTCAACAGATAAATTATTTGGGAAGGTAGAATGGCATTGTTTTGCCCTGAAGTTACACTGCCTTCACAGTCAACCATGCTCTTTCTATCATTTGCCTCTCTTCGAACCTGTGGGCAGCAGAGGTGAGGGAAAAAAGAAAAATGAGGCAAAGGATTGAGGAATTTCCCACAAATGGACTGAAATATCACACACAGCCATTCACAAATCTTCCAAGATTCTATGGTTCACTCTCTAAGACAATGCATCAATTCCTGTGGTTTAAATTTAATCTGTATGCTGACAATGAGTTTATACCTTCCCTCTTGATCCCTCCTCTGAGCTCCAGACTCCTCCATCCATCCACCTACATACTGACCTTTCTCTGCTTAGACATCTTGCAAGCATTTCAAATTTAACACATCCAAATTAGAACTTTTTTTGATCATATGATAATTCTATTTTTAATTGAGGAGGTACCATACTGTTTCCATAATAGCTGCACCAACTTTACATTCCCATCAACAGTGCACAAGGTCCCAATTTTCTACATCTTTGCCAACACTAGCTATTTTTTATTTTATTTTTTTTTTAATTTAAATTGAAGTATAGTTGATTTACAAAGTTGTGTTAGTTGCAGGTATATAGGAGAGTGATTCAGTTGTATATACATATATTCTTTTTCAGATACTTTTCCATTATAGGTTATTACGAGATATTGAATATAGTTTCCTGTGCTATACCTTGTTGAAAGACCTTGTTGTTTATCTGTTTTACCAAACTTGAACTCTTGATGCCCCTCGAACAACCTGCAAGCCCATACTCCCTCAACTCAGTAAATGACATCAAACACCCAGAAACCCGAGGGTCACCCTGGATGCCTCCCTTTCTGTATTAGTTTCCTGTGGCTGTCTTAACAAATTGCCACAAACTTGATGGCTTAAAACAACAAACTTAGTTTCTTACTACCCTGGTGGCCAGAAATCTGAAAACAAGGTGTCAGCAAAGCTGCTCTCCCTCTGGAGGCTCCAGTGAGAATCCTTCCTTGCCTGGTCCAGCATCTAGTGGTTCCAGACATTCCTTGTGGCGGCATCACTCTGGTCTCTGTGACTGTCTTCACATTTCCTTCTCCTCTTTTGTCTGTGTTTATTATAAAATCACTTGTCATTGGATTTAGGGCCCATGCAGATAATCCAGGATGTTCACATTTGGAGATCCTTAATTATATCTGCAAAGATCTTTTTTTCCTAAATAAAGTCACAATCTCAGGCTCCAGAGATTAAACAAACTGTGGAAAATTCTTCCAAGAGATGGGAATACCAAACCACCTGAGCTGCCTCCTGAGAAATCTGTTTGCAGGTTAAGAAGCAACAGTTAGGACTGGACATGGAACAATGAACTGGTTCAAACTGGGAAAGGAGTACATCAATGCTGTATATTTGTCACCCTGAAAATTTAACTTATATGCAGAGTACATCATACAAAATGCCAGACTGGATGAAGCAAGCTGGAATCAAGATTGCTGGGGAAAATATCAATAACGTCAAATATGCAGATGACACCACCTTTATGGCAGAAGCCAAAGAGGAACTAAAGAGCCTTTTGATGAAAGTAAAAGAGGAGATTGAAAAAGCTGGTTTAAAACTCGACATTCAAAAAACAAAGATCATGGCATCCAGTTCCATCACTTTATGGCAAATAGATGGGAAACAATGAAAACGGTGAGAGACTTTATTTTCTTGGCTCCAAAATCACTGCAGATGGTGACTGCAGCCATGAAATTAAAAGATATTTGCTTCTTGGAAGAAAAGCTATGACCAACCTAGACACCATATTAAAAAGCAGAAATATTACTTGGCTGACAAAGATCTGTATAGTCAAAGTTATAGTTTTTCCAGTAGTCATGTACAGATGTGAGAGTTGGACAATTAAAAAGGCTGAGCATCGAAGAATTGATGCTTTTGAACTGTGGTGCTGGAGAAGATTCTTGAGAGTCCCGTGGATTACAAGGTGATCAAACCAGTCAATCCTAAAGGAAATCAATCCTGAATATTCATTGGAAGGACTGATGCTGAAGTTGAAGCTCCAATACTTTGGCCACCTGATGCGAAGAACTGACTCATTGGAAAAGACCCTGATACTGGGAAAGATTGAAGGTAGGAGGAGAAGGGGATGTCAGAGGATAAGATGATTGGATCGTATCACCGATTCAATGGATATGAGTTTGAGCAAACTCTGGAAGATAGTGAAGGACAGGGAAGACTGCCGTGCTGCAGTCCATGGGGTTACAAAGAGTCAACTGAGCAACTGAACAACAATAAAGCTTTTCAAGGGCCCTCATTCAACCACTATACTCCCATTGTCCCGCACAGCCAATTCATCAAGTTCTGGAGCTCCTAACTTCAAATCTTCTCACTTAGCCAAGTCTATCTGTCTTTATTGCTTTGAAGATGTCATACTTCATGGCCTCATTGCTATGACCCCAATTCAAGATACCTTTGTCTTTCTTGAGAATTTCTGCCATGGTCCCCTAGTAGCACTGTTTCCTTGTTTCCATTCTTGGCTCTAGGACAAGGGCTCAGAAGTTGTGGATCACAGGCTTAGTTGCTCTGAGGCGTATGGGATCTTCCTGAACCAGAGATCAAACCTGTGTCCCCTGCTTTGGCAGGTGGATTCTTAACCACTGGACCACCAGGGAAGTTCCATATTCCATATTATTAATCTACCTTCCCTCTTTGATTTATACCATTTTCTCCTTCTGCAATATCTATTCCTGTCTTCTGTTTCCCACATCTTAGTTGTTTTTCTGCACTCAGTTCAGATCTCTCCTCCTCCAGGAAGCCCTCTGACACCACCTCCACCTCTGTTGTTCTCTCACCCCTCTGCTCTCTTCCACAAGTTCACTGCTACTCATTCCTCCAACCTGTCTAAAAGATACAAGAATAATTCTGTTTTTCACTTCACTGAATTGACATTATAGGAACTGAGACAACAAAACGTCCTGGAAACCAGCCACTGGCTATTTTTCTAGTCTCAGTTCCACCTACAAGTAGCCATGTGCCCTGGAACACTTTACCTCATCTCGTGAGTTTATTTTCTTCGTGGATAAACAAAAAGGTAGAGCACATTAGTTAAAGTCTCCTCTAGCTCTAAAATGCCAAGATGTTAATAATCAATCAATTTTAGCAAATCTACTTTAGAAGTGAATGTAGAGATTGAGTCAGTTAGTATGTAAGGAACTTAGACAAGTGCTGGACACTTTGGAATTCCTCAATAAATGAGTTACTGGTTATTTTACCCTTCCCCACAAAAGCGGAGGTTCAGCAATTTGAATAAAGTAACCACTCAAGTTCAGCAGCTAGTAATGACAAAGCCCAAGACCTCTAGCTTTAAAAAACCAAACAACAAAAACAGCATGCTCCCCAACTCAATCTCACTGATAAAAGCAATCACTTTACATATAAGGATTTTAGTTGTACAAATATTTTGCATAACTACTATCTCATTTCATCTTTATAGCAACTCAGTGAAGCAGGTATTATTTTACTCATTTCCCAGACAAGCAAAGTGAGGTTCAGAGGGACTGAATCACTCACTAAAGATTACACAACCACCAAGTGGCTGAACTAGAACCACAATCCACAGTTTAGCCTTGTTTAGTCGCTAAGTCGTTTCCGACTCTTTTGTGACACTATGGACTGTAGCCCACCAGGCTCCTCTGTCTATGGGATTTCCCAGGCAAGAATACTGGAGTGGGTTGCTATGTCCTTTTCTAGGGATTTTCCCAAGTCTCCTGCATTGTCAGGCAGATTCTTTACCACTGAGCCACCAGGGAAGCCCAAAATTTAGCCTTAAAACCTGTTATTTCTAAAATGCCACATGGCTTATGGTACTGTTCAGTTCAGTTCAGTTCAGTTACTCAGTCATGTCTGACTCTTTGTGACCCCATGACTCGCAGCACGCCAGGCCTCCCTGTTCATCACTAACTCCCAGAGTTTACTCAAACTCACGTCCATCGAGTCAGTGATGCCATCCAGCCATCTCATCCTCTGTTGTTCCCTTCTCCTCCTACCCCCAATCCCTCCCAGCATGAGGCAGGATCTTTTCCAATGAGTCAACTCTTTGCATGAGGTGGCCAAAGTAGTGGAGTTTCAGCTTTAGTATCAGTCCTTCCAATGAACACCCAGGACTGATCTCCTTTAGGATGGACTGGCTGGATCTCCTTGCAGTCCAAGGGACTCTCAAAGGTCTTCTCCAATACCACAGTTCAAAAGCATCATTCTTCGGTGTTCAGCTTTCTTCACAGTCCAACTCTCACATCCATACATGACCATTGGAAAAACCATAGCCTTGACTAGACGGACCTTTGTTGGCAAAGTAATGTCTCTGCTTTTGAATATGCTATCTAGGTTGGTCACAAAGCAAGGTGCAATTAGTAAAGTTCATTTTGTTACATCACAATTCTGCCAATAGAAAATATTTTTACCTGTACTAAAATTACACCAAAGAACATCTAAGGCAATATTTAATGAATTTAAGTGATAGTTTTTAGGTGCAGGTGATATCCCTTGAATGTTCTTCCAGATCAAGCACACACGCAGTTCCCGTTGATACTAATGGGGATCACACACCCCAACCCTTCACAGAAAACACACCCAAACCACCAACCATTTAGGAGGTGAAAACTTCCAAGAATCAGGTTCATGCTGTCATGTGCCTTGGCACCCTGCTACCCACTGAGACTATGTGCTAACACAGTGTGGAAGCTTCATAACTTAAACTATTTTCCCATCAAACATATTTTTAAGTCTGGGGAGACCTCCCTCCAAAAAAATGATACATTTTAGGATCTATCCCAAGCCGAAGGGGAAGGTTAGGAAGCTTTCTCATTGACTTATGAGTACTAAGTCATGTCTGACTCTTTGCAACCCTATGGATTGTAGCCTGCAAGGCTCCTCTGTTCATGGGATTCTCCAGGCAAGAATACTAGAGTTGGTTGCCATGCCCTGCTCCAGGGTATCTTCCTGACCCAGGGATCAAACCAGAGTCTCTTTCATCTCCTGCATCAGCGGGCGGGTTCTTTACTACTAGCAGCACCTGGGAAACATATATATATATATATATACTTCATTTATTTGTTTGTTTTATTTTTGTTTGTGCTGGTCTTTCATTGCTGTCTTCAGGCTTTCTCTAGTTTCGGAGAGCAGGGTCTACGCTCTAGTTACAGGCTTTTTACTGCACTGACTTCTCTTATTGGTGGAGCACTGGCTCTAGGTGTGTGGGCTTCAGTAACTGCAGCATGAAGGCCCAGTAACTGTAGCTGGCGGGCCCTAGAGCATGCAGGCTTCAGTAGCTGTGGCGCACAGGCTTCATTGTTCTGAGGCACATGGAATCTTCCCAAACCACTGATCACACCTGCATCCTCTGCATTGGCAGGCAGATTCTTATCCACAGCGCCACCAGGGAAGTCCTCATTTACTTTTTAAAAGCTTAAGAGGATTTGTATTTTCAGGCTCTTTCATCACAGCAAGTTGAGACTCAATAGCAAATTTTCAGGAGGGTCACTTTCTCCCTCTTTGAGTGGAGTTATAAGAAGAGCCCTGGACTAGAAGGCCCAGGATATGGGTTCTAGGCTGTCTTTACTCCCTTGGGCAAATCCCTTAAACTCTGAGCCTCAGTTTTCCTATTAAAAATGAAAATGGATTAAAAATGAACAAGAATAGCAGCAACAAAAATACTTATCTTCTCCATTTCACAGGGGGTTCATGAGATAGTTTTTGTGAAAGTGTTTCGTCTTCTATAAAGCAGTCTTCAAACATAAGTGATTAGTATCTCTGCTCCAAAAAGGTGAATCTGAGACAAAAGTCCATTTTAAAAGTATGTGTATATATTCTGCCACCTAGTGGGCACACAAAAAAATTATTTTAACTATACCATTATTGATATTAAGATAAAATTAACGAAATAAATTTTGTTAATATTTTTTAATTTTTGAATCAGTTCTCTCAGCATATAAAAATTTTATAAGCTTTTACTGACTTGATCAATGTTGTATCACTGAGGCAACAGAAAAAAAATCACCAGCAACATAATTACATAACTGTTATTTACTGGAACTAAATTTGTGATCTAACACATTTTTTCAAGTCAAATCTGTTTGTTTGTTTTCCCCCCAGTACATAGTCATTTACCCTGAGAGTAATTGCTGGGTTCCACTTTGTGCCAGAAGTACAGCCAAAAACCAAGTTCCAGCCGCCAGTGGAGCCTACACTATAGTGAGGGAGAAAGGCAATCAGTGGATGAATATGGAATATGTTAGTTGATGATGAATTCTATGAAGAGAAACAAAACAGAGTAGGGGTACTTAAGAGTGACCAGAAAGGCAGTATGTGCTCCACTTCAGATTTGGCAAAACTAATACAATTACGTAAAGTTTAAAAAAAAAAAAAAAGCAAAAAAGGTGGAGGGGAAAAATCATACTAATATCTGGGGGTCAAGAGTATTTCAGGCCAAGAGAATAGTACAAAATCCTAGAGGTGGAATATACCTGATGTGATTGAAGAACAGCAAGCAGGCCCACGGAGCAGAGTAAGGAGAAGGTAGGGGTCAGGGTCGGAGAGATGGTAAGGATGCCAGTTCAGTATAGGAATTCACACTTGGCATTGGGATCTCTGAGTGAGACGGAAGGGCATTGGAGGGTTTTAAGTAGTGGAATGACCTAATAATTCTGAGTAACTCTCTAACAGCATAAAATACCAAATAACCTGACAGACAAGTCTAATGGAATGCCTGGAGAGAAATGTTTCCCATAAGAACATAAATTTTTCAAAACATTTATAAAAACAGCTCTTTACTCACAAGGAGGGTTATAGAGGAAGAATGCATAGCATCTCTACACTGAAACAAGTTAAGTCAGGCAAGCCAAAGCTATGCTACTTTTATTTGATTGTCTCAAAAAAAAAAAAAAAGCTTTTATAACAATGGCACATAAATTCTCAAGACACTCTTCAATGAAGAAATATTTACTGAATGTCCACTATAGGCAGGTGACCTGAAAAGTTCACTTTGGGTTACAAGTCAGGGCTCTAACCTTAAAAGCACTTAAGATATACCTGAGGAGATAAAATGCATGCACATAAAAAGGTAACACAAGGTAGTATACAAACGCAGAAGAGCTGGAGCCAAGGCCACAGCATTGTGAAGAAGAGGCTGTGTTCATGTGTGAGCCACAGGAGGACACATGCCAAGCAGGAACTGAGGCAGGGGAAACGGTATGGGCAAGGTCCAGGAGAGGTGGTCTGGCTTCAGGACAGTACCCAAAAAGGTCCAGAGGTTATGCCTGGAATTGTAGACTCTGAAATTAAGTTCTGAAAGGAACTCATTACAAGAAAAAAATGTTTGTAATGATATACAGTGGTGGGTATTAACAAGACTTATTGGGATGATCATTTTGCAATACTTACAAACATTGAATCACCATGTTGGATGGCTGAAACCATACATATAATATAATGCTGCATGTTGATTTTTTTTTTTAAAGGAAAAGAACTGGAAGGAAATTTGGACATGATTGAATCCAGTGCTCTTGTTTCACAAAAGGAAAATCAGATCAAGATCGCAGTGGTTAGTGACATCTAGGCCTAGACCAGAGGCTTCTGTCCCTCACTTTTGCATACCACCATCAGGAAAATGACAGCGAGCCTATGGATTTGCTAAAATTACTAACCAAGTTAGGATGGAGCCTTGTGGAACCATGAGACCACGGAGAACACAGCCACTGTGGTGGTTAAAAGGATACAGGCCCAGGAGTTAGGTGATCAGCAAGGCAGAAAGAAGTAACTAGGTGGGAGATCCTGGAAAATATGTATCCGTCCCTGTCCCCGGTTCCTGACACAAGGCTCCTGAAACTCTTGTAACTTCCTGAGTGATGGAAGTGTCTTTCGTCCTAATGAGGCAACCCTGGTGGCTCCTGGACAGCCCCCTGAGTGGGGACTGGTCGCCAGAAAGAACAAGCCATGACTAGGAGCTTGGAACTTTCGGTCCCACTCCCCATTCTCTTGAGAAGGGAAAAGGGCTGAAAAGGGGGTTAATGATCAATCATGCCTGTGTCAGAGAAACCTTCATAGAAATCCTAAAAGTATGGGGTTCAGAGAGCTTCCAGGTTGCTGAACACGTGGATGTGCTGCAAAAGGGGTGCCCCTGGGAAAGCTCCACACCCCTTTCCAGGCACCATGGGTATCTTTTCCATCAGAATGATTATCTGTAGCCTTTATCCCCATGCTTTTTATTTAAAAGTAGGTAAAGAGTAAGTAAACCATTTCCTTGCATTTTGTGAGTCACTGAAGCAAATTTATCAAACCTAAAGGAGGGGATGGGGGGAACCTCTGATTTACAGTCTGTCAGAAGTACAGATGAAAACCTGGACTTGCAACTGGCATCTGAAGTTGGAGACGGGAGTTGGGGGTCAGGGGATGTGGGGGTAGTCCCATAGGACTGAGCCCCCAACCTGTGGAATCAGATGCTGTCTACAGGTATATAGGATCAGAATTAAGTTAAATTCTTAGACTCCTCACTTATTGGTATGAGGGAACAAAAGCCCAACCCCTCACACTGGACTTAGGCATAGAACCCCTTTGGTCGGCCTCCAGATAGTAACTGACCAGTACTGTGAGGCATCAGTAACAATGAACAAGGATGAGGAATCCTGACCCTGCAAACATGAGCAGGAGGCTCAGAGACTGAGATGGAGAATTCAGACTATTACAAGAGGCAGGAGGAGCTCAGATGAGAAATGACAGGGGAGGGAGTCATTTCTCCCTCCCCAGGGGAGGGGAAGGTCTTTGGAGGAAAGGGGAGGAGGTAAATTAATATGCTTTGGACTTTGTTCTCTCATCGGCTACAATTCCTACATGAATAATGCTGGTAAATAAAAGATACAAACTGGGGATATCAAGATGTGTCATCTTTATAAAGTAATACCAAATAGCTTCTAAAAAAATATACCTGTCACTTTTGCTCTAGGAAGAAGTTGGTTTTTGTTTTTTCCAGTTTTACTGAGATATAATTGACATATAACATTGTTTCAAGTTCAAGGTGTAGAACGTAATGATTTGACATATGTCAGATCAGATCAGTCGCTCAGTCGTGTCTGACTCTTTGCAACCCCATGAATCACAGCACGCCAGGCCTCCCTGTCCATCACCAACTCCCGGAGTTCACTCAGACTCACGTCCATCAAGTCAGTGATGCCATCCAGCCATCTCATCCTCTGTCGTCCCCTTCTCCTCCTGCCCCCAATCCCTCCCAGCATCAGAGTCTTTTCCAATGAGTCAACTCTTCGCATGAGGTGGCCAAAGTACTGGAGTTTCAGCTTCAGCATCATTCCCTCCAAAGAAATCCCAGGGCTGATCTCCTTCAGAATGGACTGGTTGGATCTATCACCACACATAGTGCCTTTTTTTTTTTTTCTTGTGATGAGAACTTGACAAAATTACTCTTGGGCTTCCCTGGTGGTCCAGTGGTTAAGAATCTGCCTTGCAATGCAAGGGACACTGGTTTGACCTCTGCTCCAGGAAGATCCCACATGCCTCAGAGCAATTAATCTCATGTACCACAATTTCTGAGCCCACGCTCTAGAGCCCTTGAGTTGCAACTACTGAAGTCCAAGTGCCCTAAAGCCCGTGCTCAGCAACAAGAGAAGCCAGTGCAATGAGAAGCCCTAGCACAGCTGTGAAGAGTAGCCCCTGCTGACAGCAACTAGAGAAAGCACTCTCACAAAAACAAAGACTCACCACAGACAAAAAAAATTTTTTAATCTACTCTTTTGATAAACTTTCAAGTAGAAAAGGTTAATGTGGGTTTTTTTCCCCATTCCAGACTCCGCTGTTTTTTCCACTAATGTTCTTTTTCTATTCCAAGATCCGCAAAATAATACATTACTTTAGTAAAGAATCTTTTGACAACGTTCTTAATTTTAATATCATCTGGTTTATTTACATTTTATTTTCATAGGTTTTTTGTGTGTCAAAACGTTTTTCCCTCAGATCACTTATCAGTTCAGTTCAGTTCAGTCACTCAGTCATGTCCGATTCTTTGAGACCCAATGAATCACATCACGCCAGGCCTCCCTGTTCATCACCAACTCCCGGAGTTCACTCAAACTTATGTCCATCGAGTCGGTGATGCCATCCAGCCATCTCATCCTCTGTCGTCCCCTTCTCCTCCTGCCCCCAATCCCTCCCAGCATCAGAGTCTTTTCCAATGAGTCAACTCTTCGCATGA
>NW_011495027.1:9803556-9826704 GCF_000754665.1 Bison bison bison
CATCCATACATGACCACTGGAAAAACCATAGCCTTGACTAGACGGACTTTTGTTGGCAAAGTAATATCTCTGCTTTTCAATATGCTATCTAGGTGGGTCATAACTTTCCTTCCAAGGAGTAAGCGTCTTTTAATTTCATGGCTGCAATCACCATCTGCAGTGATTTTGGAGCCCCCAAAAATAAAGTCTGACACTGTTTCCACTGATTCCCAATCTATTTCTCATGAAGTGACAGGACCAGATGCCATGATCTTAGTTTTCTGAACGTTGAACTTTAAGCCAACTTTTTCACTCTCCTCTTTCACTTTCATCAAGATCACCTATATTTTCTATTAAAAATTTTGAAGTATTGTTTTTGACATTTAACTTCTTAACCCATCTAGAATTGATTTTCAGTTCAGTTTAGTCACTCAGTTGTGTCTAACTCTTTGCGACCCCATGGACTGCCACACACCAGGCTTCCCTGTCCATCACCAACTCCTGGAGCTTGCTCAAACTCATGTCCATTGAGTCAGTGATGCCATCCAACCATCTCATCCTCTGTCATCCCCTTCTTCTGCCTTCAATCTTTCCCAGCATTAGGGTCTTTGATGGATTTGATTTGATGGTGCAAATTAAAGATCCAGTGTCATCTTTTTCCAAATGGACTTATTCTCAGTTTTATCTGAGAATATATTTGTTTATATATTTTAGTATCTTCTTATTGAGTTCTATAAAATTTTTTTTGAGATATTGATTGGAATTTCATTGAAACTTCAAAACAATTTGGAAAAAAGTGAAACCATTACAATATTGAATCTTTCTTCCTTTCTTTGGTCAAATTTTATCTCTACATTTATTTGAGTCTTCCTTCTTTGATGTATCCTAGTTAAGTTTTATAAGTCTTATATGTCTTCCCTAAGTATTTAATATTCTCTGACACTATTGAAAATGGTGTCTTCTTTTGGAAACATTTTCTAATTGTTTGTTGTCATGTAGAATCTGGTATTCAGCCACCTTGCTAAAAGCTGTTACGAATAATGACAGACTTACTTCCTCCTTCCCAATCCTATGCCTCTTATTTCTTTCTTTTGGCATCTTTCACTGACTGTGCCCTACAGTCGAAGTGATGATGAGAGCATTATTGTCTTGATAGGGTTCAGGACACACTACCACAAAATACAACTCCTTGGCTCTTTGACTAACTTAAGCTGAAGAAGTTTGAGAAAAAGACAGAAACTGGAAAGTCATGGTAGCTTCATCCCCTTGCCCTTCTTCCCTGAAACAGGTCTTAAAACTTCCAGGTGAGTGATACACTCCCTGTACCAGGAGGAAGGAAGAAATTCTTTTTTTGTTGTTTTCAAAATAAAACTTCAAAAAAAATTTTTAATTACTTTTTAATTGGAGAATTACAATGTTCTTTAATGAGCTTTACAATGTTGTGTTAGTTTCTGTTATACAACGTGAATCAGCTGTAAGCGTACATATATCCCCTCCCTCTTGAACCTCCCTCTCACCACCCTAATCTCATTGTTCTAGGTTATCAGGGAGCATCAAGCTGCTCCCTGTGCTATACACCTGCTTCCTGCTAGCTAACAATGCCAGGGTAGTGTATATGCTACTCTCTCAATTTGTCCCACTTGCTCCTTCTCCTTCTGTGTCCACAAGTTCATTCTCTACATCTGTATCTCTATTCCTGCCCTGTGAATAGGTTCACGGGTACTATTTTTCTAGATTCCATATATATGCATTAATATAAAATATTTGTTTTTCTCTTTCTGACTTACTTCACTCTGTATGACAGACTCTAGGTTCATCCACATCACTACAAATGATCCAATTTTATTCCTTTTAATGGCCAAATAATATTCCATTGTATATATGTACCACAACTTCTTTATCCATTCATCTGTCGATAGACATCTAGGTTGCTTCCATGTCTTGGCTATTGTAAATAATGCTGCAATGAACTTTAGATACATGGATCTTTTGAATTATGGTTTTCTCAGGGTATACACCCAGTAGTGGGATTCTTAAATCATATGTTTATTCTTAAGGAATCTTCATACTATTCTTCATAGTGGCTGTATCAACATACATTCCCACCAACAGTTCAAGCAGATTCCGTTTTTTCCATACCCTCTCCAGCATTTATTGTTTATCGATATTTTGATGATGGCCATTCTGACCAGGGTGAGGTAATACTTCATTGTAGTTTTGATTTGCATTTCTCTAATAATGAGTGATGTTGAGCATATTTTCATGAGTTTGTTGGCCATCAGTATATCTTCTTTGGAGAAATGTCTGTTTAGGTCTGGAAAGAAGAAATTCTTACCACTAGAATCAGGGAATTTGAAACCAAGAAATTTATATAAGCAAGATTTTGATAATCACTACCCTCCTAGTCACTTCTTCACCACTTACTACCCTTAGCTCAAACCCCTGTGTCTCATCAATTCTTCACAGATTTATTATTTCTTTGTTTAAAAGGTACAAAAGCTTCCTACTCTGGTCACTTCTTTGGGTTTTAATTCCCTTGTGAAGTCTCCCACATACATTAAAAATTCAGTAAAATCTGTGTGCATTTTTCCCATTACACTTTGTTATTTTAATTTTCAGAGCAGCCAGGGAACCCTAATTGTGGACTGAATTGCATCTCCCAAAAAGGTATGCGTAAGTCAGAAGCACACACATCCCCCATATCTGCAAGTGTGACTTTATTTAGAAATAGGGTCTCTGCAGACATAATCAAGATGTAAGGTGGCATATCTATAAGACAAGGAATGCCAAAGATTGCCAGAAACACCAGAAGCTGAGAGAAGAGCATAGGGCAGTTTCTTCCCTGGAGTACATCCCTCTGGATGCCTTCATCTCAGACTCCAACTCTCTGGAACTGAGAGAACACATTTCTGTTGTTTTAAGTTACCCAGATTGGGGTACTTGGCTACAGCAGCCCTAACAGACTAATACAGCATCTCTTAAGAATAACGATCTTAAAAAGAGTAATGAGTCCACAAGACAAAGACAGAAGAATTTTTTATTTACTTTGAAATTATCATTCCTACCATTTCAATTTGTCAAATTGATTATTTGTCAAATAAATATCACATAATTATCCTTAAAGATCAACCAGAAAAGAGGAAAGTATCACCTTGATTTATGGCCTCACAACCTAAATTTACTCTTTCTGTGCGTGCTAAGTCACTCCAGCTGTATCCGACTCTTTGCGACCCTATGGATCGCAAAGGACCCTATGATCCTGCCAAGCTCCTCTGACCAGGGGAGTCCCCAGGCAAGAATACTTGAGTGGGTTGCCATGTCCTCCTCCAGAGGATCTTCCCAACCCAGGGATCGAACCAGGCATTATCTCCTGCAACTGCTGTATTGCAGGCAGATTCTGTACTACTGAGCCACCAGGGAAGCCCTTACTCTTTCCAAGGAGCATTTTAATCTACAGATAATGGCTTTATAAATGGTCTACCATCTTAGAAACTACTATTGCTTAGTCTTTTAATCCTAAGATGATGTTTTATATCCTTCTCCACTTTAGAAAACTGTTATGTTAATGGACCTTTGTTAGCCAACGACTGTTCATGGTAAATCAGTAAAGCACTTCTTTTGATCATGGTACATATAAAATATTCATTCTGCTTTTTTTCCCCTCTTTTCCTTTTTCTGAAATTGAAGTACAGGTGATTTACAATGTTGTGTTAGTTTCAGGTATAGAGAAAGTGATTCATACAAAAATATGTTGAAAATGTATTAAACAAATATAAAATATATATTAATATATATGTATTTTATATTTTATAATATATATAAAATGCTGCTTTTAAAATGAACTTTGCTTGGATAAAAATTTCTGAATCATTGAAAGGCAGACAATCAGATCACTAGAGTTGCAGTCTCATGTTACATATTCACTTGTTAACTTTCACACCCAATAAGAAAGATAAAGTTTAGAGGAATACTTTTAATTCACAAAATCCTGGCAAATTTTGTTTTTTTTTTTTTAAGTGAGATTATGGTATAATAAAAATTAAATACTTGGTCTTTGTTCCAGGTCCTGGCACAGATATCCTAAAACCCTTGGAATCTCTGGAGTGTGAAATGTCTTTTGTATGATAAAGAGATGATTCGAGTAGGAGCCCCTAGATAACTCCAAGATGGGATCCTCATCAAGAGAAAAACCAACCAGGTGGCAATAGGATTAGAACTTTTAGCCCTACTTCTCTGACCTGTGGGAAGATGAGAGGGACCTGGAGTTTGAGTTCAGTTATCAATGGCCAATGGACTTACCTGGTGGCTTAGATGGTAAAGCATCTGCCTACAATGCAGGAGACCCAGGTTCAATCCCTGGGTTGGGAAGATATCCTGGAGAAGGAAATGGCAACTCACTCCAGTATTCTTGCCTGGAAAATCCCATGGACAGAGGAACCTGATAGGCTATAGTTCATGGGGTCACAAAGAGTCAGACAAGACTGAGTGACTTCACTTTCACTTTCTTTATCAATGGCCAAAGATTTAATCAGTCACGCCTGCAAAGTAAAACCTAGCTTAAAATCCCTAAATGATGGGACTCTGGGAGCTTCTAGGCTGGTGAACACAATGATATGCTGGGAGAGTGGCATGCTTCCCACCTTGCCCTATGCATCTCTTCATTTGGCTGTTTCAGGGTTGTGTCCTTTATGATAAACTCATAAACATAAGTAATGTTTTCCAGAACTCTATTATTTAATAAGTGCTCTTCCTAGTTAAATTAGCTAGGGTAGATTCTGTTCTTTGCAATTAGAAACCCTAACTGATGCAGTGAGGTATCCTGGGCATAAGTAGGAGCTAACAATAGTACCCTTACTCCACTGTTCACTTTAAGTACATCACAGTTGCAATTAACATGGGCCTGGTTAACAGCCATATAGAGTATTATGTGGTATAAAATATATACATATATATTTGGTCTTTCCCACCCCTGGTGGCTCAGTCAGTAAAGAATCCATCTGCAATGCAGGAGGCCCAGGTTCAATCCCTGGGTCAGGAAGATCCCTGGGTTGGGAAGATTCCTGGGTCAGGAAGATACTCTGGAGAAGGAAATGGCAACCCACTCCAGTATTCTTGCCTGGGAAATCCCGTGAACAGAGGAGTTTATCGGGCTACAGTCCGTGGGGTCACAAAGAGTGGGACACAAACCACCATTCCTAACACAGAGCTCCTAAAAACCTTAGAATTTCTTCAGCAACTGAAGTGCCTTTTGTTATTCACAAGAGGCCCCCCAGGACCACACCTGAATTTATGCTAACAATGTGGCTCAGGGTAAGGCTCCTTAGATCCACAGCAGCTGGTCACCAGAAAGACCAAACACTTGATGAACAAAACACTTCCCATATCTCACCCTATGCATCTCTTCCTTGTGAGTGTTCCTGTGTTGTATTTTATTTATTTATTTTTTGGCCATGCTACACAGCATGTGGTATCTTAGTTCCCTGACCAGGGATCAAACCCATGCCCCTTGCTTGTATTAGAAGCTCTGAGTCTTAACCACTGGACCACCAGGGAAGTCCCTGAGTTGTATCCTTTATGAAGTGAAGTGAAAGTCGCTCAGTCATGTTCAACTCTTTGTGACCCCATGGACTGTATTCTGGAATTCTCCAGAATACTGGAACTGGTAGCCTTTCCCTTCTCCAGGGGATCTTCCCAACCCAGGGATCGAACCCAGGTCTCCCACATTGCAGGCGGATTCTTTACCAGCTGAGCTACAAGGGAAGCCCAAGAATACTGGAGTCGGTAGCCTATCCCTTCTCCAGAGGATCTTCCCTACCCAGGAATTGAACGGGGATCTCCTGCGTTGCAGGCAGATTCTTTAACAACTGAGCTATGAGGGTGTATAATAAACCTTAAAATGTAAAGGTTTCTGTGAGTAGTTCTAATGAATTACAAATCTGAGGAGGGGGTGATGGGAACCCCTAAATTTGTAGCTGGCTGAGCAGAACTATGAGTAGCCAAGGTAACTCATTTATGGATGGTGTCTGATATAGAGGCAGTCTTGTGAAACAGAGCCCTTAATTTGTGGGGTCTGTGCTAACTACAGACACTAAATGGCAGAATTGAATTAAATTTTTGGAAATACGGTTGGTGTTGAAAAATTGGAGGACTGTGTCAGAAAATCCACACAGTATACTATCTGGTTTGACTTTAAAAGTTTTCTATGAAGGAGACACATATTAAAAATAACAATAATGCAAACAAATAATAATAATGTTAATAAAATGACAAAACTGACATAAACTCAAGCTTTCCATTAACCAAGAAAGAGTATGGTTAATTAACCAACCAAGACAGACTAATTAGATATTATAAGCAGTCATCCAACAAATAAGAAAGTAATCTGCTTTTTAAAAGAATTTCATGCTATTGAAATAAAGCTTGAAGATCGACGTTTGAAATTATTTCCATTGTTTGGTAATTTTATTTCCCAAAACATTCACTGAATATTCATTGGAAGGACTGATGCGGAAGCAGAAGCTACAACTCTTTGGCTACCTGATGGGAAGAGTCAACTCATTAGAAAAGACCCTGATTCCAGGAAAGATTGAGAGCGGGAGGAGAAGGGGACGACAGAGGATGAGATGGTTGGACAGCATCCCCGACTCAATGGACATGAGTTTGAGCAAACTCTGGAAGACAGTGAAGGACAGGGAAGCCTGGTGTGCTGCAGTCCATGGGGTCGCCAAGAGCTGGACACTACTTATCGACTGAACAAAAATAACAAAGTTCACCTTTAAGGCATAGTATCAATAAAAAAGACTTGGAGGCATAATTTATCACTTGTTTAGAAATTTCAAATGAGTTTTGAACCTGTTTGTTAAAAATATTAAAAATGCAAAATCTCCCAATTCACAAAAATATCGATTTCCACCAAGAGAGAAAAAAATTTACTAGCCAGATTTAACAAAACCTGCAAAATTGGTGGACTGAAATGAAGAATGAGTATCAAGATTCAGAAAGTACAGACAACTGTGTATTTCCATTTGACTCTATATCTTGGTGAGATAGCTCTATCAGCTAGGGCTATCCTTAAAACCAAATACCAAAGCAGACTGAAAGTCAGTTAGTTAAGTCGCTCAGTCGTGTCCGACTCTTTGCGACCCCATGTACTGTGTAGTCTACTCCATCCACGGGATTCTCCAGGCAAGAATACTGGAGTGGGTTGTCATTTCCTTCTCCAGGGGATCTTCCTGATTCAGGGATCGAACCCAGGTCTCCTGCATTGCAGGCAGATGCTTTAACCTCTGAGCCACAAACCCTCTTAAGCAGACTGAACTAGATCTTTATCACAAAGTGTTAACCAAGACTTTAACTAGTAAATGTGTGTAAATATGTCATTGCTTTCATTTTATCACTCATTATGTTAAATATTGTGGGTGTATGCTAAACTTATTGTTTTTACTAATGGAGTATTTGATCATGCCAAAAAATTTTAGATGTGTCTAGGTCAGTGTTTTCCAAAGTATGGTCTATAGACCTCTACATCAGAATCAGAATCCCACACAGTACTCTTCAAATGCTGTTGCGAGTACTGTTCAAGACAAACAGCAACAAATGGAGATATTCTCCCTGGGTATATTAAGAGGGACTGAAAGAGAAACATGGAACAATTTTATCACCATATGGATTCCCTGTAATTTAATGGTTTGTCTTTGACGAATTTCAAGACACTGGTGAAATGCTTCCAAAAATTAATTTAAATTTGCAGCACTTCAACATAGATTTCATGTTAAGTTAAAATTGGCATTAGTAAGAAACATGGATGTTATACAACCACCAACTTCATTTAAGGGGTTTTGTCTACTTAGTGAACTGGAAAAAGAAACCAGAGACAGGGAAGTCATGGATGGAAGGAAATGAATGAATGTGGCCAGAAGGAGAGCAGCAGAGATGGTCCTTCTACAGGATCTTCTTGCTCCCAGTTTCTGAAACTCCTAAAAAGAGACTTTCATTTCCACTGCCTTTTATCTACCCACCTTGAGTTACTGAACCAAACTTGGGTCCATTTGCCCAAGGCACAGCAAAGCCAATCGATTGACACCAAGTTGTGGTGAAGGAAAGTATAGCATTTACAAAAAGGCGCCCAATATGGGGCCAAGCATGGAGAATGAGCAGCTAATGCTCAAAAGATGGGAACTCCCTGGTGACTTTCAGGGAAGGATTTTTAAAGACTGTGAGGGGAAGGATGTGTGATCAGCTTATGCACAATTCTCTGATTGGCTGATAGTGAGGTAACAGGATGATGTTTCTGGAACCTCAAACCTCAGTAACCAGAACCTTGTTAACTTTCTGGTTCCAGCTGGTCTGGATTTACTTGCTGGTGGTCAGCAGGCAGTTAACTTCTTGCACCTAATGGGAGTTTTAGCATCTGCAGAACAATTCAAGCATATGGCTCAGGATATTATCTACAGCCCTTGAGGAGGAACTAAAGGTCCTTGACTTTGTTTACAGCTTTTGCTTGCTTGACTATTTTCCTTTGTTTCTGCATTTTCTCACTTCTCTGATTAAAATTTTTTAAAGAAATCAAGGAAAGCATAGGAGGCTAAATCTTTTCTACAAACAAGAGGCAGGGGATGTGGTAATTGACTCTCTGAATATCATACTACCTAGTAGCTCAGTGGTAGAGAATCCACCTGCAATGCAGAAGATGCAGGAGATATGGGTTTGATCCCTAGGTCAAGAAGATCCCCTGGAGGAAGAAATGGCAACCTACTACAGTACTCTTGCTGGGAAATTCCATGGACAGAGGAGTCTGATGAGTTATATAGTCCATGGGCTCTCAAAGAGTGGGACATGACAGAGGGAGTAAAACACACACATTGTACTTTTGAGAGACAACTTGTTTATTAGCCTAAGAGATCAAGATAACAGATTTATCTGATCATCAATAATTTGAATTGCATTATTTTTTTGTAAAGCTTATTACCAAGAAACATGAGCATTATTGATTCTGACTTACTTTCAAATCTCCGCCTTTCTAGGTAAATAAATATATAGATGTTATATGTTTGAGGATCTAGCTATACAAAAATTTTTTTTGGTCAAGTAATTTTATCATGTTAATATCATCAAAAATATTTTTACCGCTAGTAATACTTTAAAATTTACCTGTGTGTTAATAATTATCCCTCAAAAGTACAATAAAACAAATTCAGAGGAAAACAAACCAAAATGAACAAGAATTTCTTTACCTTATCATGAGCTGTATTCCAGTTTGTCAAAATAAAATTCCTCTATTGTTTATTTGTTTCTTAGGAGCCTTTGTGTACATTATAAATTTTACCTATGTGTCAACAGTTTAAGAAATGGCCAAGTTAAAATGTACAGTCCCCCAACAGAAATTTATCCTTAAAATTTATTAGGTCTGAACAAAGAGTCAGAATTCACTAAAATTAACAATATAAAAGCTCCTAAGAAATAAAAGAATAAGCAATAAAAGAGTTTTGACAAATTGGTTTGCTTTTCTTTAAATTTGTTTTGAGCACTATAACTAATTTTGCTGTCTTAGCTCTTTCTCTGATTTGTTCAGAGGGGATTTTATTCTTTTTTTTCCCCTTTTCCTAGAATTGTAGAGAAATTCACTCAGTTGTGTCCGACTCTTTGTGACCCCATCAACTGTAGCCCGCCAGGCTCCTCTGTCCATGGAATTCTCCAGGCCAGAATACTGGAGTGTGTAGCTGTTCCTTTCTCCAGGGGATCTTCCCAACCCAGGGATTGAATCCAGGTCTCCCGCATTGCAGGTGATTCTTTACCATATGAGCCACCAAGGATGCCCCTTATGAACCCTTTCCCCCCCTTATGGACCACTTATTTTAGTTCTGATCAAAGAATTCAGTTATTGGAAAGACTCATTGGATTACTGAAAGAACTTTTTCAGCCCCTCTTACATGGATCATGATTGTCAAAGACAGTCAAAAGACTAGGTGTAAAGTTTTCCTCTGGTTTGTTTGCTTTCTCAATACAATAGAGAATACATTTGTAAACTTTCAGTCAATTAATGTGTTTAGATACATAGGGTTTATATAATTTCAATGATATTTGAAAGCTGGCTGCCCATTTAAATTGCTGGAACCCCACAAAGTATTAAGGGGCTCCCGAATTCACTCTTCCATACAAGATAGTCTCTTCTGCAATCAGTATAGAGCCCTGTCAGGGAACTTGAGGCTTCTTTCCAAGCCCAGTTAAAGGCACTGTCTCCTACTTTTACTTTGGCAAGTGCATTTCTCTGTTCCCTTTATCTCTTTGTCTCCTACATTTTCACATTTGGTGAAGAGTGGGTCTTTAGACCTGAAAAGATATTTTCCCAAAGAAGATGTACAGGTGGTCAATAAGTGCATTAAAAAAATGCTCAGCATTATTAATCATCAGGGAAATGGAAATCAAAATTCTCACATCTGTCAGAATGGCCATCATCAAAAGGACCACAAGTAACATATGTTGGTGAGGATATAGAAAAAAGGGAACCTAGTACACTGCTTGTGGGAGTGTAAATTGCTACAGCCACTATGAAAAATAGTATGGAGGCCCCTCAAACAATTAAAAATAGAATTACTGTACGATCTAGCAATTCTACTCCTGGTTATATATCCAAAGAAAATGAGAACACTAATTCTAAATGATAAATGCACCCCAATGTTCATAGCCACATTATTTGCAATAGTCAAGATATGGAAGCTATCTAAGTGTAAAATCAACAGATGAATGGGTAAAGAAGATGTGGTATATAAACACAATGGACTACAACTCAGCCATAAGAAAGAATGACATTTTGCATTTTTCAACAACATGGTTAGACCTGGAGGATATTACGGTGAGTGAAATAAGTCAGATAGAGAAAGACAAATACTGTATGTTATCACTTATATGTGGACTTGAAAAAATAAAATAAACAAGTGAATATAGCAAAACAAAAACAGAAATATAGAGAACAAACTAGTGGTTATCAGTGAGGAGAGGGAAGAGGGAGGGGCAATATAGGGGATTAAGAGTTACCAACTACTATGTATAAAATAAGTAAGACACAAGAGTGTATTGTACGGCACAGGGAATATAGGCAAAATTTTATAATAACTTTAAATGTACAATCTATTAAAAATATTTATTCCTGTGTTGTATATCTGAAACTAATATAATATTGTACATCAACTATAATAATAAAGAAAAGAGTAGGTCTTTAGAAACAAATCATTTATTCATTATTAGATCACTATTAATGAACATCTGCTATTTGTTGGCTATTCTACTAGGTTAAAGAGCAAAACAGATAAAAATCCATTCTCTGAATTTCCATTCAAGGAAGATATAGATATTAAAAAACAATTATATAAGGTGTCAGATGGTTATATGTGCTATGGAGACAATTTGGGAAATGAATAGGGAGTATAGGGGCGGTGGTGGTGGTTGCTTTTTAAATAGGATGGTGAGAGAAGCTGTCACCAGTAAGGTGAGTAGAAAAGTGATGGATTAAGAAATACAGTATAGGGACCTCCCCTGGTGGTCCAGTTGTTAAGACTCTGCACTTTCATTGCAGGGGCCTTGAGTTCAATCCCTGGCTCATTCCTAGGGATTGGTTAGTTCTGGTTGAGAACTATCTGGAGATACTGGCTGGAGAACTAATATCCCACATATTGTGGGGTGCACCCAAAGAAAAAAGGAAATACAACATAATTCGCCATTGGAGGTTCATTGTCATACATTTAAAGGAATACCTGACAGCATGGTTGTGCATTTTCCTTTAGCCAAACCAGCTGCAAGACGCAGGGCAGATGTAGGCTTAACAAGGATTTAATTTAAGCTTTAACAAGGGCTTAATAAAGGTTGTGATCTTGCCATGCATGAAATGAGGAGGAAGCAAGAGGAGACAGAGGAGTTAAGGGTGATCACAAGAAGGGATTATCATGATTGACCACACAGCATCAAGTTGGATAATAAAGGAAGAGAGGACAGTAGGTGAGGGATAGTGAAAAGGTGATTGCATTGATGGATGTCTGATCCAGTGAAGGTGAAGGATGGTTGGGTTCCCTAAGTTTCTGATTCTCTTCTAGAACAGAAATCAAAGGTCCCTTGGGGTTCAATCCTTTATTTTTATTTTAGAGAGTAGGGCTCACCAATGTCTCTCTTCAGTGCCTTTGGTCAGGAAGTGCCTGAAAATGCAATCAAGCCCAAACAACAGTCATTCAGTTGGTCAGTTGATTCAAAAGGGCTAGGAATTTCTGAGGCCATCCAGATTAGGTTATTATAGTAGTTTCACAGAGACATTTTTTGTAACTTTCTACTGTACATGATTTAGATTTTTTTGATAGAAATTCTTTGTGTCATACAGTTTCACCATTCTAGATGCAAAATTAACTTTCTTTTAGTGTTTTCCAGTGTTATTTTTCCACTAAAAAAAATCTTCATACATGGGATTAATGAGGAAGAATTTTACAAATAAATTTTCTTAATCTGATTAAATTCTTAGGCTTTGTATTACACAAAATTTATGGCTTCTCTTTTCACAGATGGAGCCCCTGTCAACTGCCCACCCTCCCAAAATTATTTCTTCGTAATCTTTACCTATTTGAAATGATTATATTAAAATAATTACTTACTAAACATGTTCATTCACATTCAAATTTGAAACTTTTATGGTTTAATGTATATATATATATATATATACACACACACACACATATAAAATATATTTAATACTATTTCCAAACTAAATAAATTTGTTAGAGAAAATTGTAAGTTTATACCTACTGGTAAATGTTATACATTTTATTGTCAAAGTCATTTAAAATCTTGTATAATTTCACTTTTTAAAAAGTGAATGGATATATAAGAGCTAAAAAGTCACAAATAATATTGATTTCTAAGGAAAGTAAATTCAAAAATTCAAGCCAACAAATTGAATAGGCAGGAAGCAAGACTAGGACTAGTCACGCCTCACCTCGAAGTTAGGAAATGTGCTATTTGATACAAAACCCTGTTTCATGCTTTGTTGACTAACTGGCTCTGTTTCTTCAAACAATTATGGAGTAGCCTACAAGCATACACAGAAGAACCATACAAAAAAGATCTTCATGACCCAGATAACCACACTCACTCACCTAGAGCCAGAAATCCTAGAATTCAAAGTCAAGTGGGCCTTAGGAAGCATCACTAGAAACAAAGCTAGTGGAGGTGATAGAATTCCAGTTGAGCTATTTCAAATCCTAAAAGATGATGCTGTGAAAGTGCTGCACTCAATATGCCAGCAAATTTGGGAAACTCAGCAGTGGCCACAGGACTGGAAAAGGTCAGTTTTCATTCCAATCCCAAAGAAAGGCAATGCCAAAAAATGTTCAACTACCACACAATTGCACTCATCTCACATGCTAGCAAAGGAATGCTCAAAATTCTCCAAGCCAGGCTTCAACAGTACATTAACTGAGAACTTCCAGATGTTCAAGCTCGATTTAGAAAAGGCAGAGGAACCAGAGATCAAATTGCCAAAATCCACTGGATCATTGAAAAAGCAAGAGAGTTCCAGAAAAAACATCTATTTCTGCTTCATTGACTACGCCAAAGCCTTTGACTGTGTGGATCACAAATTGTGAAAAATTCTTAAAGAGGTGGGACTACTAGACCACCTTACCCGCCTCCTCAGAAATCTGTATGCAGGTCAGGAAGCAACAGTTAGAACCGGACTGGTTCCAAATGGGGAAAGGAGTACGTCAAGGCTGTATATTGTCACCCTGCTTATTTAACTTACATGCAGAACACATCATGTGAAATGCCAGGCTGGAATCAAGCTGGAATCAAGATTGCTGGGAGAAATATCAATAACTTCAGATACGAAGAAGACATCACCCTTATGACAGAAAGCAAAGAGGAATTAAAAATCTCTTGATGAAAGTGAAAGAGGAGAGTGAAAAATCTGGCTTAAAACTCGACATTCGGAAAACTAAGATCATGGCATCTTGTTCCATCACTTCATGGCAAACCGATGGGGAAACAATGGAAACAGTGACAGACTTTCTTTTCTCTGGCTCCAAAATCACTGCAGATGGTGACTGCAGCCATGAAATTAAAAGACGCTCCTTGAAAGAAAAGCTATGACCAAACTAGACAGCATATTAAAAAGCAGAGACATTACTTTGTCAATAAGGGTCAGCCTAGTCAAAGCTATGGTTTTTTCCAGTAGTCACATATGGATGTGAGAGTTAGACTGTAAAGAAAGCTGAGCACCGAAGAATTGATGGTGTTGGAGAAGACTCTTGAGATTCCCTTGGACTGCAAGGAGATCAAAGCAGAGAATCCTAAAGGAGATCAGTCTTGAACATCCACTGGAAGGACTGATGCCGAAGCTGAAGCTCAACACTTTGGCCACCTGATGTGAAGAACTGACTCATTGGAAAAGACCCTGATGCTGGGAAAGATTGAAGGCAGGAGGAGAAGGGGACAGCAAAGGATAAGATGGTTGGATGGCATCACCGACTTGATGGGTATGAGTTTGAGCAAGCTCCCAGAGTTAGTGATGGACAGGGAAGCCTGGCGTGCAGCAGTCCATGGGGTTGTAAAGAGTCAGACACAACTGAGAGACTGAACTGAACTGACCTGAGTAAAAATTGGCTTTTGGGTTAAGCAATGCAGAAGTAACAAATATTTTTATTTATTTGTTTATATGTTGGCTGCACAGAGTCTTTGTTGTTGTGCTGGCTTCTTGAGTTGTGGCACATGGGCTCTAGAACCCTCAGGCTCAGTAGTTGTGATCCCTGGGCTTAGCTGCAGTATGTGGTATCTTAATTCCCTGACTGACAGAACCCAGATCCCCTGCATAAGGAGTGTAGAGTTTTATCCATTGGGCCACCAGGGAAGTGCCACAAATATTTTTATTTTTAGTGATGAATCAACTCCTATGTCTATATATATTTTATGGCCTCCAAATTTCTATACAAAACCATTTGTAAAATTAAAATTCTTTTCACTGTGAGTTCTGGGGATACTTATGACCCCATGGAAGACCAGAGAGATAGATTTCCTTTTGTTGAACATGATGATGGAAAGAAGAATGGAAACTTTAAAATGTCTTTTAGCTACATTCATGTGATATCTGACTTTAAACTAAAATGAATATTTCATGGAACTATGTTTGATGCTTTTCTTAAAAAAAGTCTCAGTCTTTTTTTGTGTGTGTGTGTGTGACCCCCGCCAGACTCCTCAGTCCACTGAATTCTCCGGGCAAGAATACTGGAGTGGGTTGCCATTTCTTTCTTCAGAGGATTTTCTGTACCCAGCAATCAAATCCAGGTTTCCTACATTGCAGGCAAATTCTTTACCATCTGAGCCACCAGGGAAGACCCCCAAAATGTAATTACAACTATTTCCACTTGTCATACAATATTCCTGTGATATCCAAGTCTTAAACTATACTTTCTTTTCAATATTTCAGAAGCTAC
This sequence comes from Bison bison bison, assembly GCF_000754665.1. Taxonomy (NCBI): domain Eukaryota; kingdom Metazoa; phylum Chordata; class Mammalia; order Artiodactyla; family Bovidae; genus Bison; species Bison bison. The sequence continues at coordinate 9,819,000 of NW_011495027.1, forward strand.
TTTTCTCTATATGTCTTTCTATCACACGCTCCCAGCACATCTCAGTATTGGATAAAAGCAACTATCTTCTCCATTACAGTCACCAATTTCTCAACTGTCTCAAATATGTCTTACTAACACACCTTTCCCTAGTCAGCTTTTTCTCCTGTTCTCTATAATTTTTTTTTTTTAAGATTTATTTACTTCTTTGGCTGGCTGCACTGGGTCTTTGAGTCTTAGTTGTAGAACAAAGAATCTTTTTTTTTTTAAGTTGCAGCATGCTTCTGCATTGGGAGCTCAGAGTCCTAGCCACTAGACCACCAGAGAAGTCCTCGTCTATGAAGAAATGAAAGTGTTAGTCACTCAGTCATGTCCATCTCTTTGCGACCCATGTACTATAGCCCACTAGCCTTCTGTCCATGAAATTCTCCGAGCAAGAATACTGGAGTGCGTAGTAGTTCCATTCTCAGGGATGGAACTGGAGAAGGCACTGGCAACCCATTCCAGTACTCTTGCCTGGAAAATCCATGGATGGAGGAGCCTGGTAGGCTGCGGTCAATGGCGTCGCTAAGAGTCGGACACGACTGAGCAACTTCACTTTCCTTTTTCCCTTTCATGCATTGGAGAAGGAAATGGCAACCCACTCCAGTGTTCTTGCCTGGAGAATCCCAGGGACGAGGGAGCCTGGTGGGCTGCCATCTATGGGATCACACAGAGTTGGACACGACTGAAGCGACTTAGCAGCAGCAGCAGCAGCAGGGATGGAACCTGTGTCTCCTACATTACAGGCAGATTCTTTACTGTCTGAGCCACCAGGGAAAACCTCCTAATTATTCTAAACCTTTTCACCTTCTTAAACCTCCTTCTTGCCTTCTCCCATATTCAGCCTGGATTGTGTTTCGAACTGTACAATAAACTTCCTACTCAAAATCTCTACTCATGTATCTTACAGGCACCCTGAATTCATCGCATTCAAAACTGCACCAATGCTCTTCCCTCCGTCTCAAACTTGCTCTTCCCTCCTACAATTCCTTTCTCAGTAAATGGTGCATTCCTTAAGCCAGAAACCCCAAATCATCTTTATGTCCAATCTAACACCAAATCCTGTGAAATATACTCCCAAATTAATTCATTCTCCATATTTTTCATTTTGCAACCATTTTAAGTTATTTAAAAAATAAAAACTCAAATCTGGTTTTGTCACTCTCCCTACCCACCTCTACCCTTAATTCAAATTGGATTAAGGGCTAATGTACTCAAAGAGAATACACTTTAGAGCCTTTCAATACTTTGCACTCATTGTGCTTACTGTCTAGTGGGGAAAATAAGATATGAAATATAACAGTGGCTATATAAGTACAATCTAGTGATAAGTGCTATATAATTAAGTTGCAATGAGAGTGCCTTAAACCAAAAGATGTAATCTAGTGGAGGCCTCCTTGAGGAAGTGACTTTAGGTTGACACCTGAGTGTGGGATGGAAGGAAAAGAGAGAAGAGCTCATTACAGAAGCAAAGAGAGAGAGAGAGAGGAAACAAGGCATTTACCAAAAGGAGATGGTAATGGAGAGGGAGCACTGCAGGAGGGGAGGTTGGAGCTGAACATAGATAAATCACATAAGACTTTGTAGTTCATCTTAAGAGTTTTGATCTCTATCTTTAAATAATGGGAAATAATTGAATGGTTTTAAGAGTGTCAACATGATGACATTTAGCTTTTCTAAAAAAGATCACTCAGGTTTCTCTGTGGAGTATGCTTTTATTCCTTCCACTGGTTCTCAGGAGAAGGAGAGCCAAAAACATGACAGTGAGCAAGATTTGCACTAAGTCATTCCTGGGTTTTATTTCCTTTGACCTCTCTTAGCTCTTTCATGGTGATGGTCACACCAGAGGTCTATACCTGGGTTACACCCTAAGTCTTACCTTTTTGCTGCATGATGAGATTTTATACAATAAAAACAAGTTCAGTTCAGTTGCTCAGTCATGTCTGACTCTTTGCAACCCTATGAACTGCAGCACACCAGGCCTCCCTGTGCATCACCAACTCCCAGAGTTCACTCAGACTCACATCCATCGAGTCAGTGATGCCATCCAGCCATCTCATCCTCTGTCGTCCCCTTCTCCTCCTGCCCCCAATCCCTCCCAGCATCAGTCTTCTCCAATGAATCAAATCTTCGCATGAGGTGGCCAAAGTACTGGAGTTTCAGCTTTAGCATCATTCCTTCCAATGAACACCCAGGACTGGTCTCCTTTAGAATGGACTGGTTGGATCTCCTTGCAGTCCAAGGGACTCTAGAGTCTTCTACAACACCACAGTTCAAAGGCATCAATTCTTCAACATTCAGCTTTCTTACAGTCCAACTCTCACATCCATACATGACTACTGGAAAAACCATAGCCTTGACAAGTATTAAATCTAAATAAAGTAAATGCTGTGATATTAACTCTTTCATACAATTCTTGGTCATTGGGTTACTTGGAAACAAAGACTAAAACAAGCAAAAAAAAGAAAGAAAGACTTTCTTTGAGTAAGAGTCTTTCTAATGTAAAAATGCCTACAACTCATTATTTACGTTGACCTCTAGTAGTTGTTACTTTCTTGTGAACACTTGGTCCTGATGACCTTTACTCTCACATAAAAGAGACTGAATCCCATGCAAGTTGTTAATGACCCTCAGATTTACGATTCAGGAAACTGGAGGTTGATTGGGTTTTGATGGGTTTATCAGGCAGTTCTCAGCTGTTTTTTCTCCTCCCCTCCCTCATCCACTCTTCAATCTAGGAATGAATACTAAGGAATTTAGAAACATTGTTTGCAATTGGATCCAAAGGCAACTACTGTGCTGAATACACTTTTCGAATTCACTCCCACAAATAATGAGGAGGTACTGACTGGCCAAGACTCTCAAAATCCACACTGTCTCCTTACCCAGCTGTTGTGAAATAGATCATTAAGTGCCATTTTAAACCCAAAGAGCTCATGTTGGCTCCAACTTCAGCTTTTACCAAATGCTAAACACTCACTACTTTCAAGAGAATGGAGTTTTGGGGAGGGTGGAAGGAAAAGTATGAAAAGCAATGAAAACACCACAAGTCGAAACTCATGTATCCTCATGACAACATGGAAGCTAATCCGTTGATTTGTTTTGACGGTACACGCCTTTAGGGCGGCGCTCCTACTCCTATATCCTTAGCTCTCTGTACCGGGCCTGGCTCTCAGGAGGACGCAAGCGATCAGCAAACTTGCACTTGGTGCGTAACCCCCCCGGCCCCAGCCGAGGCCCTCGGAGCTCAGACATCAGGCACCCTTCCAGCGGTCTGGAGCCAGTCTGAGTCACGTGACGTGCTCCAGCCAATGGGCCCGCCGGTGGAGCGTCGCGGATAAAGGCGCCTGTCACTGCCCGCTAGCGGCCGCCATTGGGGTGAGAGCTGGCGGCGACGGACTGTGGAGAACTGCTTCCCTGGACCGCTTCATCTTGTGCAAGCTGAAAGGAGCGATCCGAGAAGTCCTTTCCACAAGGGGTAAGGGAACCCCAGCGGGAAGCACTACTCTGGAATCCAGGCCCTCGCTGTCACCCTGGGTAGGGAGTAACCGTTGTTTTTTTTTTTTCCCCTCTCCTCCCCTCCCCCATCAACATTGTGCGACAGTAAAGGCAGTTAGAGAGGCCATCCCTGTGTGTGGCTGCAGCCCAGGTGAGCTGCCAGTTCCTTTCTTTTGGTCTTCCCAGCGGCAAGCTCCTTGCCCCATTGGACCTCTAAAAAAAAATTTTTTTTTTTTTTGGCTTTTCTCTTAAACGCTTGGTTCTTTTTTTTTTCCTTTCCCTAAGGAAGGAGTGGGAAAAGGGAGGTTGAGCGAGGGGTTAGGGGTCTAGTTGTGCAACCTCCTCCCATTTTGAAAAACACTCATGTTCTTTGTAGTTCTCGTACGTCTTGGATTGGTGGAGCGCTGCTGGTACTGTAGTTTCGTGAATGCAGGAGAGAGCAAAGAGCTTTCGATGTAGCTGACGTTTTAGTTGTGTTTATTCTGGGTGTCATCATTTGGGACAGGAGATTTCCCGTCCTTGATTAATTAATTCATTCACGTTAAGTTATCAAGTAAACCCTTGGAACATATTAAAGCCTCTGTTGGGTGTTGTGGAATCTGGAGATGGGCCTGGCTTCAAGGCGCTGCGTTGTGTTAAGAATTAAAATGAGGTATGTACAGGGTGCTTTGGGACCTGTGGGAAGCGCCCGTATGGTTGGAAGGCAGCAGGGGAGGCTTCTGGGTAGGGGATTACTGATCTGGGTCTTGAGACCAATAGAAGTTAGTCTAAAGAGTAAGGGGAGCTCTGATGAGGAGAAATTTTCCAGAGGCTTAGACACTGTTTGAGTACAAAGTAGGGTGGGACAGTGGAGAAGGGCAGATTTTTGAATGTGGCTGGCACCATGTTGGGAGAGTAGCAAGAGATAAGTCTAGTGAGGTAGGCAAGGGGCTGTAAGAGGATTTGTCTTGTATCATGAAAGGCTGTGGGTTGAACAGTATGATCTTAAGTGGCTGAACAAAAAAAACATCCCCATTGCATTAATTCAGGTGGGAGATTATAAGTGATTGAAGGAAGGAAGTGGTTTAGAGATAGAAAATAGGAACACTTAAATATATTCTGAATATGTAAATTTATATTCAAATAAATTGTTTAGAGGTATTTGATACCATGAAGAGTCTGAGAACTGCAAAAAGGGAGTAAACAAGACCTCGGGGATATTAATGGGTTAAAGAAGATGAGATTATAATTCCTTTGAAATTCTAATCTGACCCACCTATTTGTTCTCTTAGCACCCTCTTCTTATCTCCATCGCAGCGATAATTATATGTATCCTGTTGTAATTGCCTGTTTGTAGATCTTTGTGAAGAGATTATTGTATCCCCATTTCCTAGCTCAATCCACCATTGTAGGCACTTTGTAGATATTTAATAAGTGAACAAACAGAATCTGGGGAAAGTGGTATCCTGGAAACCAGCAAAGAGTTTAAAGAGAATCACAATAGACTGGTGACAGATATAGCTGAGAGGTCAAGTAAGGTATAAGATTCAAAAAAGTATCCATTGGATTAAACAAGTAAATATGGTAAGTATTAACTTTAGTGTAAGGGCAGTTTTGGGCATCGCTTGTCAGCTAGTAAAGAATCCGCCTGCAATGCGGGAGACCTGGGTTCGATCCCTGGGTTGGGAAGATCCCCTGGAGAAGGAAAAGGCAACCCACTCCAGTATTCTGGCCTGGAGAATTCCAGGGACTGTAGAGTCCATGGGGTTGCAAAGAGTAGGACACGACTGAGTGACTTTCACTTCACAAGGGCAGTTTTAGAGGAATGGCAGGAAAAAGTCATGTTTGAGGTAGGGAGTAAAAATATCATTTTTCAAGGTGCTCTGATGTGAGATACAGAAGAGAAGATAGAGACCCCAAGGACAGAATAGGATCAAGAGTGGAATTTTTAAAAATTGAGAAAGTTTGTCTGGATGGTAAGCTAGTATAGAAATACTTAAGATGCAGGCAAAAGAGAGCAAGTGTTATTCTAGAGTATCTGGGGAAAGAGTTCAGACAAGAAAATTGAGGGACAAGCAGATGAGAGGATTGAATTGTTGTGAAGAATATACATCATCTACAAATCACCGTTTGACCTTATTAAATAAAGCCTGAAGAAACCATTTTCTCCCTTGAACTGGAGATGTCTAGTTTGAAAGTCAGTATTTGAGCTCATCACAAGGGCAGATTACTTTTGACCTGAGTCCTAAAGGCATCAAGGTTCAAAATCCAAACTCTGCACCGCACCCGCCCCCCACCCCCCACCCCCGACCCATTACCATCATTTTTATTCAGGATATACAGGAGATAAGAGTGTTTGAAAAAAAACTAAGGATTAAGCAGCCTTTCACAAACCTAATAAAGACAGAAAGCCCAAATACAAAAAAATAATGCTTTGAGGGATATAACACCAGAGGTGTATAAGCAAAAATAAAATAGGGAAGGAAAGATAGCTTAAATTTAAGGTATACAGTGTAATGATTTGCTTTACATACATCATGAACTGATTATCACAATACATTTAGTAAACATCCATAACCTCATATAGGTACAAAATTCAATGGAAAAAAAAATTTATTTTCATGATGAGAACTCTTAACAGAATCCAAGTTCTTTATGCTGTACTGCTTCCTTGCATATGTGAGATCTATGAACTCAACCAGAAGTGTCACCATACAACAAAATAACTTATTCTCTGACATTTATCAAAATAGAAAATATTTTTAAACAATCTTTATTCAAAGCATCAAAAAATTTCAACTCTATTTTAAATTGAGAAGTAAGTGTGAAAAAAGTTTCTAAAAGGATACACAAGTTGCTAAGAGTTTAAGGAGGGGCATCTGGTTAACTGGAGGACAAAAATGGGAAACTGTTGTGTACTGTTCAAACCATGTGGATGTTAAAATTCAAATAAACTTCATTTTTATGAAATCCATAAATGGTATATTGTCTTAAGAATTTCTCCAGAATTCCCAAGGTTATTTTATAATGGGCAAAATGGATCTGATTTTCAGGCAACTTGACCATGGAACCATAGAAAGATTGACAAGGTGGTGCTACATTATTTTGTGATTATCAGAATAAATCAGAATTCATAATCATTTATGATACATTGTCTTTTGAGCAGTTGTGATTGGTGGTTGTTAACACTCAATTCTTAAGTGATATGAGATTTCATCTGCCCATGCTATCTATATATCTTTGTAGAAATATATCCATGAGTAAAAAATGTTTTAAAAAGAGAAATAAAATGACAACTCATCATAAACATTAGAAACAACAGTGAATTTTCACATAGGCAGAATAGGTTACAGTTTATGCATAGTTGCCAGCAGACTTGTAACTCCATAGTTCACTGTGTTGAAGTATAAGTGATTTTAGAGAAGAGTGGTTACCTTAAACTAACCAATCTATTTAAGTGACAAATTACTTCTGACACCTTACTGATTGTGACCTACCATTATGTCAATTACGGTAAATCTTTTGGAGGCTCTGTTGCTAGACCATTACGCTGGAATTTTCTGTTTACTTATAGTTATTAAGAGTAAAAGCTGGAAAGAATAAACATCTTCAGAGAATGTAAAATAAAATTGACAGCTATCTGACAGAAATTTGCCAGTTATTTTTTAAAGCCACATCAGATCAGATCAGTCGCTCAGTCGTGTCCGACTCTTTGCGACCCCATGAATCACAGCACGCCAGGCCTCCCTGTCCATCACCAACTCCCGGAGTTCACTCAGACTCATGTCCATCGAGTCATTGATGCCATCCAGCCATCTCATCCTCTGTCGTCCCCTTCTCCTCCTGCCCCCAATCCGTCCCAGCATCAGAGTCTTTTCCAATGAGTCAGCTCTTCACATGAGGTGGCCAAAGTACTGGAGTTTCAACTTCAGCATCAGTCCTTCCATTGAACACCCAGGACTGAACTCCTTTAGGATGGACTGGTTGGATCTCCTTGCAGTCCAAGGGACTCTCAAGAGTCTTCTCCAACACCACAGTTCAAAAGCATCAATTCTTCGGCACTCAGCTTTCTTCACAGTCCAACTCACATCCATATATGACCACTGGAAAAACCATAGCCTTGACTAGATGGACCTTTGTTGGCAAAGTAATATCTCTGCTTTTCAATATACTATCTAGGTTGGTCATAACTTTCCTTCCAAGGAGT
>NW_011495027.1:9827005-9863965 GCF_000754665.1 Bison bison bison
GATTTCTCAAGAGGCAGGTCAGGTGGTCTGGTATTCCCATCTCTTTCAGAATTTTCCACAGTTTATTGTGATCCACACAGTCAAAGGCTTTGGCATAGTCAGTAAAGCAGAAATAGATGTTTTTCTGGAACTCTCTTGCTTTTTCCATGATCCAGCGGATGTTGGCAATTTGATCTCTGGTTCCTCTGCCTTTTCTAAAACCAGCTTGAACATCAGGAAGTTCACGGTTCACATATTGCTGAAGCCTGGCTTGGAGAATTTTGAGCATTACTTTACTAGCGTGTGAGATGAGTGCAATTGTGCAGTAGTTTGAGCATTCTTTGGCATTGCCTTTCTTTGGGATTGGAATGAAAACTGACCTTTTCCAGTCCTGTGGCCACTGCTGAGTTTTCCAAATTTGCTGGCATATTGAGTGCAGCACTTTCACAGCATCATCTTTCAGGATTTGGAATAGCTCCACTGGAATTCTATCACCTCCACTAGCTTTGTTCGTAGTGATGCTTTCTAAGGCTCACTTGACTTCACATTCCAGGATGTCTGGCTCTAGGTCAGTGATCACACCATCGTGATTATCTGGGTCGTGAAGATCTTTTGAGCTCCTTTTAAAAAGTTTTTAAATAAGGAACAAGATAGGGATTGGCTTCCCCAGTGGCTCAGCTGGTAAAGAACTTGCCTGCCAGTGCAAGAGATGCAAGTTCTATCCCTGGGTCAGGAAGATCCCCTGGAGAAGAAAATGGCATCCCACTGCAGTATTCTTGCCTGGGAAATCCCATGGACAGAAGAGCCTGGTGGGCTACAGTCCATGGGGTCGCAAAGAGTATAAGCACACCACAGGGGACCCTGGTGGTCCACTGGTTAGGACTGTCACTGCTGAGGGCTGAGGTTCATCCCCGGTAGAGGCTGAACTAAGACCTCACAAGCCTTGTGAGGAAAAAAACAGAGAACTAACATAACTTTGAACACTAAGACTGGGATAATTATAAAGCAGTTTTATTAAGGGGATAATTCCTAGTCCTCTATTGCTGGATAGTTTCACCTCACACTAGAAACCAGGACCTCCAGCCAAGTAATGCAGAGCACTTCTGAGATAATTATCAGATTACCAAATATTAGCTATTGTTTTGCCCAGTGATGATTATCAGAGCTTTTGTCCATGGTCAGTCCATCTGCAGCATTAAGTAACAATGTACTTTATTATTAAAGATTGCTGATATAGAAAAATGGATAAAATAGTACAAAGGAACCCTGTATAACACCAACAATGTCAACGTTTTTTCTGTTTGCTTGTCTATATAGGTTTTTCTCCCAAATCTTTAAACATTTCACAAATGTTACTATTCACACGGAAGTTTTTATTTATTTTTTAACTGAAGGATAATTGCTTTACAGAATTTTGTTCATTTCTGCCAAACATCAGCATGAATCAGCCATAGGTATACATATGTCCCCTCCCTCTTGAACCTCTCTCCCATCTCCCTCTCCATCCCAGCCCTCTAGTGTTGTTACAGAGCTGCTGTTTGAGTCCCTGAGCCATACAGCAAATTCCCATTCGCTATCTATTTTATATAAGGTACTCTCTCCGTACATCTCACCCTCTCCTCTCCCCTGCTCCCAACCCACGTCCATAAGTCTGTTCTCTGTCTGTCTCCACTGCTGCCCTGCAAATTTCAGCAGTATCATCTTTCTAGATTCCATATATATGCATTAGTATATGGTATTTTTCTTTCTCTTTCTGACTTACTTCACTCTGTATAATAGACTGTAGGTTTATCTACCTCATTAGAACTGACTCAAATGCATTTCTTTTTATGGCTGAGTAATATTCCATTGTATATATGTACCACAGCTTCTTTATCCATTCATCTGTCGATGGACATCTAGGTTGCTTCCATGTTCTAGCTGTTGTAAATAGTGCTGCAGTGAACATTGGAGTACATGTGTCTTTTTCAATTTTGGTTTCCTCAGGGTGTGTGCCTAGTAGTGGGATTGCTGGGTCATATGGTGGTTTTATTTCTAGCTTTTTAAGGAACCTCCATACTGTCTTCCATAGCAGTTATATCAGTTTACATTCCCACCAACAGTGCAAGAGGTTTCCCTTTTCTCTACACCCTCTCCAGCATTTATTATTTATTGTTGTAGACTTTTTGGTGATGGCCATTCTGACTGGTATGAGGTGACATCTCATTGTAGTTTTGATTTGCAGTTCTCTAATAACGAGCAGTGTTGAGCATCTTTTCATGTGTTTGTTAGCCATCTATATGTCGTCTTTGGAGAAATGTCTGTTTAGGTCTTTTTCCCACTTTTTGACTGGGTTATTTGTTTTTCTTGTATTGTATGAGTTGCTTGTATATTTTGGAAATTAATCCTTTGTGAGTTGTTGCACTTGTTATTATTTTCTCCCATTATGAAGATTGTCTTTTTACCTCCTTTATAGTTTCCTTTGCTGTGTAAAAGCTTTTAATTTTAGGTCCCACTTGTTTATTTTTGTTTTTATTTCCATTACTATAGGAAGTGGGTCGCAGAGGATCTTGCTTTGATTTATGCCATCAAGTGTTCTGCTTATGTTTTCCTCTAAGAGTTTTATAGTTTCTGGTCTTACATTTAGGTCTTTAAATCATTTTGAGTTTATCTTTGTGTATGGTGTTAGGAAGTACTCTAATTTGAGTCTTTTACATGTAGCTGTCCAGTTTTTCCAGCACCACTTATTGAAGAGGCTGTCTTTGCCCCATTGTATATTCTTGCCTCCTTTGTCAAAGATAAGGTTCCCATAGGTGTGTGGCTTTATTTCTGGGCTTTCTATCTTGTTCTTGTGGTCTATATTTCTGTTTTTGTGCCAGTACCATACTGTCTTGATGGCTGTAGCTTTGTAGTATAGTCTGAAGTCAGGAAGGTTGATTCCTTCAGCTCCGTTCTTTGTTTCCAGCTCCATTCTTCTTTCTCAGAATTGCTTTGGTTATTCAGGGTCTTTTGTGTTTTCATATGAATTGTGAAATTTTTTGTTCTAGTTCTGTGAAAAATGCCATTGGTAATTTGATAGGGATCAAGTTGAATCTGTAGATTGCATTTGGTAGTACAGTCATTTTTACATTATTTATTCTTCCAACCCAGGAACATGGAATATCCCCATCTGTTATTGTTGTCTCTAATTTCCTTCATCAGTGTCTTATAATTTTCTGTCTACAGTTCTTTTGTATCCTTAAGTAGGTTTATTCCTAGGTATTTTATACTTTTTGTTGCAGTGGTCACACTAAAATTTTTGAGCATGTATTTAAGGTAAACTTTTTTCCCTTACATAATTGTCCTACTGTTCTCACACCTATTGAACCAATTCCCTCATTGTCCCCAGAAATGTCTTTTTTTTTTTTTAACTACACCCTACAGCACACAGGATCTTAATTTCCCAACCAGGGTTGAACCTGTGCACCCTGCAGTGGAAGTGTGGAGTCTTAACTGCTGGACCTCCAGGGAAGTCCTCAAAAATGTCTTTAATAGTTGCTTCAAACCAAAATTTGACATAGGGTAGTAAGTTGAGTTCAGTAATTATGTCTTAATTCAGAGCAGTTCCTAATTTTCTTTAAGTCTTGAGTTTTTACAAAAAGCTAGGCCATTTGTCTTATAAACTCTTCCATATTATAAATTTGTCTCATGATTTTTGTTTTATTCTAGCAGGTGTCAAAAAACTTCTCTGCTGTGATGGCAGTGTTCTATAGCTGCATTGTCGCATACAGTAGGCACTAGGAATATGTGGCTATTAAGCACTTATAATGCAATTGAATTTTTAAAAAACTAATTAATTTTTTGGCTGCACTGGGTCCTTATTGCTGTACATAGTCTCAGTAATTGTGGTACATGGGCTTAGTTGCCCCAAGGCATGTGGGATCTTCCCAACCAGGGATTGAACCCATGTCTCCTGCATTGTCAGGCAGATTGTCAACCACTGGACCACCAGGGAAGTCCCGAGGCTAAATTTTTAATCTTGGTAATTTTGGTTAATTTAAATTTAAAGTTACGTATGGCTAGAGGCTATCATACTGGACAGCACAGCTGTAGCCATTGAATTTTCTGTTAAAAAAATGTTAAATCTACAAGCTTGTTACACATTTTTGGCAAAAATTCTTTATAGATGCTATGTAGACTGTATTTTGTCTTGTCTGGACATATATATCTGTGTATGTGTATGTGTGTGTGTCTTTATCCCAATACATAGTATTTAAGTCTTTACTAGTTCGTACTGTTTTCCTAAATAATACAAAAGCCTCAGTTTTAGATTTGACTAATTTGGTACAGATGTCTGATTAAAATACAATTAAGAAGATGTGGACGAGTGTTGAAATAAAATGGTCATATGAGGAAGTGGTATGAGTAGTTATGGGTGTATTGGATGCAAAAGGGAACAATTTTAAGTGTTGCTAGCCATTATAGATACTACAGAGGAGTCTGGGGAGATAACTGAGGAAGGCCAGTGAGGGATTTGGACTATTTCAAAATATTTTAGTGATCTTGGGAGAGCAGTTTCAAAAGAGAGCTGGAGAAATCAGATGGATATATTTGACCTTCACAAAATTTTTTGCACCCAAGGGTTTTTTTGTTTGTTTGTTTGTTTGTTTTAGAGCAGCTTTAGGTTCACAGCAAAATTGAAATATACAGAGATTTCCCATGTATTTCCTGCCCCAACACATGCATAGTCTCTTGTTAGGAGCATCCTGAAACAAAATGGAATATTTGTTACAGTAGATGAACCATTTTGTTCATCTCTGTACTTTTCAATTTTGTTGACACAACATTATAATTTAAAATCTGATGTTTGCATTAGGGTTCACTCTTTGTGTTATTCTTCCTAAGGATTTGGGCAAATGTATAATGGCATGTATCCATCATTATGGTATTATACAGAGTATTTTCATTACCGTAAAAATTCTCTGCTCCATTTTTTTCATCCTTTTCTCTCCCTGCCTCCTGGCAACCACTGAGGTTTTTACTGTCTCCATAGTTTTACCTTTTCCAGAATGTCATATGTTGTTGTTGTATTTAATATTCCTTTATGTCTTTTTGTGGTTATATAAATCGTTTCTTTTTAGCACTAAGTAATATTCCATTGTCTGACTGTTGCTTCACAGTTTATCCATTCTCCTGCTGAGGAACATCTTTATTGCTCCCAAGTTTTGGTAATTATGTATAAAGCTACTGCATGCAGATTTTTGTATGGAAAGGTGTTTTTAAGGAAAATAATTTTAAGATGCTGATTAGAACGTGTTTGTGGGCAGAGATATCAGCAGAAGTTAATAACAGATAAACACATAGAAAATGAAACCTTAAGACAAAGCAGGAAGCAGAACCATGTGTTGCATAATCTTTATTTAAGTAGAGGAAAGCCTTCATAAACATAATAAAAAAGAAACATACAATAATGGAGATAAAGGAATAATGAAACAATAGGTTTCTGGGAAAAGGGAAAGAAGATCCTTATGGAAGAGAGGTGAGGTACTTATGAAATAAGAGGAAATGGACTAGGGAATAAAAGAAACCAAGAGATTAATGTTTAAATAAAGTTTCTTATAAACTGAGATCATTTGCAAATGGAGATAGTGAGTCTGAGGTTTTTTTTTTGACTGTCATGTCCCAGTTGTAGCATGTGGGGTCTTAGTTCCCTGACCAGGGCTCAAACCCATGCCCCCTGCATTGGGAGCCCAGAATCTTAGCCACTGGACCACCAGGGAAGCCCTGAGGCTGAGATTTTGAGGAGTGGAACAAATTTGAGAATGGTGTTTTATAATTGATATACATTCGTTCATTATTATTATTATTATTTTGAAGACAGATTCCTGAGCAGCAGGAACTTAGATGTAAAACATTCTTGATTTCTCTCCCCACTTTTCCCTATATAAACAAGTCACATCTGCTCTATCTCTAATATAAAATTGAACCTGAACACTTTAATTCAGCATATGTGGGCTCTGTCTTATGCATTGAATCAATGCAAACAAGGTCCATAAGCTGAAACAGCATTTACATTTTGGGGATTAGGGGGAGGGTTGGATTGGAAGACTGACAGTGACAAGTGGGTAAACATAATAGTAGTGAAGAGGGTATTAGCTGATAAATTAGAGCTGGGGAGGAGCTAGTTAAGTATGCCTATTTAAAATGAGAATGTGAAGGAAAAGTCACTCTAAGGAGCTGACAATTTTGAATAGATCTAGAAGAAGAGCATTTCAAGCAGAGTGTAAAGGCCCAAAGACTGGAACTGGCTTGATGCAAAGAAGTGAAAAAAGAGATTGAGCTGGGAGAGTAGGAAAGGAGGTGGAAGGAACAATGAACCAGACCTTGGAAGGTTTCAGCTCAGTCTGGCGGTGATGGTGTTAGTCTGTTAAAGGATGATCACGGGTTAGGGTCATAGTAGTGGAAGAAGTGAGAATTTGAGATTTATTTTGGAGGAGGAATCATCAGAGAAATAAAATCACAGTGAGATCCCATCTTACACCCACCAGAATAGCTAAAATGCAAGCTGTCCATAATAGCAAATACAAAGATATGGAATAACTGGAAATTTTAGACTATTGTTGTGTATATAAATTGGTACGTTTTGGAAAACTGGTGGTATCTACTAAGGTTGAACATATACATAACCTTTGTCCCAACAATTTTACTTCTGGGTTTATACCCAACATAAGGCATGTACATATACACTAAAGCATTTCATGGCATTATTTGTCATAGTTAAATATTGGAAAACCTAAAAGTCCCAATAGGAATGGATAAATTTTGATATGATTTTACAATAGAATATAACAGGCAAAAACATAGATAAATCTCAAAAACAATATTGGTAAAAAAGCCAGACACAATGTAATACATAGTAAACAATACTATATTTATGTAAAATTCAAAAAACAGTCACAATTTAATGTATGGGGATAGAAGTCATCTTAGTGGTTATCTGTGGAGAAGGAGGATGTAGTGATTTGGGTATTCAAAAGGTAGGCTACCTTTAAATAATTGCAAAGCCAGGATAAGAGCCAGTTTCAGTTGCAACACTGAAATAGCACCTTCTTTCTTTTCAATGACTTTATTGAGTTCTAGTGCATATTTGTATCAGATGAGAAAAGTGAAATGATGAGATAAAATTGTAAGACTGATAATAATAATTCATTTTAGTGTAGTGGTTCTTTTGCTTAGTGGCTCAGTCATGTCCGACTCTTTGGGACCCCATGGACTATAGCGTGCCATGCTCTTCTGTCCATGGGGATTCTCCAGGAAAGAATACTGAAGTGGGTTGCTGTGCCCTCCTCCAGGGAAGCTTCCCAACCCAGGGATCAAACCCAGGTCTCCCTCATTGCAGGCAGATTCTTTACTGTCTGAGCCACCAGGGAACCCCAAGAATACTGGAGTGAGTAGCCTATCCCTTCTCCAGGGGATCTTCCTGACTCAGGAATCGAACTGGGGTCTCCTGCATTGCAGATGGATTCTTTACCAGTGGAGCTACCAGGGAAGCCCCAGTAATGTTCTTAATCTTAACTATATATCAGAATGTCCAGGGAACTTAAAAAAGAAGTAAAACTGATTCTCAAGCCATATCTCCAGGCGTTGGGACCTAGAACTGGGTTTATTTAGATACACATTCTGTAGACAGTGATTCTCTGAAAAGGCAAGACGGCCTTGGGAGAAATACACTCCACAGACAGTGGGTGGGCCATCTCAGAAGGCCATTGGTATTTTTTTAAATGATCCACAGTGCCTCACACCCATTACAATGGCTACTGCTGCTGCTGAGTCACCTCAGTCGTGTCCGACTCTGTGCGACCCCATAGACGGCAGCCCACCAGGCTCCCCTGTCCCTGGGATTCTCCAGGCAAGAACACTGGAGTGGGTTTTACAATGGCTACTATTAATCAAAAGAACAGAAAATAGCACATGTGAGGATGTGGAGAAATTGGAACCCTTAAATGGTAGGAATGTAAAACAGTGCTGCTGCTGTAGAAAACAGTATGGGATTCCTCAAAAAATTAAAAATTTCCATACGATCTAGCAATTCCACATCTGCACTTGTGGGGATATATCCATACAAATTGAAAGCAGTGTCTTGAAGAGGTATTTATTTGTTGTTTAGTCACTAAGTCGTGTCCGACTCTTTTTGCAACCCCATGGACTGTAGCTCACCGGGCTTCTCTGTCCATGGGATTTCCCAGGCAAGAATACTGGAGTGGGTTGCCATTTCCTTCTCCAGGGGATCTTCCTGACCCAAGGACTGAACCTGCATCTCCTGCATTGGCAGGTGGATTCTTTACCAGTGAGCCACTTGGGAAACCCATATGTTTTTCTTATAGCAGCACTATTCACAATAACCAGAAGGTGGAAATTACTCAAGTGTCTGTCAATGAATGAATGGAGAAACAGAATGTGTATACATACAATGGAATATTATTATTAAGATGAAGGAAATTCTTACACATGCTACAATATGGATGAACCTCAGACCTTATGCTAAGATAGATAGTGAAGTGAAAGTCACTCACTCGTGTCCGACTTTTTGCAACCCTGTGGACTATACAGTCCATGAAATTCTCCAGGCCAGAATGCTGGAGTGGGTACCCTTTCCCTTCTCCAGGGAATCTTCCCAACCCAGGGATCGAACCCAGGTCTCCTGCATTACAGCGGGTTCTTTACCAGCTGAGCCACCATAAGCGAGTCACAAAAAGACAAATACTATGTGATTGTACTTATATGAGATTACTGGAGTAGTCACATTAATAGAAACAGAAAATTAAAACAGTGGTTGCCAGTGGCTGGACAGAGGGGAGATTTAGGAATTGTTTAATGCGTATAGTATGGAGTTTCAGTTTTGTGAGATAAACAAGTTCTGGAGATAAGTTGCTCAAAAATATGAAAATACTTAATGCTTTTGAACAGTACACTTAAAAAGAGTTAAGATAGTAAATTTTACGCTGTATGTATTTTGCCACAATTCTACAGCAAGAGTTGAAAACTAACACTGCTTTAATGCAATATGTGTGTATGTGTGTGTGCATATACTGGCTAAATGTTAACACTGATCTCTAAAAATGGACAATTTATTTAATAATCATACTTTTCATTTTGCTGATACACTTGGTAGTACCTTTGCTCTTTTATCCTTAAAGTAGTAATGTCGTCTAGGGATGTTAGATACCATCTCTCTGAAATATTCATGAAGCTCTAAACTATTCTATGTTAGTTGTAATATGCGCTGAACAGTAGCATTTTAACATTAGTCATTTTTCTTCCTAATAATTCACTTTTAAAATAAATCACTTTATTTAAATTAGCCAGAAAAATTCCTTTGCCTTTCTCCCTTCACTAATTAATAGTTGTAGAATAAACTGTATACTCACATTACCTTTAACATTCCCTATTACTTCTTTTTTTTTAAACCAGGAATTTATAGACTTTTCCTGCTAAGACCTCAATTTGTGTTTAAGAAAGGCAGAAAGAAATTACTGTAAAACATTGGAGTAACTTAAATCACCCAAAACGAAGGCATACATAATGAAACCACTTTTAGTACTTACATAGAAAAAGGTTCGTGTTTGTTTTTCAAATTGAATAATTTGCTTTTTTTTTTTTCTTTTGCTGTCCTAATCATGATATGCTTTAAAATACGAAATCTACTTTTGAAGGAAACTTTTCTGTTCCTATAGAAACCATTTTAAAGGTGCTTTGAAAATAACTCAGTTTTTGTTGTTGTTGTTGTTTTGGTTTCTTTTTTCTTTTAAATAGGATATGTACCTGTAGACAACACTAGAATATAAGGATTTGAAGCAGTTGAGAATGTCTCTGCCAAGTCGACAAACAGCTATTGTTAACCCTCCACCACCAGAGTATATAAATACTAAGAAAAATGGGCGATTGACGAATCAGCTGCAGTATCTACAGAAGGTTGTCCTGAAGGCTTTGTGGAAGCATAGTTTCTCCTGGCCTTTTCAGCAGCCTGTGGATGCTGTCAAACTAAAATTGCCTGTGAGTGTGTCTTATTATATTTGTTTAAAACAAATAAAGCCCCGTAAATGTCCACTGACAGACTAATATTATGAAGTATGTTTAATAAGTTATTCAGCACCACTAAAGAATATCCCAATGAATATTTTTTCCTTAGCCAAAAAACTCATTTTTCTGAGGATTGAAATTCTCATTTTAGTAATTTCTGGTAAATTATAAGTATATGCTTTCTTGTTTATAGCATATGTTCCTGATTTTTGATGTAAGGTTGTCTTAAATGTCCCCTTCTCCAAGAAGTCCCTCTTGACAAATCCTGGCAGACTCAGGTGCTTCACGAACAGAATTCAACTTTAGGTCTTAGAAATTTTTGTGCATGCTAAGTCACTTTACTTGTGTCCAACTCTTTAAGACCCCATGGACCGTAGCCTGCCAGGTTCCCCTGTCTATGGGATTTTCCAGGCAAGAACACTGGATGAGTTACCATGCCCTCCTCCAGGGGATCTTTTCCAACCCAGGGTTCAAACCCACATCTCCTTCATTAGCAGGCAGATTCTTTACCACTAGCACCACCATTTAGCCACCTGATAGTGGAATGCTTAAGAATTTGTAATATAACTAGTAAACTGTGGAGCTGAGATTGTACTCATAAATTCTAGTTTCTTTTTCTTCATGCCCTCTACTTGTTATTTTCCAGGATGGTTCTACTCTTTTATTATTTTGTTATGCTTTCTATTTTGTTATTGGCTTTTGTTTTTCTTCTCTCTGAAGAAAAATGTCATGGTAATCAACTTTGTTTCTCATCACAAAAGGTTTTATTTCCATATTATGGCTTTTAAAGGTAATTAATTTCTGTCTCTAGTTACAGGTGTATAGTTTCTTAAAATTCTTTATGTACCAATTGTTGTGAATTCATTCTTACAACTAACGTTTAGAATTTCTTCTTACACCATAGGATTATTATACCATTATAAAAAACCCAATGGATTTAAATACAATCAAGAAGCGCTTGGAACATAAATATTATGTGAAAGCTTCGGAATGTATAGAAGATTTCAATACAATGTTCTCAAATTGTTACTTATACAACAAGGTCTGTAAGCCTTATGCCATACATGCTAATTCTTTGCTCTTACATAGAGGCGATGTATATAAATAAGTGTGTTGACTTCAAATTTCAAGTCTTGATTTGGGGTACATTATATATTTGTAAAAATACTGTTTTTTACTTGATTTCCTAATTTTCACATAGCAGTATTTGTTCATTTTGCTATGTTTTTGTTTGAATAGCTATAATGGCTTATTATGTTTTTAAAAAATAAAATACCAGTGATCCTGGTTTCTGTGAGTAAACTGTTATTTCAAAATGTTCTCATCTACATTTCTGCCATTTTAGTTATAAGATGAATGATAAATCTTATTATACATTAAACTTAGTTAAATTTTTATGGTATGGATTGCTAGCTATAACCTAAGAAGCCAAATGAATGATGTACTTCATACAACTTAACTTAAACTTCAGACATGTTCTGTTTTATCCCAGCAGTAGTATTTGTATTTATGTTAATGTGTTAGGCTGTATGATAATATACGTGGACGTTGTGAGCTTAGTCTTCACTTTTATTTTCATCCATAAAATTGGATTTGTGTATTCAGTTTTCCTCCATATGGGATTCCTGTTTCCCTAAGTACAGCATCTTTTTCAAGTGGTCCTATCATATCTAGAAATTTTTTAATTTATATCTCATTTATTCAGAATCACTAGTGACACTGAAATGTAATAGAAATGTTGGTTTGGTTTCCAAGGTAATCATCAGTGCCACCTTATATGTAAGAGATTTAAGACTATAGTCAATAATGAATTTTTAAAAAAATCGTAACTAATAGTGTTCTGACAATACCATTGGTAAATTCATTTTAATTTAATAATTCTAAAGAGTCCTTAATTTTTTAAAAGAAAGTTCAGTCATTTTCCTGAACTGTTAATAGCTAACTTAGAAATGTGTCTCCACTTTAGGCTTTTGCTTTGTAATTTACTTTTTTCTCAGTAGTCAAGTAAAGCAAGTTGAAGACTTCTAAGCAGATAGTTAAGATTTAAAAACTTAGCTCTACAGTGTCACTTTATTACTTACTTAATTGAAAATTGAATTACATCAAGTCAAACCATGAGGTACTTTCCACACCCATGAATATGTTTTGTTTGTAACCTATTTGTAAGGTGGAAATTCTGATTTCTAATACTTTAGTGTATAAGTAAGATTGGTTGGATTATAACCCTTTAGTGCTCAGAAAGGTATCCCCAGTCCTTTTTAGAAGTTAAAGGGGTAGGATGATAGAATTTTAAGTGTGAGCTGCTATACTGTTTTCTAAACTTAATTTAGAAGCAATAAATACTGTTTAGTAAATACTGTCTAAGAGTACTATGGCACTGCCTTCACTAAGGTAGCCTAAATTATAGAAATTTGATACAGTGGCCATACTGTGTAAACTCGTTGCATTTTGTGTATTTTCTAGCCTGGAGATGACATTGTTCTTATGGCTCAAGCTCTAGAAAAGCTGTTCAGGCAGAAATTATCTCAGATGCCACAAGAAGAACAAGTTGTGGGTGGTAAGGAAAGAATAAAGAAAGGTAAGCAAGAAAAAATTTATGTTCTGATTCTTTCTTTCTCTGTCATACATATTTGAATGCTTGTGTATGGGTGTATAAGTATGATGACTGGAACTAAATAATAAATCCCTGGGAATTCCCTGGTGGTCCAGTGGTTAGAATTTGGTGCTCTCACTGCCAGAGAAATGTGTTTGATCCCTGGTCGGGGAACTAAGATCTTGCAAGCCATGCAGTGTTGCCAAAAGTAAATAAATCCCTGAAAGGAGATAGATATCTAGAAGTCCTTCTACATCCTGTTATATTGGTATAAAATGTCCCTTTAAACAATCTGAACCTTGAGCACAAAGATGGCTGTCAGAATGATTGTCATACAAGATTAGGATTACATAGATTATGGCCTTGCAGCAGGTTTCCTATAGAATAGTGCCATTCACGTTGTTGTTGTTTAGTTGCTAGGCTTCTTTGTCCATGGGATTTCCCAGGCAAGAACAGTAGAGTGGGTTGCCTTTTCCTTCTCCAGGGGATCTTCCTGACCCAAAGATTGAACCCACATCTGCTGCATTGGCAGGTAGATTCTTTACTGCTGAGCCACCTGGGAAGCCCTATGCCATTCACATAGTGGGCACCAAATAAAGCATAGTTACAATTGCTATTTGAGTGGATCATGTATCTGTGTTGTATTAATTAAGAGGGCCAAAATTGCCGATAATTTCTGTACCAAAAGATCCCCTAGCTAAGAATGAAAAGTTGCTGTTGGGTTTGAAGATTCTCATTTTCTAATTCTTAACTCAAAACTCTAGGAGGGAGGGGAACTTCCCTGGTGGTCCAGTGGTTAAGACTTTGCTTTCCAGTGCAGCAGGGGCAGGTTTGATCCCTAATTGGGGAGCTAGGATCCCACATGTCTTGTGGCCAAAATAACATAAAAGAGAAGCAATATTGTAACAAATTCAATAAAGATTTAAAAGTGATTCACATAAAAAATTTTTTTTAACTTTAATGGGAAATGTTTTACAGCTAATATCATATTTAAATAAGAAATTAGAAAATTAATTTTAAGTGTTCAGAAGGGTTATTGAAGAGGTAAACGAAGACTGTCACAGTTCAAATGTTGGTTTATCTTTGGGTCACTGAAGCTATAAACCTTGGTTAAGTTCTATAATCATTCCATGTTTCTTCATCTATGATATCTGGAAATTATTTAGCTTTCATTTGTATAAATATTTGTAAGGTATATGTTAAGTGACTGGGACATAGGAAACTTGTTCCACTTTAGGGGACGGTTGAGGTTGTTTTATTGATAGTATGATATACTTTTTTCCTAGTTGTTAATAGATTTTAGGGTGGATCATGACTTATAGCTTACTTTCATCCATCCTGTGAGGTAGATACTTACTGATTAATAACTTTTTATTTTGTTCTTATTTTTGAAGATTGATCTTAAGTCTTACAGAATAAGCCTAAGCATTATAAAACTTCTTAAAATAATAAGGCAGTGCATTAGAAAAACTGTCAGGTGAAATTACACATAGCGTGTGCTGTGGTTCGAGTGAGAAATTGACTTGCACTGGAAAAGCTGAAGAAGGCGTTAGAGGTGATAGAACTCAAGTTTGGGAAGGTGTAGATTTCCAAGTGACTTTTAGTAGAAGCTTTCTATTGCTTGCTGCTAAGTCACTTCAGTCATGTCCGACTCTGTGTGACCCCACAGACGGCAGCCCACCAGGCTCCCCTCCCTGGGATTCTCCAGGCAAGAACACTGGAGTGGGTTGCCATTTCCTTCTCCAATTCTATTGCTTAAGTCATGTTATTTTTTTTATGCACATTGGTAGGTAAAGTGCCATACGATGGTAGCTAGTCTAAATAATGTGATTACATGTTGATACTTTATGGCAAAGAAAAAACTTTGCCATAATTGAATTGGTGTTGATTTATTGATTGAACAGATATTTAGGTACTTCTTATGTACCAAAACACTATTCTGTTTTAGAGTTTAGATTTTAGTAGTGAAAGAGATACATACATGATAGGTTCAAAGAACATTCCAGACAGAGGGGTCAACTAGGGCAAACGCCTATAACAGGATCTTTTTCTCTTTTGTTACTTTGGGCCATTGCCTTCATTTATGATCTGAATCTTGCTTCCCTCCTTACTTTCTTAAGGATTTTATTGCTTTGGTTATCCTGTTTCATGCATCATTAATCTTTCATTCTCTATCAGGTTAGTTTTATTATGCTATAAATATGCTCTAGTATTTCATCTTTAAAACTCACCTTTTCCCTGTATCCTTCCTGTTTTTTTGCTTTCTTCTTACATACTCATGAACTCACTTCAGTATAGGTTCTAGCCATACTATATCACTAAAAAGGTTCTTATCAGTAGTCTTTATGTTGCTAAATTTAAGTAATATTTTTCTATTCTCATTTGTCAGTATTTGCTTTAGAAGGCCACTGTCTCCTGAAATGCCTTTGTTTCTTGGTACATATTAGTTCTGTGGGTTTACTTTCCATTCTGTAGTCCTTTTGGCCTTATCAGTCTCTAAATATTGAGGTATTTTTCAGGGCTTGGTATTAGGTATACTTTTCCTAAATTCCATCTGTGTTCTATTAACTCCTAGATGTATAGGATTTGGAGAGTTAGGGATTCTTATATGTTGTATGTCAAATATGATAATAGCATGGAAAAAAGTGAACTAGCGACTGGTGGAATAGAGAAAGGGGGTTGTTTTATACAGGTTGGCTGGAGAAGGGGAGGTGATATTTGAGAATTTGAGTAAAGCCTGAAGGGAATCGTTGAAGTGAACCATAAGGCTGTCTCCTGACCGGTGGGACAAATAGTCTGCTTATGCTTACCAAACTTGAGGACAGCAGCCAGTAGTCTGGAGTGAAATAAGTGAAGGGGGTAGGATGATAGGAAAAAGAGGTTGGAAGGAGAGCAGACGTATGGGGAAAAGGGTAGCGAGGTCTTATGGGGTCCTGAGAAGCCGTTGTGAGGACTTTAGCTTTTACTTGGAGGAAAAGTTAGAAACCACTGGGTATTGAGCAGAAGTGTCTCAATCTTATTTGAATTTGATTGTTATTTTTGAGAATAGAATACAGGATGTAAAAAGCAGAAGGAAAGAAGGCCTCTTAGGATGCTAGTGCAGTAATGCAGGGTTATTACCACCTGTGATAGTTGAATTCTGGATAAGAAGATAGAGCAAAATAGTTTGCTGATGGATTGGAAATGGGGTTTGAGAGAGAGTGGAATCACAGATGACTCCGTTTCTGACCTGAGCAATTAGAATAGAGTTAACCCTGATGGAAGGATGGGCGTTTGAAATATAGTCATGCCTCAAAATCATGAGGGACAGGTTCCAGACCCGTCCATGGATACCAAAATCTTTGGATGCTTGATGCTTGCGTAGTACATGGTCCTTCATATCCATGGGTTGCATCTGGGCATTGTATCCAAGGAGGTTGAATCCACATGTGCAGAACCTATGGATCCTGGGTACTGATTATAATAGACTTCAGGGTGGTGTGATCCAAATGTCTCCAGTCTTAGCACTCTCTGGGAACATACAGGACAAAAAAACATGTACAGATATTCCTCTGATGAGAGAATCATGTTCACATCTGTTCTGTGTCAGCCAGTGATGGACTAACATGCAGAGCATTCTGAAGACCTCACACAGTACCATGTAGTTGTCTCCAGTGTATCTGAAATTTTTGCTCAGGTTTACAGCTACGTGAAGCTAAAATCACAAAAGTTGAACTAAATGTATTAAAGTAGGATGCTAAGAGAAAAATTGCTTTATGTCTTACTCAGATACTGACTCTTGTTCACATTTTACTAGGTACTCAACAGAATATGACAGTTTCTATTAAAGGAAAACAGTCCCCCAAAGCACTGGGAAAACTGCTTACACAGCAAGTAATTCCTTCTGTATTTCCTGAAACATCTGTTTCTCCTTCAAACCTGGCACAAGGTGCTCCACTCAACACTGTCTCACAAACAGTCACCCAGGTAAGTTTACTTTCACTTTAAAATGTTTCAGTGAAGTTTTTTTTGTGATATCTATACCTTTTTTTGAAGTTTATAGGAAAATTGGTCTTAAGCATAGCTCATTGGTCTCTCATAGCTCATTTGGTAAAGAATCTGCCTGCAGTGCAGGGAGACCTGGGTTCAATCCCTGGGTTGGGAAGATCCCCTGGAGAAGGAAATGGCAACCCACTCTAGTATTCTTGCCTGGAGAATCTCATGGACAGAGGAGCTTGGCAGGCTACAGTCCATGGGGTCACAAGAGTCAGACATGACTTAGCGACTAAAGAGAGAGAGAGATACAGAAGTCAAAAGTCTTTTTATCTGTACACATTTTGTGAACAGAGACCTGGGGTGCAAACCAGATTATTAGGTAGAATCTGAATCGATTTATTATCTCTCTAGTATTAGTATCAGTTGTCTAGCTACTTTTTGGTGTGTGGGGGTGTAACTTTTATTGGTTCACAACTTGGTGGGTTAACAATTTTCTTTTTTAAATTGTGTACCCTAGCTGATTTCAGGTATTCAGAAACTTTTTTTTTTTTTAATATAACCATGACTTTTCCCCACCTTTCGTTGGTCTCAAAGTTGACCAGACAATTCTTTGGGATGTGGGAAGGAAATATTTGAACTATTTATTTTACCTATGAAAGAAAATTAACTTTTCCTAAAAACATGGATGACCTGGTGCTAAATATCATTTCATTTTTTTAACTGATAAGGGTAATGATCATAGTTTGAAAACTGTTGCTCTGAACGTCACCTTAAATATAATCTTGTTTTCAAATTGTTTCAATTTAGGTTACAAAGGGTGTGAAGAGGAAAGCAGATACAACAACTCCTACAACTTCAGGAGTTAAAGCAAGTGGTGAATCTTCCCCAACACTTACAGAAAAAAAATCAGGGAAAATGCCACTTATAAAAGAAAATATGCTAAAGAATGTTTTGCCGGATTCTCAGCAACAGTATAAAGTTGCAAAGAATGCTAAAGTAACCGAACAATTAAGGCACTGTAGTGAGATTCTTAAAGAAATGCTTGGAAAGAAACATTTGTCATACGCATGGCCCTTTTATAATCCTGTTGATGTTAATGCTTTGGGACTCCATAACTACTATGATATTGTGAAAACCCCAATGGATCTTGGAACCATCAAGGTAAATGTTGTCTTAATAAGAGGAACTTCTTTTCTTGACTATAAAAGTAATCTTGTCAGCATAAAGAAATTTAAAATTCAAAAAAAGATAAAAAATCACCAGTCATACCACCTGAAGTAAATGATGGGAACATTTTTTAAATAATGGGAACATTTTAAAGTGTATCCTCTTATTTTCTTCAAGCACATTCTTGGTTATTTTATCACAGTGTGTATTATAGAATGTAATATAACTCTGTACCCTAAACTTTCACTTTGTAGATATTTTATTGTTATATATTTAAAATATTTTTAATTTGCATAATTTTAATACAAAAAAATTTTTTGGCAAGGCATTTATGTGGTTTCCAATCCTCTGCCAGGTAAGTTTTCTTTATTGCTGATTTGGAAACTTTAAATTACTGGAAAAATTTAGTTATGTATATTTATTTTAGGGAAACTACTAAAAGAATAGAACTATACCATTTTCAAAATGATGCATTATCTCAGTGCTCTTCCTAAATAACTACTCATTGTACTCCCTGTTCTTTATTATTATCTGGAAGTTTGGTTCTTCTTTTATTAAATAAACACAGTTTTGTTTTATTTCATCATCAACATTTTTTGTGAACATGTTACTAACTTTTGTGCTCACCCTTATTTCTTGCTTATTACTCTTTCCTGTCTTGGTTTTTCTTTTTGCTGAAGTGCAAGCTTTAGTGGTTCATCCATGAGCATTTATAGGTAGTAAACTTAATAGTTTTTTCTCTGAAAGTATCTGTGCTTTGTCTATTCTTGAATGGTTCCTTAACTAACTATGGCATTCTAGACCTAGTTATTTTCCCCCAGCACTAGGACAGTATCTTTTGGCATGTATTGTTGTTGCTAGGAAGTCTGCTATCAGTCTGCTTGTCATCCCTTTGTAGATAATTTCTTTACTCTCTCCAATTGTGTGTTTAATTTTACTCTTCTTGATTGGAAATTAGTACTTTCAAGGTGAAGCTCATTTTTTAAGTTCTGAAAAAACAACTAACCATAATCAGTTCAAAATACGCTTTTCTACTTTCCCCTAATACTTAAACTAATTCAGACTGACAGGTCATGAAACAGTACCTGAAATAGGTAAACCTGAGCTGAGTCTTAAAGGGAGGACTTAGTAAGTTACAGGACATTTCAGGCAGGGGAAGCAACTTGGAACACCCTGAGGTAATAAAAAAAAAAATTCCAGAATACAATATTTAAGCCAACATGAATGTAATATGAAAAAGTGATTAGGAGAAAATGAGTCTGGAAGGAAACTAGGACTTGAACATGAAAAGCCCTCATCGTAGAGGCCTAGAGCTGGCATTAAACATGAGGATTATGTCCTCATATTTGTTTCCTATAATGACTTCTCTAGTAACAATGTGAAGACTGGGCGATGAGGCTATTAAAGAATTCCAGAGATAAGAAGATAGTGACTTTAATTTAGTTCTTTGAAATCATTCCAAATTGCCAGTGATCTGAGTGGTAGAAAATTATGCTTCTTATTTTAGTTTTGTGTTTTTTTAATTACAAATAAAGTCTGGCATACTATATTTGTTTATTGGCCTTTTGTATTTGTTCATAGATTTTATGTTAATATACACTTGTTTTGCCCAGCAGTTTATAGGATTTTCTTGTCTGATCATTTGTCATGTTATAGTAATGCCGCACTGGCTACAATACATCCTTCCTCACTGTTCTATCCACTTTATATGCAGCTACCTAAAAATGTAACCCATCCTGATATTTCTCTTCTGTTCAGTTTTTAATGTCTTTCCATTCCCAGGAGAATTTTAATATTATAAACCCTTCATTTAGATGTTCAAGGCTGATTTAAGGAGTTTATTTACTCATTGTTTTGCTACAATCAAACTAGTCTATCCTAGATTATCTGGAAACACTCCATTTTTCCCCTGCTTTTGTGACTTTTTTTTCTGTTCTTTTCTTTACTTGGAATGTCCTCCTTCACGTCTACTTGTCAAAATTCATTGGATCTTTTTCAAAGTCTAAAAATACAAAACATGTAGCAGAGTTTTAATTTTGTCAAATCTGGATGGTGGGTATCTGGTTTTGGTATTACCTATTATTCTATTGTATGTTGGAATTATTTTATAATATAAACACTTAATATAGGTGCTCAAAATTCTGTAATTTTTTAATTTAGGCAAAAATGGATAACCAGGAATATAAAGATGCATATGAATTTGCTGCAGATGTTAGATTAATGTTCATGAACTGCTATAAGTACAACCCTCCAGACC
Organism: Bison bison bison; assembly: GCF_000754665.1. Taxonomy (NCBI): domain Eukaryota; kingdom Metazoa; phylum Chordata; class Mammalia; order Artiodactyla; family Bovidae; genus Bison; species Bison bison. Next base: position 9,847,015 of record NW_011495027.1, read on the forward strand.
ATGAAGTGGTTACAATGGCAAGGATGCTTCAGGTGAGTTTTTACTTGTGTTCTGAAAGTGAGTTTCCTCTGAACATAGCTTAAAATGTTTCATAACTCGAGAGATAAAAAATAACACCCCCTACCCCCACTAAGTAGTAAAGCATAATTTGTACTTTTAAGATTGTGGGGGTGGGTTGTTTACTTTATGAGGTATAGTAGTAAATGTTTTAATGAAGCTGCCCTACATATAGAAGACATTGGGGAAATATTAGTGAAGAAAGGACAGTAGATATCTGAGACAGAGTTGACTGGAGTCAATGTCCCATTCAATGAGCCTGAACGGAAGGCTCAAGGACTTTTGAGGCTGAGTCATTGGGGGTTGGTAGAATGATGCAGTCACAGGGCAGGAGATCTGAAAAGAAGTCCCCCAGTTAATCTGAAAGATCTGTCTTACCTGGAAAAACACAAAAGTTGGTCGTCAGGGAAGCATGAGGTCTTAACTATATTTCTGGTAAATCTTTTTTTTCCTCCAGTTTTATAGGGATATAATTGACATTGCATTAGTTTAAGGTATATAAGATTATGATTCAATATATGCATATACAGTGAAATGATTACCACAAAGACAATAGAGTTCTCATCAACATATGACACTGAGGGAATTCCCTGGCAGTTCAGTGTTTAGGACTCCACCACGCTTTCATTGCCAGGGGCTAGAGTTCAGTCCTGATTGGGGAACTGGGATACAGCAAGTTACACAGTGCAGCCGAAAAAAAGTGACACTGAAATGTGCATTTTCTTAAAAGATGTTATTGCTGCATTAAATCAGAAATGCAGAGGCCCTTAACAGTGTCATTTTCCATTATAGGATGTTTTCGAAATGCATTTTGCAAAGATCCCAGATGAACCTGTTGAGAGTATGCCTGTATGTTACGTCAAAACAGATACCACAAAAACCCTTGGTAGAGAAAGCAGTAGTGAAGCTTCTTCTGAAGATAACTCTTCTGGTGATTCTGAAGATGAACGAGTTCAGCGTCTTGCAAAGCTTCAGGAGCAGGTAGTTCATTTTACTGATAGAAGTTTTTATATTCTTTCTATGAGCTGCTGCTGCTTGCTGATGATCTAAAATCCTATTTGTAGATTAAAAGTAGATTAAAAGCTGTTATATTTAGATCACTTAGCAACTGTGACTTTACTTATTGGCATATACTTATGTTTAATAGTTTTTTCTACTCAAAAATCTATACATCTTAAAATTCTGTTATTTATATTACTAACCACAATGAGTTGATTCTTACTGAAACATTTATATAACATAACCTGGATAGTTTATGCATGGGATCTTTATTTAACATTTGTTACCTTTTATGATAAAATGTTAACCTGCTATGAATTCAATCCTGAAAAATCAATGATTTAAGACTTAAGACTACGTGGAAAAATAATGATTCTTGGTCTGTTTTTAGATGAATATTTAAGTGTATGGGTTAAATATATAATATTCTTTGAAACACACCCTTCAAAATGATGAATTTATGAAATGAAATATCAGTCTGAAGTAAATGAATTTCATAAAGGATACTGTTGACTTTTGAGTGCCTTCATTTTTTTCTGCTCTCTTTATTTAGAATCATTAATGTTTAAAGCATTTTTCCTTTATTAGCTTCAAGCTGTTCATCAACAGCTACAGGTTTTGTCCCAAGTACCTTTTCGTAAGCTAAAGAGAAAGAATGAGAAGTCTAAAAGGGAAAAGAAAAAAGAAAAGATTGATAACAGAGATGAAAATCCAAGGAAAAAGTTTAAGCAAATGAAACTAAAGGAAAAATCCAAGCGCAAGTAAGTATCTTTAATGATGCCTTATTAAGATAACATTATCTGAAATACATTTGATTTAATTTAACTTTTGTTACAGTCTGCCGAAGAAGAAGAAACCACAGGTCTTCACTATGAAATCTGAAGATGAAGATAATGCAAAACCTATGAACTATGATGAGAAAAGACAGTTGAGTTTGGATATAAACAAACTCCCTGGAGATAAACTTGGGCGAGTCGTTCATATAATACAATCCAGAGAGCCTTCATTGAGAAATTCCAACCCTGATGAAATAGAGATAGACTTTGAAACACTGAAATCATCAACACTGAGAGAACTGCAAAAATATGTTGCTGGATGTCTAAGAAAAAGATCACTAAAACCTAATGGTATGTATTAGAAAGCAGTCTAATATTTGTGTTGTACTCACTCTTCTGGTTGTACTCACTTTTTTTTTTTTCCTTCTAAATCACATAGGTAAGAGAACAATGAAGTCAAGAGAAGAACTTCATTCAGAGAAAAAACTAGAGTTGGAAAAGCGGTTACTGGATGTCAATAATAAGTTAAATTCTAGAAAACGTCAAACAAAACGTAGGTATCTTTTTTTTTTAATTTACTTATTTATTTTTGGCTGTGCTGGGTCTTAGTTGCGGTGCATGGGCTTTCTCTAGTTGCAGCAAGCTGGAGCTACTCTTCTAGTTGCGGTGCATGGGGTTCTCGTTGCGGTGGCTTATACTGTTGTGAAGGACAGGCTCTAGGCACGCAGGCTTCAGTAGTTGTAGCTCATTGGCTCTAGAGCTCAGGCTCAATACACAGTTGTGGTACACAGACTTAGTTGCCCCACAGCATGTGGAATTTTCTGGAACCAGGGATCAAACCTGTGTCTCCTGCATTGGCAGGTGAATTCTTAACCATTGGACCACCAGGAAAGTCCCAGTAGCAGTTTTTAAAATGTTCCTGTGACAGTTTAATATCTGCCATTTTTAATGTCTTTTCTTATTTTGTAGCTGAGAAAACTCAATCAACCAAGGCCATTGGAAGTGGTTCCCGACTGAGTGAAAGTAGCAGCAGTAGCAGCAGCAGTAGTTCATCAGAGTCTGAAAGTAGTAGCAGTGATTCAAGTTCTTCAGACAGCAGTGATTCCGAATCAGGTTAGCTTACTTCTGCTTGTGGGAAAATATTTCTCATGAATTATTGAGATGTACAGTGTGAAAAAATGTTTGTTACTTACCCAGAATCTACAGTGGGATGCCACACTTATTTAATTGCATGTTGACAGTCTTACAACTTTTTCTTAAAAGAGATACTGTGTAAAGTGAAACTTCTTATTATACATATGTGACCTACAGGCTTGTAATATTGAAAATAAGCTTGTACTGTTGAAAATAATTTACTAAAGGTGGGATAATATCAATATATAATTCATATCATAATACCAAAAATATCAAAGAATAAAATGCTGATCTTTTAATAAAATATTATTTGAGGACATCTTTTACTTTGATATATCAAATCACTCTAATGTTGGAGTGTGCAGTGTTGTGACAATATATTCTGAATTGGATAATCATTTTGAATTAAGAAACCAGTCATCCTACAAATGGTGTAAAGCAGATTTTTTTTCACTTCAGTGTTTTCTTCACTGTAGGTTATCTTCCATTTGTAGAAAAATATACCTTAAATTCAGATTCTCAGTTATGCTAAAGTATGATATTACCTCATAGAGTTTATCATCAACTATATCAAGCTTAACTTATTCATTCATGTTTTGTTTGTACTCTTTCATTGACATTTATGTAGTTGACAGGTAATTGCTGCCCTCAGGATATGGTCTTGGCAGAGGCATTCCATCATTGTTCACCAAAAGGCACATTCAAATATAGGACACTTTTAGGCCTCAAATTTTGCTTTATTTTAAATAAGACATTTCTTGTTTGTCATGAGATTCAATTCTTTTTAAAACATCCCACACAAAATGTTGTCACATCAGGAATTCTTACCATTTGTAAGAATATCCTTCTTATTTTGGTCTGGTATTAAGAGTCTGCTGCCTTGCAGTATATTGTTTCACTTCTGGTTCTTTTTAGTTTGTGGTGCTGATGGGCTCATGTTGTTTTAGATTTATAAAGTATATAGTGGTAAACATTTCTGTTAGAATAAACAGAATTTTTACTTTTATTGAAATTTGTCATCCTAGAAAAATTTTTAATAACTTAGGACTCCGTATACATTATTTCCTTGTAGTTGACTTTTAAGCAAAACATGCTGAAAAACTCTTTAAAGTATTTTAAATTGTGACTAGCATTTGTAATTTCATCTAATAAAGCATTTATTGCCTAAGAAGTTAGAGCACTTTGTCTTTTATTTATAGGATAAAACTCTTATTAAATTATCTAATTTTATATTGACTACTGATCAATAAAGACCGTGAGTATTAGCAGAAAAGTACTTCAGAGTGCTTCAGTGAATTATCAGTTTCTAATAGAATCTTACAATATGTTGCTTGAAGGAAAGAATGTCATCTACTGTGTTCTTAAAATAGTGTAGTATGTGTTTTCCTAACTTTCAAACAGAATAACTCAGCCTCAGAATTCTAATTTTAAAGCACTATTGAGTTTTTATTTTATGACTGACATTCTTGTTTGATGTCATCTTTTTCAAATAACGAAGTGTTTTTAAAAACACCTGTTAAAATCAAAGAAGCAAATTTTTACATTTCCGTCTACTGTATGAAGAGTGTATAGATTTATAACACTAAGGTCAGTTTGTCTTCTAAAATGATAGGATAATAAGAGTTTTTGTTTATGTTTGAAATTTTCATTGTTTTATAAACCAACTATGTACTTCATTGGAAAAACAATATATATAAGTTGCAAATGCAATGCTTAACTTATGCAGTAATTAACTTTGCTTAATGAAATAGTAAATGAAGCAATAGGACCTTTTCTCCTATTAACTTCAGTTGTACCCTTAAAAATACTGTAAGGCTCTTGATTTCTAGTGTATAAGTTACCAACATTTTCTTTAACTTTCCTGAGAACAACAAAAACTAAGTAAAAGCACTGCAAATTGTGAAAAATAATTAATTCAGGCTATATCTTTAGCTATACCTATTGTAAAAATAAGCAAAGTATCTATCATTCTTAAATTCTGCACATGATGTTATCAAGAAACAGATGGACAAATCCCAAGTCTTAAGTTTCAGGGTGAGGGGAAATGGAGATCCGGAGAAAATAATAATTTGTGAAAATTAGATATGTTAGTAAAAGTTAACTGAAAATATAAGTAAGACTTTGTAACTTTAAAATTTATTATGATTTGTCAAGAGCTGAAACTTTAAAAAGGAATATCTCAATTATCAGAACTAGGGTTAAATAAGAGTTTGGATTATTCAAAATAGGACATAGAAGATAATTTCATTTCTTCAAAATTTTAGTAGTGGCATCTTTTCTGAAAGCTTCTCTGAGAAATTCTTCTCTGGTCTACAGCCATACCACCCTGAATGCGCCTGATCTCATCTGATCTCAGAAGCTAACTAGGTTCAGGCCTGGTTAGTACTTGGATGGGATAAATTCTTCTCTGATAGAAGAATATTGATCTCCAGTAATTTTTCTTAATCTATTTTTTAATACTTGTCTTCCTGGATTTTTATAGCAACTTGAGACCATATGCAGTTTTCTTAACCAAGTCACAATCAATTTCTGTTATCAAGGACAGATTTCTAAATTAATAGATCTCTAAATTAGATCTCTAATTTCTAAATTCCTTAACAGTATTGACTTAAAGTTCTCCTTATAGCTTTCTTGTATTATGAGTTGCTTTCTTTACTGCTGTATTATTCTCTTCTAGGTATATTAAAATGTTTTAAGGGTGACATCTGAAAAACATTTGTAGGTTATAGATAGTGGTAGAGCTGGTTATTCCACATTAAATTGTTATGTTCTGCTGCTGCTGCTAAGTCACTTCAGTCGTGTCCGACTCTGTGCGACCCCATAGATGGCAGCCCACCAGGCTCCCCCATCCCTGGGATTCTCCAGGCAAGAACACTGGAGTGGGGTGCCATTGCCTTCTCCGTGTTATGTTCTGTGTAATCTTAAGTCTTATTTTATGCATGTTTGAAAAAATGGACTAATTCTGCTTAGGCTAAAGAAATTGGATTAATTAAATGGAAGAGGAGTAAGTTACAAGGAAAGATTTAATAATTCTTTAATTATTATTTCAAACCAGATATTAAATCAGTTCTAAGATAGAGCTGTCATGAAATTCCATATCTTTGAAAAACATAAGAAATCTATTGGCTGGAAGCAGTACTTAATTGAAAATTTCAGTGTAACTTGATATTGCCATTTAGATTATCTTCTTCAGTTACTTTGGCATATGCAAATTATCATGTGCTGATAAGTCAAGAACAATGATGGGGAATTCCCTGGCAGTTCAGTGGTTAGGCCTCTGCACTTTTCACTGCCAAGGGCCTGGGTTCTATCCCTGATCAGGGAACAAGATGCCACAGCCATGAGGCATGGACAAAAAAAATAATAAATCCTATCCCATTTATATTTATGCCAGTGATTAAACATTGGCATAAATATAAAACCTATTTTTCATAACTCAAAATATCATCAAATGGCAGATCAAAAGATACAAATAGGCTTGACAGTATAAATGAATTCCAGATGCATATATCCTATGTTAACTAGGCTGTACTAGAATGTACACACAAGCAATTGAGTTTTTTTAATATTCAACAAAGGTTGGCTATCTTGAGTTATGTAATAAGGAGGAGTATTAACAGATTTAATAATACTGAGAAACCATCAAATGGAGCAGCTCATAGATAATACTGCTTTTTTGATTCTAACTTTGTAGGAAATACCTTTAGGAACTGTCCAGATTTTAGCTCAAATACCTGACTAGTGTGGAATATAATATTTTTCAGGAGTGATTATCATTTCAATTGTTAAAACAGTTATATACAAAGAAATTGAATGGTTATGGCAACAGTTCTTTACCTGATTAAGACAAAATGAATTTATCACTTCATATTTTGGATTTTTTGCTTTTATTGGCTTCAGCGTAATGTTCTGAAAGTGAAATTTATGAAATTCCTTAAGTAACAATTGTTCCTTTTTTTTTTTAACTTTCTTAGTTACACTGACTTAAAAGTAGGAATAAAAGAATCATTTCTCATTTTAGCTACATAAGCCAGGTCTTCTGTAGAAGTGACAATGATGCAGTTTGTTTTTATTTTTTTCATGCAAGGAAGAAAGGAAAACCTTGGTTAAAGTTTAGATTTTAGTTTACCTTTTAAGGGGGAGGATGGTTTAGTAAATACAGGAAGTATGAAATAATGGATTCTTTACCAGCTGAGCCACAAGGGAATATTGAAGTGGGTAGCCTATCCCTTCTCCAGTGGATCTTCCTGACCCAGAAATCGAACCAGGATCACCTGCATTGCAGGCAGATTCATTACCAACTGAGCTATCAGGGAAGCCATGAAATGACAGTTTGGAGTAATTTTTCACCATTCAAGCTAGAAAGTTTAAGAGAAATGATTAGTATTCATCATTTAAGTATTTTAAACTTTCATTAATTTCCTATCAATTAAGGTGTTTTTAAAGCCCCAGAAGGATAAATTCAGGGACCCAGGCTTGCTTAAAAACTTGTACATATTGAGGCCTGTACTTGAGCCAGGAGTCTCAGAAATAGGATAAATTGTCATGTGCCTTTTAAAAACTGGGTCTTACTGAATAAACAGGCTGTCTAGAATAATGTTTTTCAACCTTGGCAGCAGTGCATTAGAAATCACCTGTAAAACTTTAAAAATAGTGTCCAGATATGAATTGGAGAGTGGGACCAGATAAATACAGTGTCAAAAGATCCATGTGACTAATGTGCTGCCATGTTTGAGAACCATCAATCTAGGCGTTTTTGTTTGTTTCCACTTTGTAACTCTAGTTAAAATGACTTTGGTAAAAGGAAGAGACAGCTTATAATCAGTTTGTTCTATATTAAAATAAGTACCACACACTTAGATGAAAATGCTCAAAACATTCTTTAAAGGGGGCAAAATTTTTTTGTTCACAGTGCTTGATTTTTATTCATAGAATATTATATGATAAACTTGGGCAGATTATTTAACATCTCTGGATATGCTTTCTTTCCAATAAAATAAGGAAATGACCTCCAATCACTTTTATGTACCCAGTCCTTTATAACAGAAGTGTGATTTGTTTTTCTAATTTAAAAATCTTCAGTAATTTTTTTCTGCTATAATGGTATTACATTCTGGTTTTACATTATGTATGGTATTATATTCATATTCAGTTTATCAAGTTTTTAAGTCAGTATTGGCTTGCTGATAATATTTGGTATCTCTGGAGCATTGATCTCAGTGCTTTGATAGATAATGGATATTATTAACAAATCCTTCAATCAAATAGTTAACCCTAGATCTCTCTTCTTTTTGATTCTGTGATTAAAATTTGTTTAGTTGGAAGTGAAAACTTTCAATCAGAGTTTTATGTTGAAGTTTTTAGGGAAATATGAAAATAGCACACATTATATACTGTGCAAAATATTCATTTGTTCAGTAGTTAACATATTTTATCCAATTGGATCCTCATAAGGTAGGTATGTTATCACAGTTCCCTGGAAAAGTTGGTTGACAAGTGTATATGTTGTCACTGTAGTGCTCAGTTTTATTAAGACCTGGGAGGGCTTCTTCATTTATTGAAATGTGGTCTTAAGCTTGACAGTGAAAATATATATATTTGCCTTTTAATTCCAAAGGCCAGGAACTTATAAACAAACAGAAATATGCACTTTTGTTTCTGGAAAGTCAACTATGTAAGAATAGAAGGAGAAGCAAAACACTGAGTTTTAGGCTATCATTATTCATATATCTATAGTCTGTAAGACTTGTTTGAGGCATCCTGTACTTGGTGTTGGGTTTGTTTTTAATTAAAATTCTTTGATGCCTTTTGCTCATGTTTTTAGATTTTGAGGTGATAGTTTTTGTAATAGTTGTGAGCTTTAGTTTTATATCAGAAAACTAAGATAATGCCCTTAAATTTTTCATCACAACACTAATGTGGTATGTTGTATTTTTGTTATAGTTAAGAGTTTATATCATTGAATAATTTGTTTAGGTGCATATTTGGATAATTAAGATAGATATATGGATGTACATATATGATCATATTAATGAAGTCTGTTTTTTGTTTTTGTTTTTTTGTTCAAAGCTGAAATCATAATTTCTCTCCTAAATGTGAAAGCTACCTGAATCTATACCCTCAGTCTTTGCAGTCTGTCTTCTTGCCTTCCCTTTCCACCTAACCCCTAACACTTAAAATAATATTTAGTGGAGTGATATTAAGATGGTTCATGTCATTTTAAATACTTAAATTTTTTAAATTAAAGCATGTCCTTGAGTGGCATTTAGCAATTTTAACAATGTCCAGCATCAAACATTTTAGGAAAGAACAGTAACACATCCAGTGGAAACTGATGGCATTTCAGGAAGCAGAAGGTAACTATTAAAATTAGAATGTTAAGTTTGAATAAGATTTGGTGTTGACCAGCCTTGGTGCTCTGAAGCCTGAAGCAAATGATGCTCAGGTGGCTCATGAAAGCTGGCTTGGAGAGATGGATCAAGGCATTAACTACCAGTTTGGTGCTTTACCACACTGACTTAGGCTTGTGATTGGGGAGGATAGCACCAAAATGAATTGTAGGATCAAGAAAGAAGAACTTATGAACACCATGTCAGAGAGATCTCTTTTAATATCTACTCTACTGCCAGTGTCCCCTGTAAAGGTATTTCTAAAGGTAAAGGAAGTACTATAAAAGCCATTTGTTGCTATGTAGTTGAGGCTGTCAGATAGCGTAGAAGTAAATAGAGTATTAATTAGATGGGATCTTTATTATAATGCTTAGCAAGCAGAGCAGACTTTATCATGCCTAATCAAATAGCTTCACTTTTAATAAGACTGTATTCTCTCAGATACATTCCTTTCTCTTACAGTAAATTCTTAATTATTTTAATTAAGCCTCTTAATGGCTATTTGGTAAAAGATGGTTTTAGTATAAATGGTACTGCTTGTTTAAACCCTTATCTCTGCTGTAACTTGTTTCTTTTTAAACTATCACTTATTCAAGGGGTTTACTCTAAAGTAACACATCATTCTTTTTGCCTAATAATCCAAGTTGAAATTTGTGAGGAGATATTTATTCCATTAGGTAGAAAAGAAAATATCCCTTTTCAAAGCAAGTATCTCTTTAGAAATTTTGACTGATTCCAAGAGGGCGGAAACCTGGTAAGTGTAAGAATTTCTTGATTTAAGAAGTTGACCGTTTTCTTAAAATCACTTTAATATGCAAGACCTACAATTTAGATGATTTTTAAGTTAGCAAATATTAAAGTATTTTTATATACATTTGCAGAAATGTTTCCTAAATTTACTGGAGTAAAACAGAATGATTCTCCTAAAGAGAGATTACAGGTAAGTTAATTCTTCATTTTACCTTAGAATTTTAAGATTATATGGGTTATAACTAAATGGTTATAATTGTTTGATTTTATTTAAATGAAGAGTTGTCACTCATTTTTAAAAAATATTTTTTCTTATTTTTTTGTGTTGTCACTCATTTTTTCACTTAGATGTTCATAGATTTCTTCATAAAAAAGATTGAATAGTGAAATGATTTGGCTGCATTTTTCTAATAGATGTATTTTTTTTTAATATTACATCAAACTGTAAGTAGAACAAATTATAGTTTTGGCTAAGTCTTAAGGCTCTAAATACAGAAGGAGAGTCTTGGTGTCCCCGTATGCATGCAGTAAGGTGTGCACAGTAAGGTGGAATTTCTCCCCAAAAATTCCCAAGTAGGGCAGTGGTAGTCAGAGTTTCTAAAACTTATAATTACCATTTATTGATTTTAGCACATTTATGTTTGATTAGTAGTTGATATGCTTTGAAAAGGGTAAAAGTAATTTTATCTTTTACTACTAATTCTAGTTGTCATCCTCATAAAACTTTTAATCCTTTGTACCCATTTCAAATACAGAATTATAGGTATATACCTTTTATTATTCCCCTGGAGAAGAGAATGGCAATCCACTCCAGTATTCCTGCCTGGAGAATCCCACAGACAGAGGCACATGGTAGGCTACAGTCCATAGGGGTCTCAAAGAGTCAGATACGACTGAGCAACTAACACCTTTTATTAGGGGCTCCTGGTAACTCAGACAGTAAAGAATCCACCTGCAATGCAGGAGACTGGGGTTCAATCCCTGGATTAGAAAGATCCTCTGGAGAGAGGAATGGCTACCCACTCCAGTATTATTGCCTGGAGCATTCCATAGAAAGAGGAGCCTGGTAGGCTACCATCGATGGGGTTGAAAAGAGTTGGACCCAACTGAGCAACTAGCACAAACACCCCTTTTATTAGATCATAAGCTTATGTAATAATATCTAACTCCAAGGGGAACACAATATAATACTATCTTGATGGAGCTCTTAATAAGACAGATAATCACACAGTTAAAGAGATTGTATGGCTAGTGCTGTAATCATCTATATTCATAATTTATTGAGAAAATGAAGGAGGAATATATATCTATATACACACACATATACTACATGAAGAGGAAATGCTTAAAATAGGTTTTAAATTACAGAGAAAGGGAAGAAATGGTTAGTATATTGACATACTGATTAGAGACTTTTTTTTAAACAGAGGTAGTAGCATGAAGTGAGTCAAAAAGCATAGGAGGTGTGTTCAGAGAAATATGGTAGCAGATGGTGTTTGTATGGGATTAGTTGTCTTTGGAGATGTAATGGGGGGTGGGTTTGTACACCTAGATAAAGTGTTAATATTTAATTTGCTAGGTAAGCATTAACTCTCAAAGGTTTTTGAGTGGGAAGAAGATCCAGATGATCTATCTTGCCATAGGTATTAGTGGAAACAAAATTATGTCAAGTTATAAACAAACTTTGGAATAATTCTCAATATAGCACATAGAATGCTATCTTTATGATCTGTTTGTGACCAAGTTTTTCTCAGTGTCACTCACTGAAGAATTTAATGCTTATTCAAGACATAAAAAGAAAGTATATTTATAGAATAATGAATAAATGTACATACTTATGTGTTTCATAAAGTAATGTTTTGCTGATTTAAATCTCAGCATTTGACTTTAAAACTTTGGGCTTGGGTCTCTATTATTGTTGAGATAAACATTCCTATGGCCTTAATTTTATTCAAGCTAGCATAAGTATTCATACACTTCATTTATGCCTTATCAACTAATGATAATCCTAACCCTTTTATTCAATGGAGGGGTCTGTAGTTTAGCAGATAAGGTACCTGGGCTTGGGCACTGTAACTTATCTTGCCACTGAATAAATATGAACATTTAAGTTACATCTAAGTCCTGTTGTCAACTGTGAAAATGAAAGTCATTCAGTCGTGTCTGACTCTTTGTGACTCCATGGACTGTAGTCCTCTAGGCTCCTCTGTCCATGGAATTCTCCAGGCAATAATACTGGAGTGAGTAGCCCTTCCCTTTTCCAGGAGATCTTCCCAACCCAGGAATCAAACTCAGATCTCCTGCATTGCAGGCAGATTCTTTACCATCTGAGCCACCAGGCAAGCCCTCTGTGAACTATAAGTGGGGATAATAACTATACCAAACTCATATGACTATTGGAGAAGGAAGTGGCAACCCACTTCATTTTTCTTGCCTGGAGAATTCTGTGGACAGAGGAACCAGGTGGGCTGCGGTCCATGGGGTTGCAGAGTCGGACATGACAGCAACTAACATAGGATTATAGGCGTTCCTGGTAGCTCAGCTGGTAAAGAATCCGTTTGCAATGCAGGAGACCCTGGTTTTACTTTCACTTTCTCTCTTTTCATAGGATTATTGTGAGAATTAACTATATAAAAGGCTCACCCAAGTATTAAATAAATATTTATTATAATACAGTTTTTCTTAATAAGTAGTTAGTGAAGTGAAAGTAGCTCAGTCCTGTGCAACTGTTTGCGACTATATAGTCCATGGAATTCTGCAGGCCAGAATACTGGAGTGGTAGCCTTTCCCTTCTCCAGGGGATTTTCCCAACCCAGGGATTGGACCCAGGTCTCCTGCATTGCAGGCAGATTCTTTACCAGCTGAGCCACAAGGGAATCCCAATAAGTAGTTAACAGAATACTCAATCAGAATTTGTTGATAATCTGTGCATCAACCACCATGTGATTTTTTTTTTTTTTTAATAAACACACCCTCCATTTATATCACTAATTCACTAAGGAAAAGGAGGTAAAGAAAGTGGATTAGTCTCTGCTGCTGCTAAGTCACTTCAGTCGTGTCCGACTCTCTGTGACCCCCATAGACGGCAGCCCACCAGACTCCCTTGTCCCTGGGATTCTCCAGGCAAGAACACTGGAGTGGGTTGCCATTTCCTTCTCCAATGCATGAAAGTGAAAAGTGAAAGTGAAGTCGCTCAGTCGTGTCAGACTCTCAGCGACCCCATGGACTACAGCCTACCAGGCTCCTCCATCCAAGATTTGGTATAAAAGCTCAGTTTTTATTTTCAATAAGTCACAGGAAAGCTTTTGAAAATAGGCAGCACTGTTTAATAACATATGTGTTAAGTCTGTGTATGCTAGTAACTTAAGACCATGGACTTTAATGACTGACTCTACTTAAAAGCTATATAATGGCCAAGTTGTTTAATCTTTCTAAACCTTTTCTCATTTGTAAGATAGCAATAATTATGCCTTATAAATTTATGTGACTTTAATAACATATTCAAAGACAGTGTTAAGTTATATTCTATTCTCTTATATTTTTTTGTTGTTGTTCTTATACTTCTTCTGTGATTAAAGCTCTGAAAGATTTGTTTAACTCTGTCTTAACAGGTAAAGTCTTCTGTGCAAGATACAACCTCTGGGGTAACTAGCCTGGTTCATCAGACTGCATGTTCAAATGGAACACCACCAAACCACCACCAATTAGTGTTTAATCATCAAGAACCAAAACATTCACAGAGTGTGGAAAACATTTCACCTTTACAAATTCTGCCTCTTTTAGGTAAGAAATTAATGAGTAAATAGCTGTGATTGAACAGTTGACTTCTAAATGAAAATGCCAAGGTCATCCTAAATATTATGTATCTGAAATACTGAAAATCATAACTAGTAAATTCTAGGGTAGAAATAATCCCTGAAGCATATTCCTTTATACCCAAATGTATTCATTACATTTGAATGAAAGAAAATTGTATGTACAGTTCACACACAACTTACTTTCATATAGAGTATATACACTGGCATATGGGCCATACATAAAAACCTGTCACTGCTGTAGTTCATGGGCTTTCCTGGTGGCTCAGAGGTTAAAGTGTCTGCCTCCAGTGCGGGAGACCGGGTACAATCCCTGGTTTGGGAAGATCCCATGGAGAAGGAAATGACAACCCACCCCAGTATTCTTGCCTGGAGAATCCCATGGATGGAGGAGCCTGGTTGGCTACAGTCCACGGGGTCGTAGAGTCAGACATAGCAAGCTCTGAGCAGACTTGTGAAATGTTGCTCTAATTTCCATGATGTCTCTGTGGGTTAGAAAGGTAGATTAGAATGGGGAAAAGATTGTTAGAGACTCTAGAGGTAGATAAATAGTTATAAACGTTAAAAACAGTTTACAGTTAAAGAAACTTGAGCTAGAAATACTTGCCTAGTGGTAGTTCCCATTTACCAAAAACATCTTCCAAAACTAGAAATTTTTATAGTTAGATTCATTTGACTTTATCATTGTCTCATCTGTTAGTCTTGTCAGAAGTGAAGGTATCGCCTTTCTCATCATGGTTCTCCTGGGGATGTATGACACAGGGGGATGCTTCTCTGACAGTGGTGAGCCCAACTAATGGGGTGCCTGAACCTTGATAAATGTATTCAGGCCTAGACTAGAAGCAGATGTGAACATACCATATCCAGGTCTCCTTCTGTCTAGACTGCTCCCTGGTTTCCATTTGACCTTCCAAGGGCAGAAGTTTCTCCAAAGCAGAAGAAATTTCTAAGATGTTTTACTGAAGCACAGATTAGGAGGAACATGATGGTCCTCCTTTATTGCTTCTAGTAAAAGCTCCCTACTGTTCTGTGTTAGATATTCCATTTTGTATTTAACTTGAGTTATAGCTCTTGACTGGAGGAGTGGAGATAAGGGAGAAAATATCAGAGGCAACACTGGGGGGTATCCCAGGAAGAAGAATAAATAAGATCCAAAATATGAAATATTTATATCCATTCTTTTTAGAAAAAAATATTTTTAAGGTCTTCAGGAGAGTAACTGAAGAGGTAGTTGTTCTAAGTCATATATTATCTTAAATACCATCGCTACATTTGGATCTTTTATTTTGCACACAATGAGCAGATTCAAACAAGAGCATGACAAAATCAGATTTTACATTAGGAAGAGATTGCTGCTTGCTATATAGGGGATGAACTAAGATGAGGATGCTCTGATATAGTTGGGACCAAGTAAAGAAGCTGAGTGCTGTAGTCTAGGAAAGAAACTATGATGACCAAAACTAAGGCAGTAAGTACAAAAAGGCTGTGGCTAAATTAGATATTTCTGTGGCAGAATTACTAAGCTTTATTAGAATCAGTGTCTTCCAATAGCTGGCTTGAAAATAAAAGGGATTTTTCATTTCAGACATGTTTGTGTGCTAAGTCTCCTCAGTTGTGTCTGACTGTTTGTGACCCTATAGACTGTAGCCCACCAGGCTCCTCTGTCCATGGAATTCTCCAGGCAAGAATACAGGAGCGGGTTGCCGTATCCTCAACACTCCAGGGGATCTTCCCCACCCAGGGATCAAACCCATTTAAATTTAAGTCTCCTGCATTGGCAGGCAAGTTCTTTAACACTAGCACCACCACATTTAAGATATTGCAGAATATCTAATTGGAAATATATAACTAGAAATAGTTTTCTGGAACTAACAGGGTGTAACAAGAACTATATTTAGGAATATATAGAAGCTGTTTGAAGCCATAAGAATGAAGGAAAAGATACAGAGCAGGAAGAGAAAGGTTAAGAACAAATTCTAGGTAACCAGACTCCCTCAGTAAAAGTAGAAAAAAATGAATAAGTTAAAACAAGAGGTAATCAAAACCTAGAGGAAAAGGAAAAATGAATAGATAATAGAAATAGATATTGAAACCTGGCAGATACATTTTAGGAGGAAATCATCACAGTTATCAGTCCAGTACAAAGCATTAAAATACCATGAGGAATAAGGAGAGAAGGTTACAACTGGCAATGTGATATGCTGGGTTTTTTGTTTTTGCGGGTTTTTTGTTTTTTTTTCTTTTGCTTTTACAAAAGCTTCTTTTGTTGCCATTGTGATCAGGCAGAGGCAGATTCTTATAAATTGAGAAGTAGTGGAATCTGAATGTAAACCAGTCTACTAGGAAGTTTGTTGGTAAAGAGAATGGGAAGATGGCTATGGCTTTAAACAGAAAGATAGGTATTTTGTTTTTGTAAGACTAGAAGAGAGATTATTTTGTTTTGAATTTTGAATGTGAGAGATTTGAATGAGTCTGAAGATCATGGCATCTGGTCCCTTCACTTCATGGGAAATAGATGGGGAAACAGTGGAAACAGTGTCAGACTTTCTTTTTTTGGGCTCCAAAATTACTGCAGCCATGAAATTAAAAGACACTTACTCCTTGGAAGAAAAGTTATGACCAACCTAGATAGCATACTCAAAAGCAGAGACATTACTTTGCCAACAAAGGTCTGTCTAGTCAAGGCTATGGTTTTTCCAGTCGTCGTGTATGGATGTGAGAGTTGGACTGTGAAGAAAGCTGAGCGCCGAAGAACTGATGCTTTTGAACTGTGGTGTTGGAGAAGACTCTTGAGAGTCCCTTGGACTGCAAGGAGGTCCAACCAGTCCATTCTGAAGGAGATCAGCCCTGGGATTTCTTTGGAAGGGATGATGCTAAAGCTGAAACTCCAGTATTTTGGCCACCTCATGCGAAGAGTTGACTCATTGGAAAAGACTCTGATGCTGAGAGGGATTGGTGGCAGGAGGAGAAGGGGACGACAGAGGATGAGATGGCTGGATGGCATCACCGACTCGATGGACGTGAGTTTGAG
>NW_011495027.1:9864065-9865151 GCF_000754665.1 Bison bison bison
CAGGGAGGCCTGGCGTGCTGCGATTCATGGGGTTGCAAAGAGTCGGACACGACTGAGCGACTGAACTGAACTGAACTGAATGTCACTTGGATAGGGTAAGGTTGTTTTCATTATAGCAAATTCATAGAAAATGGTGGGGATAGCTTTGAAGAACAGACACTGAAAAATAATGGAAAGATTGCGGTCTGAATGGTCTATGGAGACTTTCCTGGTGGTTCTGTGGCTGAAACTCCATGCTCCCAATGCAGGGACCTGGGTTCAATCATTGGTCGGGGAACTAGATCCCACATGTTACAACTAAAGATCCCATGTGCTACAACTAAGACCTGGTGCAGCCAAATATATATATATATATATATATATATATATATATATGGCTGTGGGTGTGTGGGTACACATTTATATTTAATGGTCTTTTGTTCCTATTTTAACATCCTATCTATAAAATGTCAGGCTTTGACTAAGTCTTCAATTGGATCAGTTTCTTGTATTTTCTTCAATTTCTGCTTTTTTGTGATTGTTCAGTTCAGTCACTCAGTCATGTCCAACTCTTTGCAACCCCATAGACTGCAGCACGACAGGCTTCCCTGCCCATCACCAACTCCAGGAACCTACTCAAACTCATGTCCATCAAGTCTGTGATGCCATCCAACCATCTCATCCTCTGTTGTCCCCTTCTCCTCCTGCCTTCAATCTTCACCAGCATCAGGGTCTTTTCAAATGAGTCGGTTCTTCACATCAAGTGGCCAAAGTATTGGAGTTTCAGCTTCAGCATCAGTCCTTCCAGTGAACACCCAGAACTGATTTCCTTTAGGATGGACTGGTTTGATCTCTTTGCTGTCCAAGGGACTCTCAAGAGTCTTCTCCAACACCCCAGTTCAAAAGCATCAATTCTTCAGTGCTCAGCTTTCTTTATAGTCCAACTCTCACATCCGTGCATGAGTGCTGGAAAAACCATAGCTTTAACTAGATGGACCTTTGTTGGCAAAGTAATGTCTCTGCTTTTGAATATGCTGTCTAGGTTGGTCATAGCTTTTCTTCGAAGGAGCAAGCATCTTTTAATTTCATGGCTGCAGTCATCATCTG
>NW_011495027.1:9865251-9887447 GCF_000754665.1 Bison bison bison
GAAAAGTCTGTCACTGTTTCCATTGTTTCCCCATCTATTTGCCATGAAGTGATGGGACCGGATGCCATAATCTTAGTTTCTCTTAACGTTGAGTTTTAAGCCAACTTTTTCACTCTCCTCTTTCACTTTCATCAAGAAGCTCTTTAATTCTTCTTCACTTTCTGCCATATGGGTGGTGTCATCTGCATATCTGAGGTTATTGATATTTCTCACAGCAATCTTGATTCCAGCTGTACTTCATCCAGCCTGGCATTTCGCATGATGTACTCTGCATATAAATTAAATAAGCAGGGTGACAACATACAGTTTTGATGTACTCCTTTCCCAATTTGGAACCAGTCTGTTGTTTCATGTCCAGTTCTAACTGTTGCTTCTTGACCTGCATACAGATTTCTCAGGAGGCAGGTCATGTGGTCTGGAATTTTCCAGTTTGTTGTGATCCACACAGTCAAAGGCTTTGGCATAGTCAATAAAGCAAAAGTAGATGTTTTTCTGGAACTCTCTTGCTTTTTTGATGTTTCAGCAGATGTTGGCAGTTTGATCTCTAGTTCCGTCTATCTAGCTTGAACATCTGGAAGTTCTCAGTTCGTGTACTGTTGAAGCCTGGCTTGAAGAATTTTGAGCATTACTTTGCTGGCGTGTGAAATAAGGGCAATTGTGTGGTAATTTGAACATTCTTTGGCATTGGAATGTTTGGGATTGGAATGAAAACTGACCTTTTCTGGTCCAGGAATGAAAACTGACCTTTTCTGGTCCAATGGCCACTGCTGAATTTTCTGGCATATTGAGTGCAGCAGTTTCATAGCATCATCTTTTAGGATCTTAAATAGCTCCGCTGGAATTCCATCTTTTAGGATTTGAAATGGCTCAACTGGAATTCCATTCCACCTCCACCAGCTGTGTTTGTAGTGATGCTCCCTAAGGCCCATTTGACTTCGCACTCCAGGATGTCTGGCTCTAGGTGGGTGATCACACCATCATGGTTATCTGGGTCATGAAGATCTTTTTTGTATAGTTCTGTGTATTCTTGCCACCTCTCCTTAATATCTTCTGCTTCTGTTAGGTCCATACCATTTCTGTCCTTTATTGTGCTCATCTTTGGTATAAAGTAAAAACATTTGCCCTAAAAGAAATGAAACTAAAATTTAAGGAGGTGAAGAAGGTGGAAATTACCTGATCTCCTTGAAAGATTAATATTTCTGTATTTGTTGTTGTTTAGTCACTAAATTGTGTCTGACTCTTTTGCATGTCCATGGACTGTAGCCCACCAGGTTCCTCTTTCCATGAGATTTTCCGGGCTGGGCTACTGGAATGGGTTGCCATTTCCTTCTCGAGAGGATCTTCCTAACCTAGGGATGGAACCAGCACAGGGATTAACCTGGTCTCCTGCATTGCAGGTGGTCTCCCCACCATACCAAAGACCAGTCTTCATCCAAAGAAGGTGATGTTGTATATGTGGTGGGATTGGAAGGGTGTCCTCTATTATGAGCTCCTTCCAGAAAACCAAATGATTCCAATTAGACCAACTGAAAACAGCACTTGACATAAAGTGTCTGGAATTAACATATAGCACACACCTGCATGTGTGTGCGCTCAGTTATGTCTGACTCTTTGCAACACGATGGACTGTAGACTACCAGGCTTCTCTGACCATGGAGTTTTCCAGGCAAGCATAGTGGAGTGGGTTGCCATTTCCTACTCCGGGGGATATTCCCGACCGAGGGATCAAACCCTCATCTCTTGCGTCTCCTGCATTGACAGGAATTCTTTACCACTGTGCCACCTGGGAACCTCAGAAAAAGCATAATCTTCTATTTATTTTGGTCTTTACAAAATTCTCTTAATGGAAAAAATTTCAATTCCCTGGAAGACTGTAAAAGTAACCTGGAAATGAAGTCACCTGAAAAATGGTAGAAGGTAGTAGAACAAAATGGTGAATATGTTGTTCAACAAAGTGCTCGGTGAAAATGAAAAATGTGTCTTCTATTTTTACTTAAAAACCAAAGGAACTTTTTGGCCAATAGATCAGGTTCAGGTCATAAAGAACCTTGATTTCTAGAGACCTTGGACTTAATTGTAATGGTATAGTTAGTGGGGAGCCAATGAAGATTTCTGGAACAAAGCGTGTGCTTAAGTGCAGTTAATCTGCCAGTATTGTGTAGGCCAGTTGGAGGGATGGGGAAGAGAGACCAGAGAAGACGGCTAAAAATTAAGCTATTAAAGTAATACAAAAAAATTAAGCGATAGAAAAAGGGAAAAGTTGAAAGAAAGCACAAAGGTTGAGTGAGCAGGTCTTCAAAAGATGAATATATGCCAAGTTTTAGTAACTAAAGGTGTATACGCCTTGGGGCTCAGTCCGTAACCCAAGACTGGATATGGGTCCAGGTTGACAGACCTGGAACACAGATGAATAACAGATGTCTGATGAAGGATGAGTTTTGTAGTGTTTTAAGGTGCCAGAGGGCATTCCTATGAAGTTGTTTTTCAGTCAGATCCTTGATATACTTGGCTTCTGTGACACTGCTCTCTTGATCATTAACATCTCTGAATGTTCTTTACAGATACCTACTTTTATCTGCCTGCTGTATATATTGATAGTACTCTGAGTTACATCCTTAAGCCTTTATCATTTTACTTTACTCCAGGCTTTTCTAGCCAGATTCTGAAGCACAGGCTTACTAAGTAGGATCCCCTCTACCCTCAGCTTTCAGCAATAGGCTTGGAGCAGACTTCCTATTTATTCAGGTATGCCATACATTGATCATCTTCCACTTATTATGGCATGTAAACCCCTTCATGGATCACAGCCTTGTCGTGGCGAAGGGGCTTGTGTAACTCAATGAAGCTATGAACCATGCCGTGCAGGGCCACCCAAGACGGACAGGTCATAGTGAAGAGTTCTGACAAAATGTGGTCCGCTGGAGGAGGAAATGGCAACCCACTCCAGTATTCTTGCCGTGAAAACCCCAAGAACAGTACGAAAAGGAAAAACGATATGACACCAGAAGATGAACCCCCCGGGTCAAAATCTGTCCAGTATGCTACTAGGGAAGAGCAAAAGCCAATTTACCAATAACTCCAGAAAGAATGAAGCAGCTGGGCCAAAGCAGAAATGACACTCAGTTGTGGATGTGTCTGGTGGTGAAAGAAAAGTCCAGTGCTCTAAAGAACAATATTTCATATGAACCTGAAATGTTAGGTCCATGAATCAAGGTAAATTGGATGTGGTCAAGCAGGAGATGGTAAGAGTGAACATCGACATCTTAGGAATCAGTGGACAAAAATGGACAGGAATGGGTGAATTTAATTCAGATGACCATTATATCTACTGCTGTGGGCAAGAATCCCTTAGAAGAAATGGAGTAGCCCTCATAATCAACAAGAGTCCGAAATGCAGTACTTGAGTCAATATCAAAAATAACAGATGTTTTCGGTTCATTTTCAAGGCAAACCATCCAAAATGTCAGCTATACTTTATGTTGACTCCTCCCCACCCCCCAGCCAAAAAAAGAAAAAGAAGAAAAAGAAATATAGGGAGGTAAAATTTCCAGTGAAAAATGTTTATTTTACAGTGTTACAATTCTCCAACTAATGATACCCCAAAATTAAGAAGCATAAAAAAAACTGGTTATTTTGTTTTCATAGTTTCTAACATAGAAAGGGGGAAAATGTCTAATTGTGGAGAATCAAGATGAAATATATTAACTTGACTGTACTGTTCTAAAAATGTGTGCATCTAGATGATTCTGAACAACTTCTGAATGGCCTAACTGTGATGCCTCAGTCCAGTGATAATGACACAGTGATGTTAGAATCAGAATATCAAGGTCAAGTTCCAGTGCAAAAGGTAAGAATAATGTTATTTTTTTCTCACAGATCTTGAAGAAATTTACAATTGAATATAGAAATGGCACAGAGGTATTTTAAGTGCTAATTTGAATGAATTTTGGATCTCTTAAGACTAACTTTTGCCTATTTGTTAAAAAACAGAAGTTAAACTGTGAGCAACACCTTTCCCCACCCTCTACCATCAGTCCTCATATTTGTGTTTAATTTCAAATTCTAGAATGCTGGTATTTGCCAGCTATCCTTATTTTAAAACATGTTATAAAACTAGCTTTTACAATCTGTTGTAGGTGATTTCCTCATGGAGTCTTCTGGGCACTTAATCTCAGACCACACATTGATCAGTCTTTCAACAAGTATTCTAGATGTTTGGGATACATTAGATACATCAGGTACTATTCCAGACATTTGAATATAGTTGTTGTTTTTCAGTCACTAAGTTGTGTCCGACTCTTTGTGATCCCATGGCCTGTGGCACGCAAGGCTCCCCTGTCCACTGTGCCCCGGATTTTACTCAAATTCATGTCCATTGAGTTAGTGATGCTATCTAACGATCTCATCCTCTGCCGCCCTTTCTCCTTTTGCCTTCAATTTTTCCCAGCATCAGGGTCTTTTCCAATGAGTCGGCTCTTTGTATCAGATGACCAAAGTATTGGAATTTCAGCTTTAGCGTCAGTCCTTCCAATGAATAGTCAGGGTTGATTTCCTTTAGGAGAACTGGTTTGATCTCCTTCCAGTCAAAGTGACTCTCAAAACTAATTGTCAGAAACTGACCATGAATGAGATATTCACATATCCCCTCTTTTTTCTCTCCCTTCCTTCCTTCCATCATTTCCTATCGACATTTTGGACTGGATAAGTTTTTGTTGAGAGTATGGTCTATACATTGTAGGATGCTTCACAGGGACCCTCACCTCTACCCACTAGATGTTAGTAACACCCTTTTCTTCACCCATATTTGACAACCAAAAACTTTACTGACATCACCATATGTCTTCCCTGGGCAAAGGAGAATCACCCTCAACTGAAAAGCACTGCCTTAATTTTACCTCGAATCTAGCTATTGCCCCATCCCTGTAATTTGCCCTATCAGAAGAATCAATGATGTCTAAAATTGCTGTGTCCCTCCCAAAGTCTTGAAGGTGTGAGGAAGTCAGGGTCTTCTACTAGTTCTCTCTCTAAACATCCACTGTGGTGCTTTCAGTTACAGTCTCTCTGCAGATGACTCATATATACTTCTAGACCTGGCATCCTGTGAGTTTTAATCCTTTTTGATTTCTCAGTCTCCTGAAGTCAAGGAATTGCTAAACTCTTTGGCTTTTATTTTCAAGATGTTTCCTTTTCCACTTCTACCTCATAGACCAGGCCTTATTGCCTTCAATGTAAGCTCTTTGTAATATTTATAATGCAGACTGACTTGAAACCCTCCTTGTTCTAATCTATTTTTATTTATTTATTTATTTTTGGTTGCACTGGGTCTTCATTGCGGTACTCAGGCTTCTCATTGCATTGTCTTCTCTTGTGGAGTATAGACTCTAGGCACATGGGCTTCAGTAGTTCTAGCATGCAGGCTCTGTAGTTACGGCATGCAGGCCCTAGAGCATGGGCATGGTAGTTGTGGTACACGGTTTTAGTTGCTCCGTGGCATGTGGAATCTTCGCAGACTAGGGATTGAACCCATGTCCCCTGCATTGGCAGGCAAATTCTTATCCACTATACCACAGTGAAGTCCCCATTCTGCTTTGAACATTCTTTTAACTGTACTTCTTGATGTATTGCTCTGATCATATAATTATTATATACGAAACCTTCAATAGTTTCTAGCTTTGACTTCAAAATGAAGATTAAGCACCTTTACATTGTGACTCCAATTTAGCTTTTCCGTCTTAGGCATATGCCTATGTTTTTCCTTCTGTGAGGAATGCTTTCCATTCTCACCTCAAAATCTTATTCTTCTCTGTAATATCTGAAAAATTGTCCCATACTCCAAACCCAAATATGAACTTTCCTGTTTTAGGGTCTGCCAGAATTTTATTGCAGCTAAATAGACATTTTAAGGACAAAACCAGAGACCAGGGTTTCATCCTGGTTTCATCCTCCCTTTATTTCCTATTAAGTATACTACCATGTTATGTTTCATGTCTCTATCTGCAGGCAATATTCTTTAACTGACTCAGTAGAAAAGTGAAGTGTGAAACTAGTATTTAGCCCATTCCATGGGTAGGAACAAAAATAGGTTTTATAGGTAACATATAAGAAAGACTTCATAAATACAACTGGGTGACCAATGGTGAAGGTTTGTATGTGTGTGTTAGGGGTGAGGAAGGATGTTTGACTCCTTTAATAAAATATATTATTAAAAGTTTACTTTTTTAAAAAAAATGTGGTACTGGAAGATTTTCAACTACATACATTTCTGTTGGTCAGCCACAGATCTTTCCCTTGGCCTGTTTCAGTTAAGAACAGCGATCACAAGCAGTTAGTTCTTTTCTTCATACCAAAGAAAGGAAAACAAAGCTATGTCAGAGGGTTTTCAACAAATACTGTACCATTCTTACTTCTTACAGTCTTTTTGCCATCATCTTACTTTGCCTCTAGAGATTAATCACTTGTATACTTGCTTTATTTTTTGCATAGAATAATTTTTTTTAAGATTGTAACTTAATTTTTATATTGAAATACAGTTGATTTATAGTGTTGTGTTAATTACTGCTGTATAGCAAAGTGATTCATATATACACATATATATATAATACATACACACACACATTTTCCATTATGGTCATAGGGTATTGATTATAGTTGTCTGTGCTATACAGTAGGACCTTGTTCATAAATGTCTTGATTACAGTGACCAGTTAATTTTTATATTCTTTATAGATTATCATACCCTTAACATATGTTTCACATTAAATTGAAATAACTGTCAAGCATGCTGTTTTAATTTGGTCTTAGATGAATAATTGAATTTAGCTAATTTATTATCCTATTTTTTTTCTACTTTAGTAACCTTTAACTTTAGTAAAATTACCTAAAGCCTTTGGAATCTTTATTTTTGATTTTTATCAAAAATAATATTTTTTTTCCAAATAGTTGACATCTTTAGATGTATACTGAATCAAATATTTGTTTTAGGATATAAAGATCAAGAATGCAGATTCTTGGAAAAGTTTAGGCAAACCGGTCAAAACATCAGGTGTACTGAAATCATCAGATGAGCTCTTCAACCAGTTTAGAAAAGCAGCAATAGAAAAGGAAGTAAGAGCTCGAACACAGGAACTAATACGGAAACATCTGGAACAGAATACAAAGGAACCAAAAGTATTTCAAGAAAATCAGAGGTCTGTAATTATTTGGATTAGTGGAGATTTGGGGAGATACAGACATGTATTTTAAATATATTAAATTTCTTTTTTGTAAGTGATTATATTCAGCTATTTAGTAGACCACTGAGCAAATTATATTTAGAAAAGTGAATTTTTACTGATTTTTTAAAAATTAAGTAGTAATACCTATTTTAAAGGGGATATAAATAATCAAGTGATTAAAGAAGCTATTAAAAATACTAATATTACTAAATTATAATGGTATCATTATTTTCCAGAAATGTCTTAATATTGTTTCCATTCTATATATAAGAAGATAATGGTAAACTTTGGTCATAATTTTCCAAAACCTTCTCTTTGTTAACATATATTGCCCTATGTAAAATTTGACATCAGAAATATTAAAAAATAATGTCATAACATGAAGAAGGACATCTAGAACACTGCTTTATATTTGTCATTTGACAAATGTATCTTCATAATAAAAAGTTTTAAGGAGCTTGAAACCTACTTTTCACTTTACTGTTTCTTAAGGGACCATGGCTTCACTCTAGAATCTTTTCCAAATAAAATGCAAAACAAGTGTCTTGAAGAAGAACAAAAAGAAGATCAGCAGTCACAGGAAGCTCAAGATAAAGACAAACTGTGGCTTCTGAAAGACCGAAATTTAGCACGGGAGAAAGAGCAAGAGCGGAGGAGAAGAGAAGCAGTAAGTGAATTTTAGTTTACTGAATCTAACAAAGGGAAGATTTAACAGGGCAGTGTCTTTACATGTTCAAAGATGTATTCTAGGTGGTTCTTCAGTAACAATTACCTCTTTAGTGTGAGGAGTTACTTCTTTAGTGAGGATCAAGTTCATTCTAAAATTAGAGAGTAAAATTAAAATCTCATAGTTAAATGACACAAGCATAGCATAATAATAGAGTATCAATCCTTGAGCCTTTGGGTTTGGGTTTGAACTTTGGGTTCAAATCCTGGTTCTTCCATTAAATAGACCTTAGAGCCTGGGCTATTCATTTAACCTCCTTGTGCCTCAGTTTCCTTATCTGTAAAGGTAAAAGGTGAAATGAATTTACTTGTATTAAGCACATTTGAAAATGCCTGGCACAAAGGTAGAATCACTTACTGTTGTTATTCTTGAAAAACCTATAAACTACCTGTGAATTGTGGCCAAAAGATATGCCATCTTAGTCAGTGTTTAGTTCAACTCTGCATCAAGTTATATGTCAGTTATACTTTGATGAAACCGGAAACCAAAACAAAAAAAAACAAAAACACCATAAAATTTCTATTTAAGGTGTTCTTAATATATAAAAAGTATAGAATTCTTCCTTTTATCTGTGGATTATTTAGAAGTGTGTTATTTAGTTTTCCAAATATTTGGAAATTTTCTAGCTAGTGAAAATAATAGAAAATTAGTGATTTCTAATTCAATTCCATTGTGGTTAGAGAACACACAATATCTTGAATTATTTTAAATTCACTAATAAGACTTGTTTTATAGCCCAGATTATGATCTACCTTGGTAAATATTCTGTATGCACTTAGAGTTCCCACATGTTCCTACCCTTTCCCCTACCAATCACAGTCTCTTCCACCATTAACATCCCACTTTAGTGTGGTACATTTGTTATCCAATCTATGAATTAACATTGCCACACCATTGTCAATCTTGGTTTATCAAGCAAAGTCTATAGTTAGCATCCGGGTTCACTCTCTGTGTTGTAATTTATGGGTTTTGACAAATGTATAATGACATACATCAACCACTGTGGTACTCTCCTTTTGCTGAAAATTCCCTGTTCTCCTTATGTTCACCCCTCCCTCCTAAACCTTTACAGCCACTGATCTTTTTATTGCCATAGTTTTGCCATTTCCAGAATGTTATATAGTTGGAATCTTTAGTGATTGCAGTTACTTTTGTATTAGACCACTTGAAGTTGTCCCATCTCAGACATTAGTCATAATATCTAGAAGTTTGATTTGGGTATTTTTAATGTTTTTAGTAACTCTGTTAAACTTTTGAACAAATAGAATACAATTATCATAATTGTTTAATGGGTTCTCTGCTAATTCTAATATTTGTCACTTGCATGTTGGTTTCAATTGATTGATTAATCTCCTTTACAGATAATGTTTTTCTCCTTTACTTAACCTGGTAACCATTGATGCCAGATATAAATTTTATCTTGTTGAGTGCTGGATATTTTTGTAATCCTGGAAAGGTCATGTGAACTCACAGGTCATACAGAAGTACTAGTTCCAGAAGAAAAAAGTCATTGCCCTTTGCTGTAGTGTTGACTGGGCTTACCAGATGGCTCAGTGGTAAAGAATCCGCCGGCAAATGCAGGAGACACAGGGTTTGATGCCTGGGTCTAGAAGATCCCCAGGAGAAGGAAATGGCAACTCACTCCAGTATTCTTGCCTGAAAAATTCCATGGAGGAGTCTGGTGGGCTGCAGTCCATGGGGTCAGAGTCAGACATGACTAAGCAACCGAGCACACAAGTAGTATTGATTATGATACAAATGAATTTCCTAGGAAATAAAATACAAGTTTTATCAGCTTATTTATAATGTGAAGACAGAAACAAACTGTATTGACCAGTGTTGTAACATATGATGGAGTTTACTTTAGAGCAATATGCTCTTATACAACAGCAGTCCCCAATCTTTTTGGCACCAGGGACTAGTTTTGCGGAAAACAATTTTCCCACAGACTGGGTGGGGGTGGGGTGCTTACCAGATGATTCAAGTGCATTACACTTACTATGTACTTTATTTCTGTTATTACACTGTGATATATAATGAAATAATTGTACAGCTCACCAAGATGCAGAATCAGTGAGAGCCCTGAGCTTGTTTTCCTGCAACTAGATGATCCCATCTCAGGGGATGGGAGACAATGACGTCTGAAGTGTGTTGCTTATGTCCAGTCTACTGCATAATCTCCAGTCTGTGACCTGGGGGTTGGGAATCTCTGTTACAGAACTTTCTACAGTTATAGGAATGTGCTTTACGCAATAAACTATAATACCAGCTGCTGCTGCTGCTGCTGCTAAGTCACTTCAGTCATGTCCGACCCTGTGCAACCCCATAGACGGCAGCCCACCAGGCTCCCCCGTCCCTGGGATTCTCCAGGCAAGAACACTGGAGTGGGTTGCCATTTCCTTCTCCAATGCATGAAAGTGAAAAGTGAAAGTGAAGTCGCTCAGTCGTGTCCGACTCTTCGTGACCCCACAGACTGCAGCCCACCAGGCTCCTCTGTCCATGGGATTTTCCAGGCAAAAGTATTGGAGTGGGTTGCCATTGCCTTCTCCATAATACCAGCTAGCTACATGTTATTAGGACTTAAAACGTGGCTAATGGAACTAAGGAAGTCAATTTTTCATTTTATTGAATTTTAATAAATTTAAATAGCAAATTTTTATATTTATTTTTGAAGTTCTTTATTAAAATTTAATTAGTACTTTACTAGAAGTATTTCTCTAGTGACCTAGGAATTTTTCCTTTTGGTACTCACAAGGGCCTGACTTTAGCTACCCACAAGTAATATCTCAGCAACTTCCTGCTACCCAACAACCCAACTAGGCAATCTGGTATTTCTAAAATCCAAGCATTTTTCTGGAACTCACTGGAACGTGACTAGAAGTGCCACCTCTAGCAGCTTGACAATTAAAAACTTGACTTTGGAGCTACCTACTATCATTCTTGACACTCCAGACTCTTATGCTGCAGCTTCTGGACCAGATTGGTACTGTAAATGGCAGCAATAACTTGACATCTAGCATAAGCTCCCTAGGAGAGCCTCTGCCAGTTCCCTTGACCCAAATTTTGATCTTAAGTTTGAATGGTTGAAGTGTATATTAGGACCACCGTAAAAGGAATTTCCAGGTTATAGTGTCAGCTGCAGAGAGCTTTAGTATTTAAATTGTGGTATCTAAGGTTAATTGGTACAGGCAGTATCCAGTTTGATATCAATCAATATCCACAAATTCAGATTTAGTCAAGATGGAAGAGAATCTAAAAGTACTTTTAAATAAAACAAGTTTCATTACATATTTTTGGAACTTTGTGGTAAGCCTGGATACTTAGAGATAAGAGTATCAGTGATATTTAAACCAGGACAGTGTATCCAACATTCACTGGAACATTAAAAAAGAACTTCTGAGGAACTATTTGCTTGGGCTAGACATTTGGTATCCTAATAGCTGGCGCTAGGAAAATAGCTGGGGTTAAGATCTAAGAATTTACCCTTGTCTCTAAATCATATTTAAAGACATTTTCGTAGTTTTTAAGAATCACACAACTTCTTATTAAATAATATCCTTTTGGTAACCAAGTCATAATTCTAAATCTCCCACATAATCAGAGAACACTGATTCTTATCCAGGAAGTCAACCAACTGGTTACAAACTGGTGCTACTACTGTGAGCTGCTACTGTTCACTGGTCTTAAAAAAAAATTGAACTTTCATAGTTGGTGTCATTTTAGTCTTTGTGGCAAAGACTAACTTGTGTCTCACGGACATTTAGAGAAGTCTTCAGAGTATAGTAAGAAAACATTTGTTTCTTTTGTCTTAATTTAGCTTTTCCTATACTTTAGCTTATTTTATTTAGTTTTTTAGCATATAATAAGCAAAACTGTGCTGAATGTTATACATTCAGTCTGGTCGCTCTTCATAAATACCTGTATATAAAATAAACTTGGTTAGACAATTTGCCTTAGGTTACACAGTATTGGGCAGAATCATGACTTTACCATTATATATTATAGTTCTCTCACATGGGTAAGATAGTAGTTTATTAAGAAAATAATTTTGTGTGTCTAGTCCTGTATTGGTTAGAGAGACACATCAAACCATGTAATCTTAGTTCATGTGTAGATTAACACTGAGAACTTTCTTACTTGGAGAGATAAGTTAAACTTGTTCTTTGTGTTCTTGTAAGTTTTAATTTTTATTTATCATGTGAAAGATATTTTAACAAAAATCAGTAGTTGAACAGAAATTAGAAGTTATGTACAAACTCATTATGTTAAATGAAGTGCATTCATTTTCTGTGTTCCAAATATTGCATTATCATTTTCTTATATAGATGTAATACAGTGAAGGCATAAACTTTTAAAGTAACATTTATATTTTCTCTTCTTTTCTACAGATGGCTGGTACCATTGATATGACTCTTCAAAGTGACATTATGACAATGTTTGAAAACAACTTTGATTACAACTCAGTTTTTTGATTAACCATCAACTTAAATGAATTATAAAAGATTAAAAAGCAAATGGTAAAATGATTGCTTTCCAACACCAAGATACCAACTTAAATTGTATTTTGACTGCTCTAAGATGATTAAACAATTTTCACTTACATTTTTTGATAACTATATGTTCATTTTTTAACGACATAATTTATAGGAAATTTTATAGTTTTGAATACCTAAAAATTGAATAAACTCCCAAATGTTATTCATTTTACCAATATTCTACTATATATTATAGATCCTATCTAAGCAATGAAAATCCCAAAAGATGGTCCCTTCTTGTTTTGATATAGGGATCAAAAAAAAGAGTTCTTGTTGAGTTTCTAACTTCGTTTTTTTTTTTTTTTACAGGGAGTTGTCCTTAAATGGAGTTCAGGCCTCTTTTTGGAGTATAGGGCCCTTTTGTAATGTAAATAATGTTTCAATGAGCCATGATTCTGCCTGGGTTTCTTTAAATGACTGTGTGGCAAAATGTGGGGCCTACAAGCAGGGTTGTTTTGTTTTGTTAATTTATTATTTTATTTACTTTTTAAAATTGAAGTATAATTAATCTGTAATACTGTGTTAGTTCCAGGTGTACAACATAGTGATTCAATATGTCTGTATTATTACAAAATGATCACCATGAGCTTGTAACTTTTAAAACAGATATTTGTCTGCCTTCAGAAATATTTAGAACCTCTAACAAATAACACCTGGTTTCTTGGAGTGTCAGATTTCATAAGGTTCTCCATTGGTTCTATATTCAAAATTTATATTTATTATCTATGGTTTGAAAGATGTTAAATTTGAGACAAAATAACAGTGAATATTAATTATGTATGTGTTTAAGAATCTATACATTTCTTAATATGCATGTGATAGCAATGGATGTCTAAATTTTTACTTAACTATACTAAGTATTTAAATCTGTGAAATATTTTGTTTCATCACCCTCAAGTTGGAATTATGTATAAATTATGT
Source organism: Bison bison bison (assembly GCF_000754665.1). NCBI lineage: Eukaryota > Metazoa > Chordata > Mammalia > Artiodactyla > Bovidae > Bison > Bison bison. The sequence goes on from NW_011495027.1 coordinate 9,878,649, forward strand.
ATATCAGCTTCATCTATTTTAAAATTTGGACTCTTGTAACATTCAGGCACTATTCCAGTATCATCTAAAGTGAAAATTCGAAGTGTATATGTATTATAGAGAGAAAGAGAAAGTTTTCTTGGCTTTATTTATTTTTATAATCAATATGATAATTTTTTGAAATATCTTTAAGCTGTCAACCATTTTAAAAATATGATTAACTCGAGGCTGAAATGGTGGTGATACCTTCATGAAACAGCCAGAATAAAAGTCATAGTCATACATATTATACTATATTTTTAACCAAGAAATTAATATGTATATATTAAACAGTATACATTGTTATTTTCCTAAAAGAGCATATGGACTTATCTATATATTCTAATTTATATTTCTATATAGTCTAATTTATATATATATATAGTCTTAGATACATCAGAAATGCATAGTGGTTACCTCTAGGTGATGGGGTTATAGGGTTTTGTTTTGTTTTGTTCTTTTTCTTTAGACCTTTCAATATTTTCTGGTTCATTTAAATATTTATTATGTAATGCTTTTAAGATCTATGGGAAATTTTCCATTTTGAAGAGAATAAAAATACTAAATAAGAATTTACTCTGTCAAATGCACATTAACTCTTTTCAACAACTGCCTTTAAATAATAAAAAATTGCTCAGTGAATGATTTTTGTCTACAGCTAAAAAGAAAGTTCAGCTTCATTAATATCCTTTTACATTAAATGGTTTACTTGAGGTTTTTCTATAAACCTTTGGAACATCCCTTATAGAGAGCTATGTTATGGTTATCTTTTTAGTTTAACTAATTTAACATTTTAACCTTTGCTCAATCAGTAAGAGATCTGGCACATTGTAGATAGTCAACAGAATTTTGGTAGGCTTAAGTCAGTTTTGCAGAGAAAATATTGATGTATAACTAACTGATCCTTCCTCAGTTTGTACATTATTTCTTAGTAAAAAAAAGCTTGACTTCTTTTAACTTCTTGCATTGGTTTTACTTGTTAACAACATTATCTATATAATCAACCTTTTTTTTCCTCTTTTTTTCTTGAGTTGTTCTTGAAGAGTGGTCCACGGACCAGCTTCATCAGCATCATTTGGGAACATGCAGATTCTCAGACTTAAGACTCACTAAATCAGAACCTCTGGTATGGGGGCCAGCAACCTATAGTTGAACAAGCCCTCCAGTGATACTAATACACGCTGAAGTTTGCGAACCACTGCTCTAACTGAATCCTGGCTGTCTCCTGCAGGCTGTCACTATTAGCACCTATTTTTTCACTAACAGTTTTCTTCCCTTTGTAGTGTTCAGTTCAGTTCAGTTCGGTTCAGTCGCTCAGTCGTGTCTGCCTCTTTGCGACCCCATGAATCGCAGCACACCAGGCCTCCCTGTCCATCACCAACTCCCGGAGTTCACTCAAACTCACATCCATCAAGTCGGTGATGCCATCCAGCCATCTCATCCTCTGTCATCCCCTTTTCCTGCTGCCTCCAATCCCTCCCAGCATCAGAGTCTTTACCAATGAGTCAGCTCTTCACACGAGGTGGCCAAAGTACTGGAGTTTCAGCTTTAGCATCATTCCTTCCAAAGAACACCCAGGGCTGATCTCCTTTAGAATGGACTGGTTGGATCTCCTTGCAGCCCAAGGGACTCTCAAGGGTCTTCTCCAACACCACAGTTCAAAAGCATCAATTCTTCGGTGCTCAGCTTTCTTCACAGTCCAACTCTTACATCCTATACATGACTACTGGAAAAACCATAGCCTTGACTAGATGGACCTTTGTTGGCAAAGTAATGTCTCTGCTTTTGAATATGCTATCTAGGTTGGTCATAACTTTCCTCCCAAGGAGTAACCATCTTTTAATTTCATGGCTGCAATCACCATCTGCAATGATTTTGGAGCCCCCAAAAATAAAGTCTGCCACTGTTTCCACTGTTTCCCCATCTATTTCCCATGAAGTGATGGGACCAGATGCCATGATTTTAGTTTTCTGAATGTTGAGCTTTAAGCAAACTTTTTCACTCTCTTCTTTCACTTTCATCAAGAGGCTTTTTAGTTCCTCTTCACTTTCTGCCATAAGGGTGGTGTCATCTGCATATCTGAGGTTATTGATATTTCTCCCTGCAATCTTGATACCAGCTCGTGCTTCTTCCAGCCCAGCGTTTCTCATGATGTATTCTGCATATAAGTTAAATAAGCAGGATGACAATATACAACCTTGATGTACTCCTTTTCCTATTTGGAACCAGTCTGTTGTTCCATGTCCAGTTCTAACTGTTGCTTCCTGACCTGCATATAGGTTTCTCAGGAGGCAGGTCAGGTGGTCTGGTATTCCCATCTCTTTCAAAATTTTCCACAGTTTGTTGTGATCCACACAGTCAAAGGCTTTGGCATAGTCAATAAAGCAGAAATAGATGTTTTTGGGCCTTGGCATAGTCAATAAAGCAGAAATAGATGTTTTTCTGGAACTCTCATGCTTTTTCCATGATCCAGTGGATGTTGGCAATTTGATGTCTGGTTCCTCTGCCTTTTCTAAAACGAGCTTGAACATCTGGCTACTTGCAGACTATTCTTTCCTTCCCTAAATACCCCAGGTTTTAAGTTTTTCATGATCATCCGACAATACTACCCACAGTCATTTACCATCCCTGGTTCACTCCTCCTTATTCCCCGGAGGTCTTAGTCTCTGTTTCACTGTCACTCTCTTAGTTGACAACTTCTCAGTCCTTTGACTTCTCTGCTAATGATCTTGATTCTCATCAACTTTAGCCACTCTCTTGTCATTGCCAACAACTGTAACTCTTCTTAGTCTCAATTTCAAGTGTCCTTTCTCACTGCTTGCTCTTATTTTTTCTTACTTTGAATAGGCCGTGACTCCAGCAATCATTAGACCTCACTAGGACCCGCAGTCCTTTAATCCGAGTGCCTTTTCATAGTATTTCTCCTCTCTCTGTCTCAGTTACCCAGAGTCTATATTATTATTAATAATCGCTCCCTTGCATATACTGTCAACTCCGTTGCTCCATTCTTTGTTGAATTACTTGGCAAAACTCCAGTCTTTATTAATCTTACTGCCTGCTCTGCAGCCATGAAATTGGTTAGAGAAAGGCATAAACCTCCAAGAAAAAGGCACAAATCACTACAGATCCTATAGTCACTAAAAAGATAAAAGGGGATACTACAAATAACTTTATATTCATAAATTTGAGGACATGGACCAATTCCTCAAAAAATATAACCATCAAAGCTCAATATTAAATCATCTAAATAGTCCTACACCATTAAATTTTTTTTAATTCATAATTAATAGCTTCTGAAAAAAATCACCAAGCCCATATGATTTCACTGAAAAATTACACCAAACATTTAAAGGATTAGTAACAATGTAAAAGAGACTCTTACAGGAAGAAAATCTATTTCAGAAAATGTCTCTTCCATAAATTGGCCTATTCTGTAATTTTTGTCAATAGGACAAATTCTATCAACAAGAATACTTCCCAACTAATGAGGCCACTATTACCCTGACAGTAAAATCAAACACAGTAGCAAAAATAAGTAAAAGCTGCAAACTGTTATCTCTAATCTCCAGCAAAACACTAGCAAACCAAATCCCATAATGTATGAAAAGAATTATCAACCCCAAAACCCAAGTCATACAAATTGGAAATGAATAAAACTCTTGTTTTTGGTGTGGTTTTTTCCCCTAAGTTTCTTTAGCTTTAATTTTCCAAAATATTAAATAATGGAAGCAGGAATCATTCATAATTCCAATTTTAAAGAAAATGGCTGCAGTATTTCACCATACACTATTTTGGGGGGTAACTATAATGTTAAACAGTTTCTAAATAAATTTAGCTTTCAGTAATAGCTGATGAATTTTTGCATGTGACTTTCTACACCAAAAAAATCCCAAGAAATGTTAAACCATAGTTAATAAGTGATTTAAGCAGGGTCACAGGATACAAAGTCAACATACAAAAATGTGATCTCTATATGCTAATGAGAATGTGAAAACTTAAAAAACAGAATATCTAGGTATACACTTAAGAAAACATACAGGAACTGTATGCTGTAAAGTACAAAATGCTTATGGAACAAATCAAAGGAGAAAGACCTAAATAAATGAAGTGACAACAGAGTAAAATGTCAGTTCTCAAAAGCACACCCTATCAAAAACCCAGCAGTTTTTCATAGACAAGTTTATGCTAAAATGTATATGGAATGGGAAGAGGACTAAAATAATAAATATTGACCCCAAAAAAGAATGACATGAAGAGTCATTCTGTGTGATGTTAAGAGTTCCTGTAAAGCTATAGTAATCAAGAAACCAGAGATCAGTGGACTAGAATAAAGAACCTAGATGTTGACCATAAAAATATGCACAATTGAATTTTGACAGAGGTGCAATTCAGTGGAGGGTAAAGGAGGGATAGCCTTTACAACAAACGGTGCTCAGACAACTAGATATCCATAGGCAAAAAAAAAAAAAAGAAAACCCAGAACAATCTCAACCTAAATCTCACATATTATGCAAAAATTAACTCAAAATGCATCTTGGACTTAAATGTAAAATAAACCATAAAACTTAAAGGAAAAAAAATCTTAAGCCTCTATGGTTAGAAAGATTTTCTTTTAGACTTCATACCAAAAGCAGGATCCATAAATGAGAGATTGATAAATTGGATCTCTTCAAATTAAAACTTTTGTCCTATGAAAAGATAAGCTACAGATTAGGAATAAGAATTTGCAAACCACTTATCTGACAAAAATACATACAGTAAAGAACTCTCAAAACAACTAAAAATTTTAACTAGAAAGTGGACCAAAAGACATAAAATTTACTTAAAGAGAATATGCATATGGCATACACACATGAAAGCATGTTCACAATCGCTGGCCATCGGTGACATATAAACCACAATGGGATACCACCATACACCTATCAGAAAGGTTAAAAAAGGAAAATAGTGGCAAGAATGGAGAAAAACTGGGTCACTCATACATTGCTCATGGAAATATAATGGTACAGCTGATGTAGAAACCAGTTTGCAGTTTCTTACAAACAAAACATGCAAAGCCATATGACCCAGCAATTGTACTGGGCATTTATTTAAGATAAATGATAACTTACATTCACACAAAAACCTGTACATAAATGTTCACAGTAACTTTTTTTGTAATAGTGAAAAACTGGAAACCACCCAGATGTCATTTAATAGGTAAATGTTTAAACAAGTAGTATATACATACGGTAGAATACTACTCAGCAGCATAAAAAAAAAAGAATTATTGATATATACAATAACTTGAATTTATAAGGAATTATTATCCTGAGCAGGAAAAACAATCCCCTAAGGTCATATACTGTGTGATTTCATTTATATAACACTTTTGAAATGATAAAATTTTGGCGATGGGAGGACAGATTAGTGGTCAACAAAGATTAGGGACAGGTATAGGTATGGTTAATTACAGAGCAATGTGAGTTGTCCTTGGGGTAATGGAGTTTAACTTTGGTGGTATGTACACAAAGCTACATACTACATGTATGATACAATTAAAAGTGAAAAATACACTGGATAAAGTATATGCAAGTTCTATTATTTCTTTTATGACTGGATATAACTTTATGTCATTTAAAATGTCAGTGTAAAAAAGGGAATACTCAAAACTTAAAAAAATAATACTAAACACTGGTAATCATTTCAAAATATATACAAATACCAAGTCATTATGTTGTACACTTAAAACTAATATGATGTTATATGTCAGTCAGTCAGTCAGTTCAGTCACTCAATCGTGTGCGACTCTTTGCAACCCCATGAATTGCAGCATGCCAGGCCTCCCTGTCCATCACCAAATCCAGGAGTTTACCCAAACTCATGTGCATCAAGTCAGTGATGCCATCCAGCCATCTCATCCTCTGTCGTCCCCTTCTCCTCCTGCCCCCAATCCCTCCCAGTATCAGAGTCTTTTCCAATGAGTCAACTCTTCGCATGAGGTGGCCAAAGTATTGGAGTTGCAGCTTCAGCATCAGTCCTTCCAATGAACACCCAGGACTGATCTCCTTTAGGATGGACTGGTTGGATCTCCTTGCAGTCCAAGGGACTCTCAAGAGTCTTCTCCAACACCACGGTTCAAAATCATCAATTCTTTGGCACTCAGCTTTCTTCAGTCCAACTCTCACATCCATACGTGACCACTGCCTTGACTAGACGGACCTTTGTTGGCAAAGTAATGTCTCTGCTTTTGAATATGCTATCTAGGTTGGTCATAACTTTCCTTCCAAGGAGTAAGCGTCTTTTAATACCACCAAATGCTATATAATCTGGCAACAACAACAACAACAGATCATCTGAAAGTTGTAACAAATTGCTAAAAGCTGAGTGTGTGCTAGCTTGAGAATATAAAACCCTTGGGAGCACAAGAAAAATCTGTAATCACTTTCAGGCTCTTCTCCACAGACCTGCTCAGTACTTACAGAAAAGATTTAGGTGGGGACAGTACAGGATGAGGGTTCTGAGTAAGCCATCCTCTTGATGCAGGCCTAGAAGAGCAGAGCAGCAGATGCAGGAAAAGCACAAAGACTGCCCAGAACCTCCCATTTTCTCCCATTTTCCCTGAAGACTAGCAAACTCTTAACAATTTTAGGGCATAAATGAAGATCCCCTGCAACTGTGGGAAGGAAATAGAATTAAAACTTGAAATCTTGGGAGATGTGCCGGAAATCCATTGCGGGTTCGGACCATTAGAGAGATCCTGTCACTGAGGGCAGGGAAGGATCATTGAGAAGGCATCACTGATATCCAAAGACATAGTACCTGCTGACGTGGCTTAATTATAGGACAGCAGAGAATGCTCCTCACTGCCCTGCACTTCTTACCATTAGGATAAGATGCATTCAATAACAAGTAAAAGCAGTCTACTGCAATCAGAGGTGCAAGAGCATAGAGTATAACACTAAGCATAAAGACTTAAAGGCAAGCATGTAGCAGCTGTTGAGAAAAAAATCACCGGCAAACCAAGATCCATCCTCATGGTACCACCAGAGACTACTGAAAATCTGGTGTGCTTAGGATAACTGTAGCAACAATAAAATTCAATTCCAGCTCAACTTCTGACTAGATTGATTTCACCTCCACAGTTAAGGCTAGCAAAAGAAAACACTGTCAGTTTCCAAGCTTAAATATATATATACTTTTTGTCTCTTGTTTTATACACAATGTCTTTCAACAAAAAATTATGAGGCATAAAAAGAAGCAAGGAAAAAAAAAATCCTACTGTTAAGAGACAAAGCAATAAACAGAAACAGACTTAAAGATGACACACAGTTGACTATCAGAAAATTTTAAATGACTATGATTATTACAAGCTGTAGAGAAAAAATAAACAATGTGTGATCAGATAGGTAATTTCAATAGACAGAATTATAGGAAAAAGAAAACGAAAGTGCTAGAAAAAAAACATGGTAATAGTTTCGAGGAATGACTTTGAAGGTCTCATCAACAGAATCAACACAGCCAAGGAAAGAATCAGTGAAGCTGAGTTTAGATTAAAAGAAATTACTCAAACAAAAACGCAAAGAACATAAAAAAGTGGGGCATGGTAGGACCAACACAACAGAATATCCAAAAGCTGTCAGGCAATATTAAAGTCTAACATACGTCTAACTGGAATCTCAGAAAGAGACGAGAGAGAGAATGGGAATGGAGAAATATTTGAAGGGACATCAGCTGAGAATTCTCTAAAATTAATTTGTATTGGGAAAAAAGAAAAACTAGTTTTTCCTTCTCTTTAGTAGGGAAAAACCCTCAGCTCTTCCTGCTGTGTGTCTAATCACCAAATGTGTGTGGGATTACCTACAAATGAACAATTCTCTGTGACATCATCTAGGTGTCCTACAATTTAACTCAATTCTAAATGTATTGGTATCTACCTGGAGATAGTATCAGATCCCATAGGTTAAGGGCTCAGTCCCACAAGACTTATGCACATTTCAGATGCCAATCATAAGGAGTAGATCCCTACATTACCCACAACTTGTCTGAGGTAGGCAAATCAGAGATTGCCATGACCTTTTGCCCCCTGGATTCAGTTATTTGCTAGAGCAGCTTATAGAACTCAAGGACACATTTATGTTTACCAGTTTATTAAAGGCTATAGCAAAGGATACAAATGAAGAACCAGATGATGAGATACATAGGGCAAGGTCTGGCAGGGCCCCAAGCACAGCGGTGTCTGTCCCTATGGAATTGGAGGTGCATCACCTTCCTGAATGTAGGTATGTTCACCAACCTGGAAGTTCCCCAAACGCCTTCATCACAGAGGCATGATCAACTATTAGCTCCATTTCCAGTCTCTTTCCCCTTTGGAGGAGGGAAGTAGAGCTGAAAATTCCAAGCTTTTAATCACATTTTGATCTTTCTGGTGACCAGCCCCCACCTGGAGCCATTCTGGAGCGCACCCAGAATATCCTCATTTGAACAAAAGATCCTCCTGGGGCTCTTATGACTAGAAATTTACAAGGGTTTTAAGAGTCCTGTGTCAGATATGAGTCAGAAACCAAATATTAGACTAACACATGCTCTTAGTGCTCTTATCACTTAGAAAATTACAAGGGTTTCAGGATCTATCTGTCAGGAACCAGAGGCAAAGACCAATATATTAATATATTTTCTATTGTCTAACATATGACAGGCTCAAAAGCACAAATTCAAGAAGCTCAGAGAATTTATCTTGTTTAGCTCAGAAGCTAAACAAGATAAATACAAAAAAAAAAAAAAAAAAACCCCACACTCCCC
>NW_011495027.1:9887547-9892385 GCF_000754665.1 Bison bison bison
ACTCTTAGCGACCCCATGGACTCCAGCCCACCAGGCTCCTCCGTCCATGGGATTTTCCAGGCAAGAGTACTGGAGTGGGGTGCCATTGCCTTCTCCGTACCCCACACTAGATATATCATATTTAAACTGATGAAACCAAAGACCAACAGAAAATCTTGAGGCACCCAAAGGAAAAATAACACAATACAGAGGAAAGAAGAAAAGAATACATCAAACTTCTCATCAGAAATCATAAAAATCATGAGTGGAGTAATGTCTTTAAAGTTCTAAAACAAAACCCTGTCAACTAGAATTCTGTATCTATTGGAAATATCAAAATTGAAAGAGAAATACTTTTTCAAGCAAACAAAAAGTGAAAGAATTTATTGCCAGCAGACCTGCACTACAAGAAATGTTAAAGAAGGTTCTTCTGGTAAAAGGGATGTGATTCTAGAGGTCTCACCTATATCTATACAATGAATGAAGAACACTGATACGGCATTTGTTGTTGTTCAGTCACTAACTCATGTCTGACTCTTTGTGACCCCATGGACTGTAGCATGCCAGGCTCCTCTGTACTCCACTACCTCCCAGAGTTTGCTCAATTTTAGTCCATTGAGTCAGTGATGCCATCTAACCATCTCTCATCCTCTGCTGCCCCCTTCTTTTCCCTTCAATGAAAGTAATTATTAAATTCATTTTTATTGTTTATAAATGCTCCAAAAGATAACTGGCTAAAGCAAAACCAGTAGCACTGACAGAAGAGAAATGGGCAAATCCACCATTACAGACAGATTTCACCATTCTTCTCTCAGCAATTGATAGAGCGTAGGCAGAAAGTCACCAAAGATCTAATGGTCCTGAACAACATTGCTAACCATCTTTAACTAATTGACATTAATGTTACACTCTCACTAAAAACAGTAGAATATATTTTTCAAATGCAGTTGGAACATTCACCAAATAAACTATATTTAGAGGAATAAAGCAAACCTTGACAAGTTTACAAGAATAGGTAGTTCATAAGCTACCACACCAGGTTTAAAGTAGAAATTAATACTAAAAAGATACCTGCAAAATATCTGGAAATTAAGCTTTTCTAAATAACACATCTTAAAAGAGAAAAATCACAAGAATAATTAGAAAGTATTTTGAATTGTATGAAAGTTAAAATGCAACACCTTAAAATGTATGGGATGCAGTGAAAGTGGCATTTAGAGGAACTTTTTACCACTCAAGTGTTTACGTTAAAACAGAAGAAAAATCTCAAATCAGTTACTGAAGTTTCTACCTTAAGAAACTAGAAAAATCAAATCTAAAGCAGAAGAAAGAACAGGAAGAGGAGAAATCATTTACATTTAAATTTAAATGAAATCTTAAGCAAAAAAAAGAGAGAGAAATCAAGGAAACCAAAGGCTGTTTCTGTTTTTAAAAAAGACAATAAAATTGATAAGCCCTCTATCCAGACCTACCATATAAAAAAGAGAAGATGCAAATTGCAAATGTCAAGTGTGAAAGAGAATATTACAGATACACACACAGAGAGATCTGCAGACATTCAAGATATAACAAGGACATATTATGAAGAACTCTATGGCCAGAGATTCAACAACTTACAAGAAATGGATAAAACTCTTAAAAAATACAAACTGTCAAAGAGGAAATAGATCGTATGAATAGTTCTATAAGTATTAAGTAAATTGAATTGTATTTTAAAACCTTTAAAAAAGAATTTAAACAATAATAACAACTCCAGGCCTACATGCTTTATTGCAAAATTCTACCAAACATTTAAGGAACAAATAATACCAATTTTATATACATTATTCCATAATATAAGAACAAATATAGATGCAAAAACTGTCAACCAAATATTAGCAAGATGATTTCAGCAATATACTAAAAATACACTATTTTATGATCAACTGGGATTTATCCTGGGAATGAAAGACTGGTCCAACATTCAAAAAATTTATAGGTAACCACATCAGTAGATTGAAAAGGAAAAACTATGATTATCTCCAGAGAAATAGAAAATCCTTTTACAAAATTCAACACGCATTGTGGGGAGAAGGAAAAAAAAAAAAAACCTCTCAGAAACTAGAAATAAAAAGGAACTTCCTCAATATGAAAAACAGCATCTTAAAAAAAAAATCTTCAGGGAATTCACTGGTGGTCCAGTGGTTAGGATTCCCTGCTTTCACTGCCAAGGATACAGGTTCAATCCCTCCCTGGCCCCAGTACTAAGATCCTGAAAACTGTGCAGCATAGAAAAAAAAAACCAAAAACTTGAGCTAATAGTATGCTTAATAGTAAATGCCTAGTTTCCCCTTATGACTGAGAACAAAGTAAAAATTAACTATTTCTACTCAGTATTGTATTGGAGGTCCTAGTTAGTGCAATAAGTCAAGAAAAATAAAAGGCAAACATATTAGAAAGGAAGAAATAAAACTGTCTCTATTCACAAATGACATGATTTTCTATATAGAACATCCCAAAGAATTTTTCAAAAAGCTACCAGCACTAAAAAGTAAATTTAGCAAGGTCCAGGATCTGAGACAAAAAAAAAAAAATCATATAAGCACCTAGAATTAGTAAGTAATTGGAAATCGAAAAAATAACATTTACAATAATATATTTTTAAAAAAGAAATAGGTATAAATCTTACAAAATACATGCAGTATCTGTATGTTTAAAACTATGAGAAACTGATAAAATAAATCAAAGAAGAATCTAAATAACTGGAGAGATGTATGTTCATGGGAATCCCGGCGAGCTGCAGTCCCTGAGGTTGCAAAGAGTTGGACATGACTTAGCAACTGAACAACAATGTTCTGAATAACTCAATATTGTTAAAATATTAGTCCTCTCAAAATTGATTAACAGATTCAGTGGATTCCAATCAACAATTTTTGTTAAAATTGACAAGCTAATACTAAAATTTGTATGGAAAAGTAACTAGAATAGCCAAAACAATATTGATAAAGAAGAACAAAGTTGAAGGACTCATACCACATGAGTCGTAGACTTACTATATTACTTTACTACTTTTGACAAGTGTGTATTGGGATTTCCCTGCCAATCCAGTGGTTAAGACACCTGTCCCCCAGTGCAGGAAGCACTGACCAGGGAACTAAAACCCTGCATGGCTCATCACACAGCCATCAAAAAGGCAAGTGTATACTGCAGAAAATATAGACATATAGATCAATGAAACAGACTAGAGGGTTCAAATATAGTCCCACATGTAAAGTGATTTTCAACAGAGGTGCAAAGGCAATTTAATAGAGGAAGAATATTCTTTTCAACAAATGATACCAAAATAATTGGATACAGACATGGGAAACATCAATGTCAACCCATACTTTGCATCTTATGCAAAAATTAACTCAAAATGGATTATAGACCTAAATACAAAACAGAAAATAAATCTTTTAGAAGGAAACACAGGTTGGGGGGCACGTGCCGACCTTAACTTAGGTAGAGATTTCTCACATGCAAGATCAAAACTACTACATATAAAAGAAAAGTGATAAATTGGATAAAATAAAAATTAAGAAATTGTGCTCTTCAGAAGTCCTTAAAAATGAAAAGACAGACTGGGAAAATATTTGCAAATCACATGATGTATGATAAAGCATTTGTATCCAAAATACATAAGGAACTTTCAAACTCAGTAAGAAAATAAGCAACCCACTTTTCTAAAAAATCGGTAAAAGATTTGGACAGCTGCTTTGTCAAAAAATAATATATTGAAGTGGCACGCAAGTATATATACATGCCCAACATTATTATCATTGGGGAAATATGAATAAAAATCTCAATGAGATACCACATTACACAACTCTTAGAATGGCTAAAATCAGGAATTTTTTTTTTTTTTAACAATATTAAGTGCTCTCAAGAATGCTGCTGCTGCTGCTAAGTCACTTCCGTAGTGTCCGACTCTGTGCGACCCCACAGACAGCAGCCCACCAGGCTCCCCTGTCCCTGGGATTCTCCAGGCAAGAACACTGGAGTGGGTTGCCATTTCCTTCTCCAATGCATGAAAGTGAAAAGTGAAAGCGAAGTCGTTCAGTTGTGTCCGACTCTTCGCGACCCCATGGACTGCAGTCCATCAGGCTCTTCGGTCTATGGGATTTTCCAGGCAAGAGTACTGGAGTGGGGTGCCATTGCCTTCTCCGGCTCTCAAGAATAGGACCTAACAATAACTCTCACACATTGCTAGTGTGAATTAAACTTGCAGCCACTTTGGAAACCAGTTTGATAGTTTCCTATAAAGTTAAATGCATACCTACCTGACCCAGCAATCCCGCTTCAAAGTGTTAACCCAAGTGAAATGAAAACTTACATCTTCCCACCAAAAACTTTACATCAATGACTTTATTCATAACCACCAAAAACTGGGAAAAAACTCAAATATACCTCAACTGTGAACCGTTCCATAAGCAAGTATGGTACATCCATCTAACAAAAGACTAATAATAATAATAAAAAAATATATATATATACCTAACAGTATAGTTGAGTCTCAGATACATCATGCTAAAAGAAAGAAGCCAGAAGCTAGAAGTTGAATACTACATGATGATTCTATTTACACAATCTTTTTGTAAAGGAAAAAACCAGAGGGACAGAAAAAAGACCAGGGATTGCCAGAGGCTTGACTTTATAACCAGACACCTAGCTGGTCAGATAACGACTCAGAACCTAGTTGGGAAATAGCAACACCTTCAGATGAGCTTTGGGAATGAATAAAGAAATGTCTTTCGGGTGGTATGAAAATCGTTTACTGCTCCTCCTCCCCCATCAGCCCCATAATTCAACGATCCAGAAAGAAGGCCTTAAATTGGGTGGGG
>NW_011495027.1:9892784-9905424 GCF_000754665.1 Bison bison bison
GGCAATCCCGCAGCTTCGCCACCGCCCGATGGCGAAGCTGCGGGATTGCCTGCCCCGCCTGATGGTCACGATCCGGTCCCTGCTCTTCTGGTGCCTGATCTACTTCTACTGCGGGCTCTGCTCCTCCATCTACCTGCTCAAACTTTTGTGGAGCATCTGCAAGGGACCCTCGCAGACCTTCCGGCGGGTAGCTCGGGAACACCCGCCCGCGTGCTTGAACGACCCCTCTCTGGGTACCCACTGCTACGTGAGGATCAAGGTGAAGGCGGGCGCGGGCCCGGCGCTATCGCGAGGGAACGTGACGGCCATGAGAGCGGAGGCTGATCTTTGTATGACGCCCAGCCCAGCGTCCCCTAGTGTTCTCGGGGCTAGTAGGGCGCGCTGCAGGGACGGAGAAGATGCCCGGGGGATGCTAGAGGGGCGAGGTGCCACGGGAGAGGGTCAGGGGGTTGTGTGTGTCGTTATGGTCCTTGCGTGTGTGTGTGAGAGAGTCTAATAATCTGGGTCCTGCTATTACTGTCCCCTACTCCTCCACCGCAACAACCTTCTCCAACTGTAAGGGGAAGCGGTCGTCTGTCACCTTTTTGCCCTTTAGAGCTCAGATAAGCTGTAGGGATTGTTTCTGGTGGCGCCCTACTGTCTCAGGAGACGGTCCTTGCCCAAATTTTAGAGATTGGAACAGTAAATAGAATAAGTCATTGCAAATCACGAGTTTATTCAGATCAGCAGAATGGAGCATTCACAGATGACCTAAGCAACATCAAACAATAAATAAATGGTGCATGTTTGTGGAGAAGGAAGCAGCGCTATGATGCCAGAGACCAAAGGAATGGCACAAAAAGTAAATGTCAACTATTCATGCAGACTCTTTAATTGCCCATGCTTGTCCCAAGCTTTCTTACAGCCCACGATTATTCTATTTCCTGAGGCTCCAGGTGGTGAAGGGAGATGGCTTTTTGTGATGCACCCTGCAAGTCTGACTCACAGGCCTTTCAAAAATAGCCTCCATGAAGGGATAGTTTTGTCACCAGGTCTGGGGTTCCTGTTAGGAGCTAGACTGCCCTGCAGCTGGAGTTCAGACCACAGAGGGGTATGTCCTTTATACCCTGCAGTTGACATGAGAATTAAATGAGTTAATATTTGTAAAAAACAAATAAGCTAAAACCAAAAATCTTATAACAGTGCCTGGTACATAGCAAAATGAAATGAAATATTTATTCAGTAAATCCAGTCAAGTTCCTACAGCCTTTCATCTTCCGAGACTCGCCACCAATAAAAGAAGTTATTGAACTTCCAGGAAGGCATTCTGCAGTAGAGGGTAGAAGTCAGAGTTGTTATGTACATCCTACCTGAGGGGGAAAATCAGTTTAAGAATCATTCGGAATTCATCACAATGATTCTCTTCTGACTTTGGCCACTTAAAGAATTTCCCTAGAGACCTAGAACCAAGGAACAGAAAGAGCGTTGTCCTGGGCAGTAGGACAAGATGGAGGTTCTAGCCACAGTCCTGCTCCCAACCATCTTAATGACCCGTAGTAACATCTTTGGGCCTCAGTTTCTAACTCTGCAAAAATGATAGGGTTGAACTAGATGAGCTTTAAGATTTTTTTCACATGTGGAAACCCAATTACTTGGGTTATCTGATGTAAAACCCGGTTAGTCTCTGGGTTTTGGTTCTTGTTTTTTTTTAACCTTACTTCCTTCTGAGTTTTTGTGTTTCTTTCTTGCTCCACTGTCCTTTCTTCTTTTTACTTTGTATTTGCTATTTTTCTGTCTCATTTCTATGATTTTTGTTTCCCTTGGGCAATCTTGTCTCCCATACGCAGAGCAAAGGTTTGAGCACTCAGAGCATTCAGCTGTTAGAGATACACTGACATGACATGAAGAGCAGGCAGCCAGGGGAATGGTGCATGCAACTCTCAACTGAAAATAATGTGGGAGGGAGAGAACTAAAAATAAGGAAAGGAGGTGTGAATTATATAACTGATGGCACAGCTCTTGATGGGTAAGCTGAGAAAAGTCTATGACTAGGAGGTAAATAATGGCAGGAATATAAATGCAGATCAGAATTATTTACTTGTCCTGCAGAATTTGAGTGAGACGAAGTGTGACACATCAGTAAGAAAATTATAACTGTTTCAGAAGCTCATAATATAGATAAATTGACAGCATAAGTAGAAGGTAATGTCAACAAAAGCGAATCTGTTTATTTAACCTGCTGATAAACAGTGGTTATTTTTTCTCTCTGAAAATTAACAATACTTATTTTATCTCTTGATATTAAAAATAATGCAAGTGAAATTTTTTAATGGCATGGAAATGCTAATTGTACTTTTACAGTCAACACAAAGCATCACTGAAACCTCATGCACTGTATTTCCTACTGCAGGATTCAGGCTTAAGATTCCATTATGTTGCTGCTGGAGAAAGAGGCAAACCACTTATGCTGCTGCTTCATGGATTTCCAGAATTCTGGTAAACTTAACAATAACTTTTTCTTTTGCACTAAAGATTTGGCTTACCATAGTGTCATTTTCTTGTAGTGGTTTTTAATAGACCCCATGCTATGATCAAGTGCTGGCCTAGAGTTATTACTCCTAAGTGTTCCTCAATCACAAGAATGATATTCCTTCTGTTTTAAAGAAACATGCATATTGTTATCCTAAATTTATTTATTTTTGAGAATTAAAACAAGTATCATTTAGTGTTTCAAATTTTTGAAACAGTCAATTGCAAAACAGTTTTTAACTTTTTGTTTTATATTGTAATATAGCCAGTTAACAATGTTGTGATAGCTTCAGGTGGACAGCAAAGGGACTCAACTATACATACACATACATCCATTCTCCCCCAAACTCCTCTCCCATCCAGGCTGCCACATAACATTGAGCACAGTTCCCTGCGCTGTACAGTAGGATTTTGTTAGGTATCTATTTTAAATATAGCAGTGTGGCTCAATGTTGTGTGGCAGCCTGGATAGGAGGGGAACTTAGGGAAGAATGAATACACGTATATGTATGACTGAGTCCCTTCATTTTTCACCTGCACCTATCACAATATTGTTAAAGACTAAATTAGTACAGCAGTGTGTACAAATCGATCCCAAACTCCCTGACTATCCCTTCTCCCTATTTTTCCCCCTTGGCAATCATAAACCAGTTTTTATAGTACCTACTGATGGACATGAGTTTGAGCAAGCTCCGGGAAATAGCGATGGACAGGGAAGCCTGGCATGCTGCAGTCCATGGGGTTGCAGAGTCGGACACGACTGAGCAACTGAACTGAACTGTGGACAAAATGCAACACTGGGTGGTAAAGGAGATTCGAAAGAAACCAAAGAATCAGAGTGCCTGTTACCTGGCAGCCTTTGGTAAGACTTGGGTGAGGGGAAGGCAGGAGGAGAAGAGGGCTCATGGAAACTGAAAAAGGACTCTTTCCTATGCACATAGTAACAGGCTCAGATGAATTCAGGACAAATTAAGGATCAGAATATTTCATGTGGAGGAAAAAACCTATAGCCAAAAATACACAGTTACCTACGGGAAAATACTCTGTTCCCCTTTGAACCCCACAGAACCAAATAAGTACAGATGAAACAACACATGATGAAACTTTAAAAAAATGAATATCTTTTAAAAGATGGTACATATTAAGGTGGTAAAAAGAAAATCAGATTTTTACTAACTTAGGGTTATGATCTTGAAATGGAAAAATGGACCAAAAAATTATATTCTCTAAACTGACTTAAATGTAGATGTGTGGTATGTTTTTAAAGTTCTAGGAATTTCTCCTTTACTTTTGCTCTTAACACCTAGAATTCCACATTACATATTCCTCACTTCCTTTAGAATTCTAAAGATTTTGTGTCATCCGAATTCCTAATTTAAAATGCATCTAGCTCTGAAAGAATATTTAGTTAATACTTTTAGAGTAAAAGGGCCTTTATTAATAGATTGCTAGTGCACTAGGAAGTGTTAGGCATTGAAGAAGAGAATGGAGGAGGGCAAAAACCCATCTAGTTCATCATTTTTCTAGAGCAAAAAGTCTATGACATGCCAGCATGCTAAGTTGCTTCAATCGTGTCTGACTCTTTGCAACCTCATGGATGGTTGGCCACCAGGCTCCTCTGTCCATAGGATTCTCTAGGCAGGAATACTGGAGTGGGTTGCCCTGCTCTCCTCCAGGGGATCTTCCCGACCCAGAGATAGAACCTTTGTCTCTTACATCTCCTGCACTGGCAGGCAGGTTCTTTACCACTGGCACCACCTGGGAAGACCCTATGACATGACTGGCTTACAAATAAAATGTTAGTCTAAAGTATTAATCAAATCTGCATAAAGTAATATGGGCAGTGAATTCTGGCTCAGCCGCTTAGTTGCTGACACTTCTGTTTGTGAAAGTCATACCCTAAACCGAGATCTCTATGTTGACATTTTGTCTTCCTTCCGAATTACCACTGTTACTCATTATGCAATCTAGTCAATTCCATTAATGAACTCCATTCAGGAAAAAGTCAGTTCAAATCAGAATTTAGGATGACAGTGTTTTGATTAAACCATTTCAAATCTCTCTTAGACTTTCCTTCTTCTGTTTCCAAAAGCCCTTTCTCTTGCACTTTCCCCCTATTATGCTTGCATGCTCAGTCTCTCAGTCATGTTCGACTCTTTGCAACCCTGTGGACTGTAGCCCACCAGGCTCCTCTGTCCATGGAGTTCTCCAGTCAAGAGTACTGGAGTTTGTTGTCATTTCCTCCTCCAGGGATCCTCCTAACCCAGAGATCAAATCCAAGTCTCCAGGGATTCCTACATGGGCAGGCAGACTCTTTACCCCTGAGCCACCTGGGAGGCCCTCCTTTTTTTTTTAAGAGCCAAAAAGCTTTGGCATTTTGAACCAATTTCAATTTATATTGCCCATGTAAATATCCCTTTATTAATCAAGTTTTGCCTAAATGCACATAAATTTATAATATTGTAGATCAAGTAGGTCAGATTATTTGATACAGTGAAAACAAAATAATCATAAACTGGCAATGTGTGTAAAAATGCTTTTTAAACAGAAAATCATTATACAAATATAAGGTATTATTTGCATTTATCATCATTAACTAAGAACAGCTGTTGAGAATTGGTGATGTTTAATATATACTATTAGATGTTACACAGAAACAATAAAATTCTGGGTCTTCTTAAAATGTAGAGGAAACATCAAACAATATACAGATCTATGAGTCCTTTAGCTAAATTAGTGCCAAATAAGGCGGTCACAGATGATTTTCTCCCCCCTCCATCTCCACCTCAATTTGCATTGCTTTTAAAAATATTTTGAGCTGATGCAGGCAGTTTCTGGCAATAACACCAGCTGTATGGGACACACTCGTCATTACTCAAGTGCTCAGGCAAGTAAGGGCTCTTCATGCATGCAGCTGAGCACAGAGCCTGATGACTGTGGCTTTTTCTCCATTGTAAAAGGGAAGAGTATATTCTGCATCTCAAAGAGGCTAGCCTGGTAAACTAGGAGCCCTCCTTGTGTTAAGAATAACTAAGAAAGAAGTTGCTTTTTGTGAAGTGTCCTCTGCTTGAGCTTCCCAGGTGACTCAGTGGTAAAGAATCTGCCTGCAATGCAGGAGACTCAAGTTCAGTCTCTGGGTGGGGAAGATCCCCTGCAGACAGAAATGGCAACCCACTCCAGTATTCTTGCTTGGGAAATTCCACGGACAGAGGAGCCCGGTGGGCTACAGTCCATGGGTTAGCAAAGAGTCAGACACGACTGAGCGACTAAACAACAACAGAGCAACTGGGTGGGGAAGGAGGGGAACAGTGTGCATGAAAATAGCTAGTTTTGTTTATTTATAATATTTTCAGGAGTTACTGATTTTATGTTTCATTTTTGTATCAAGGGGGTTATTTTGTTTTATTCATGTGAATGACATGCTCATCAGTCTATCACTGGGGTGATTTCTTTTTCAGTTTAGAGTTAATGTGTAAATCAAATATGCTTTATTTATGAACTCTAGGAAGATTACATTTAAAAATTATTTTGTAATTTATTAAGATAGCAGTTGCAGCCTTTAAATATCCCTAGAAATGTTTAAGATATTGTTTGGCCCCACTCATTGATACTAGAAATAGTTGGATTTATTTGGAAGGCAATTTAAATTATTAATAGCATAATAATATATGCAGGTATTATGTTTACATTAAATGTAAAATGCTATAGGACTGTACACATTATTTTGAGTCAAATTTCTACCTTGACTCTCTACTTAAATGAATTCTAAACAAAGACACAGGTACTTAGGATATTAAAACAATGCACATTTTAGTAGAAATTGAATATAAATTCCCCCAAGAGGAATCTGGGAACTTTAGTTCAGAGTTGTCTCAAGGTTTGAACTTGAGTTTGAACTTGGGACAGAGTTTTACTGAACAACTGGTATCTCTAGCACTATCATAATTCAGTGCTTTCGTTTTTCCATTGTTTTACTCAGTCGACAAATCTTTATTGAGCATCTTCACATCTGCCAGGCAATTCAAGGAGCTCACAGTCAAGTGGCACAGTCCAGGCACCCAAAGATTAGTGTAAAGCACATGCCCAGTGCACTGAAGAGCGTGCAGACAAATGGAAGAATATGGAAGCGGCCACCCAACCCACCTGTGAAGGAGGGAATCTGGGAAGTCTCCTAGAAGAGAAGATGCCCAGCAAGAGGAGTTCAGTGAGGGGTGAAGGACAGGGGTTGTGGGGAGGAGGGAAATGCTGAGGAGCGACGATGTTTCAGAAAAAGGAAATTATGTAAACGAAGTCATGAAAACAAGACCCGTGTTTATTCACTGCAAGCAGATAAGTGCTGCAGGGGCAGCATAGCATGGGTTCTCAGGCCAGACCACCTGGGTTTGGATCCTGGCTCTGCTATTTGCTAACTCTGTGACTTTTAGCTCATCCACAAACCAATCTGTACCTTGGTTTCTTCATCTGTAAAATGGGGATAATAATAGTACTTACTTTAATACTACTATTTTGAAGATCAGCCTCGCTATATGTGAAGCACTTAGAATTGTGCCTGGCATGTAATAAGACAGATATAGATGTTAGCCCTTTTTTATGATATAGCAAATGATAGAGGGTATAAGGTAGTCAAGCTGGAAGATTAGGAAGGTCAAATCTTAGAGGTTTTATCTGCCAAAATAACCTGCTTGGGCTTCATGTCGTGAGTAACTGAGAGTCAAGAAAGAGTTTGTGTTTTTATTACGTCACTCTGGTTTTATAGAAAATAGAGCCAAGGGGCATGAAACACACAATTAGACCAATCAATGGCTGCTGCATAAATGGATGCCCGAATGAAGGTAATGATATCAGGGATGGATAGGAAAAGTGATTAAGGAAATATTAATATTTAAGAGGTTAAATTTACTGAACTTTATTGATTGGGTATGAAGGATTATAAAGAAGAAAGAATTAGGCTTCAGTTACAAAGACATAAAAAAAAATCAATTCAAAGTATTAAGTAAGGCTATGAGAAAATAGGTGCATGAGTGCTTCAGTGGCAGAATTCTCGCCAGCCACGTGGGAGGCCCAGGTTCGATTCCTGGCCCATGCAGCCATGGCATCCCCTTTTAGGGCTTCTCTGGTGGCTCAGAGAGTAAAGAATCGGCTTGCAATGCAGGAGACTGGGAGTACAAACTCCTGGAGATGGTGAGGGACAGGGAAGCCTGGCGTGCCACAGTCCATGGGGTCACAAAGCATCAGGCAAGACTGGGCAACTGAACAACGACAACATGAAAAAATAAAATCACACGTGTTGACAGATGAGCATCTTCTAAGGAATCAAACTGCTTCTGTTGTTTATTACAACCCAGAGAGATTATCTAGATTATTAAGAAAGACACTTTTGTTAAAGTTTTCAAATCCATGTTCATTGGCAGTGCTTTTGCAGATTTTCACAAATCATAGATATCCTAGTAATAGACCAAAGATTCTATCCATTCATAAATCCTAATATGTGTCTGACACCTTTCCTGATAATCTAGCTGTTGATGTAAAGTGGTCGATTTGTTTCTTCCTTCTCATTGTTTTGTGTATTTTTCATTGCAGTCTCCCTTCATTATTGGTTTATAATCTCAGATCACTCTGTTCTCTTTCCTATTGTGCTCCAAAAATCTTTCCAGACAATGATCTACCATTTGTCTTTGTCAGATAATTTTATACTGTGTTTCCATGAACAGATGTGCATGCAGATGCTTTTAATGCATATTTTGAGTTCTATAACACAGTGAGTCACTTTGAAAAATCCAAGTCTCTTTTTCTGTTTGTTATCCATAATGATTTTGCTTCTTAGAAGAAGGAACTCTCATGGAGCTCTGTATTTCAATTAATTCTGCAGTTTTATTATCAAGCATAAGGGGAACACCTGGTCTAGCAAGCTTCCAAGACCTGGCTGTCCCTGGGGCCATTCTAATTGATCAGTGCCTGGGCCATTTTTGTTGTTAAATGTTTTTAACCACACACTTGCTTGTCTTTATAGTTCAGGATCTTCTCAGAAGAATTTTGTTTTAGCAAGCAGAGGTTTATCTTTTTTCTTTTCTTTAAATTTCATGTATTTATTTATTTATGGCTGTGCTGTGTCTTCACTGCTACGCGTAGGCTTCCTTTAGTTGTTGTGAATGGGGGCTGCTCTCTGGTTGTGGTGTTGGGGCCTCTCATTGTGGTGGCTTCTCTAATTGTGGAACACGGGCTTAGTTGCCCCTCAGCATGTGGAATCTCCCCAGACCAAGGATTGAACCTGTATCTCTGGCACTGACAGGCAGATTCTTTTTTTTTTTTAATATAAATTTACTTATTTTAATTGGAGGCTAATTACTTTACAATATTGTAGTGGTTTTGCCATACATTGACATGAATCCACCACGGGTGTACATGTGTTCCCCATCCTGAACTCCCCTCCCACCTCTCTCCCCCTCCCATCCCTCTGGGTCATCCCAGTGCACCAGCCCCAAGGACCCTGTCTCATTTACCACTGGGTCTCCAGGGATGTCTCAGAGATTTATCTTAAGTAGTTTTTTTATCGGAGAAGGCAATGGCACCCCACTCTAGTACTCTTGCCTGGAAAATCCCATGGATGGAGGAGCCTGGTAGGCTGCAGTCCATGAGGTCGCTAAGCGTCTGACACGACTGAGCAGCTTCACTTTCACTTTTCACTTTCATGCATTGGAGAAGGAAATGGCAACCCACTCCAGTGTTCTTGCCTGGAGAATCCCAGGGACGGGGGAGCCTGGTAGGCTGCCGTCTATGGGGTCGCACAGAGTCGGACACGACTGAAGCGACTTACCAGCACCAGCACCAGCAAGCTGAGTAAAATCCCCCTTCTAGGAAAATACATTTTCATCTTGCAAGTTTTTTTTTTTTTTTCATACTGAGAGTGTTTAAGATCTACTCTTGTAGCAATGTTCAAGTCTCTGATACAGTATTTTTATCTATAATCACCATGAGATCCCAGATACTTGAGATCCCAGAACTCATTCCAGCTGGAAGTTTATACCCTTTGACCAGCATCTCCCCACTTCAAGGCGTGACAACCTCTCAAAGACCGATCCCTACGCAGGTCAAGTCGTGATGACCTCCTGGGACCCCCCGGACTGGAGTTTGGGTGTCCCCAAGATCTCCAGTGTTACCAATGCTGGGTAGAATTAAGAGATTTGTAACTCATTGCTAGTTTGCCCACCGTGGACAGGAATAGATAATTAAGAGGTTTGTTTTGCCCACCGTGGACGGGAATAGATATGATGTAAGTTCATCCTACCCAGAACTGTTGCAACCTGAGAGCCAGGCATCCCCGGGTCAGGGTGCAGATCCCCAGGCAGACTGAGGCGTGACAGCCTCCTAGAGATCAAATCCCCGGGCAGGTCGAGGCGTGACAGCCTCCCGAGGATTGGGTCCCTGTGCAGGTCCCAAGTTTTTTGAAAGAATCAAATGGTACAATATACAGAAGCACTTATAGGCACAGACTAAGTGATAGTGGTAAGCATTATATAAGCAAAGCTTAGAAAATTGACTTCTTAGGTACAATTCTTAAGGGTATCTGGTATTTTGTAGTTTCAGTAAATTCTCGCCCTTTGTTACATTCCCACTGGAGCTGGTTTAAAAAAAAAAAAAAGTCAATTTTAATAATGTGAGTGCTTTCTTTTCAAACAGGTTTTTTCTTTCCTGCCCACACATGGCTACATAACCTTTCTCCAAAATGAGAAGTTACTTACAGTTTTCCACTTAGACAATCTGTAATGGTATTCTTTATATTCGTTAGTGTGGTATTTTTAACATATCTTATTTTCTGCAGGTATTCATGGCGTCACCAACTAAGGGAATTTAAAAGTGAATATAGAGTTGTAGCACTGGATCTGAGAGGCTATGGAGAATCAGATGCTCCTGTTCATCGAGAGAATTATAAATTGGACTGTCTAATTACAGATATAAAGGATATTTTAGACTCTTTAGGTAGGTTTTAAAAAATAGTATTCATTCTTTTTAATGAACTAACATTCAACAAATTGTGCATTGATAACCTCATTTCTTGGGATGGTACTTTCCATTTACCTGAGCTGTTATCTGGATCCTGTCATTTGGCGTATACAACTCAAAATATCTATAGAAGGAATTTAAAATTATACATCCAGAATAACTATTCAGTTACCAGCCAAAAGTGACTCTCAAAATTTGTTTTTAAAAACTGACTTAATGTATACTATTTATTATTTTCAGAACTAATTATTAGAAATTTGATTCTTGTTCTCAGAAAGTTTATTTCTTTAGAACCCACACTTAAATATTCATTTAAACATATTGTTAGATGCAGAAACACTTGCATTATCTTTTATTAATCAGTTAGTGCCACAATAATATTGTGTAACAAACCACGCCAATCTCAGTGACATACAGTCAAAGGCATTCATTCCTATGCTGGATCTGCAGGTCAACCTTAGGCTGAACCCTTCTGGGTCTTAGCCTCAGGCCACAGGTCCAGCTAGGATTGACTTCTCAGAGTGAATTGGGTTGCAGCCCCAGCTAAAGGAGAGAAGCTACCTGGGGGAAGCTCTTCTTCTCACTGTGGTTGAAGTGGCAAGAGGATGAGCCCCATAGCAAAACATATTTCAAGTTTCTGGTCACTGCTCATTGGTCAAAAGCAAGTCACATGACTGAGCCCCAAATCAAGTCATACAGCCACCAAGAAACCAAAGCAAATCACACTGCCAAGTCTAATATGAAATGGATAGTAAAGAAACTTCCCTGGTGGTCCAGTGGTTAAGACTCCATGCTTCCACTGTAGGAAGCACGGGTTCTATCCCTGCTGGGGGAACTAAGATCCTGCATGCCTCAGGCCAGAAAAGGTGGGGGGGCTTGGTGGTAAAGTATACTACCTTTATGCACTGGGAAGACGAAAAGGAGGAGTAAATATTTTATAGCAATAATCTAATCCACTGCATCCCTTTTGACTAAAACCCAGTGTGTTTATAGAGCCAGTATAGTGAGAAACCCATGAAACCAAAGACCCATTTCTACAAGAGTCTAATGAGAGCATGCTGCTGCTGCTGCCAAGTCGCTTCAGTCGTGTCCGACTCTGTGTGACCCCATGGACTGCAGCCTACCAGGCTTCTCCATCCATGGGATTCTCCAGGCAACAACACTGGAGTGGGGTGCCATTGCCTTCTCCCAATGAAGAGCATAGATCAGGTCAATATTTTTAGAGGAGAAAAAATGGATGCAGTCTGGGGGTGTCAATACAGCATTGTAATTTAGTGTGATTACAATAAAATCAGAGACAGTGATTTCCAACAGCCATATATCATTCATATTTTGTGGTAATTCAGTCAGACTTGGCCTAATTTTGTCATCATGCAATTTTCTAGTCAAATGAATAATGTAATCTTGCTTATGACCTGGGTATGTGTAGTCTTTACCATGGTTTTCCAAACTCAGGTTTATGTAACCAGAGCTGAACTATTTCAGACTTTTTCTTTAAGTATAAATTCCCAAGAGAAGTTCTGAATCTTTAGGTCTATAATGGACCTGGGCATCTAAATTTTCAAAAAAAACTACACTAGTAATTTTCTGGTCGAATCTTTAGGGTTTTCTATGTAGAGGATCATGTCATCTGCAAATAGTGAGAGTTTTACTTCTTCTTTTCCAATTTGGATTCCTTTTATTTCTTTTTCTACTCTGATTGCTGTGGCCAAAACTTCCAAAACTATGTTGAATAGTAATGGTGAAAGTGGGCACCCTTGTCTTGTTCCTGACTTTAGAGGAAATGCTTTCAATTTTTCACCATTGAGGATAATGTTTGCTGTGGGTTTGTCATATATAGCTTTTATTATGTTGAGGTATGTTCCTTCTATTCCTGCTTTCTGGAGAGTTTTTATCATAAATGGATGTTGAATTTTGTCAAAGGCTTTCTCTGCATCTATTGAGATAATCATATGGTTTTTATTTTTCAATTTGTTAATGTGGTGTATTACATTGATTGATTTGCGGATATTGAAGAATCCTTGCATCCCTGGGATAAAGCCCACTTGATCATGGTGTATGATCTTTTTAATGTGTTGTTGGATTCTGATTGCTAGAATTTTGTTAAGGATTTTTGCATCTATGTTCATCA
>NW_011495027.1:9905598-9906228 GCF_000754665.1 Bison bison bison
GTATGTCTGTGTTGTCTGTTGTGATCTCTCCATTTTCGTTTCTAATTTTGTTGATTTGATTTTTCTCCCTTTGTTTCTTGATGAGTCTGGCTAATGGTTTGTCAATTTTATTTATCCTTTCAAAGAACCAGAAAATTACTAGAAATAATCAATGACTATAGTAAAGTTGCAGGATATAAAATCAACACACAGAAATCCCTTGCATTCCTATACACTAATAATGAGAAAACAGAAAGAGAAATTAAGGAAACAATTCCATTCACCATTGCAACGGAAAGAATAAAATACTTAGGAATATATCTACCTAAAGAAACTAAAGACCTATATATAGAAAACTATAAAACACTGGTGAAAGAAATCAAAAAGGACACTAATAGATGGAGAAATATACCATGTTCATGGATTGGAAGAATCAATATAGTGAAAATGAGTATACTACCCAAAGCAATTTATAGATTCAACGCAATCCCTATCAAGCTACCAACAGTATTCTTCACAGAGCTAGAACAAATAATTTCACAATTTGTATGGAAATACAAAAAACCTCGAATAGCCAAAGCAATCTTGAGAAAGAAGAATGGAACTGGAGGAATCAACCTACCTGACTTCAGGCTCTACTACAAAGCCACA
>NW_011495027.1:9907591-9924554 GCF_000754665.1 Bison bison bison
TATCATGTAGAAACGAGTTGCCAGTCCAGGTTCGATACACGATACTGGATGCTTGGGGCTAGTGCACTGGGATGACCCAGAGGGATGGTATGGGGAGGGAGGAGGGAGGAGGGTTCAGGATGGGGAACACATGTATACCTGTGGTGGATTCATTTTGATATTTGGCAAAACTAATACAATTATGTAAAGTTAAAAAAAAAAAAAAACTACACTAGCAGATTCATACATACAGGTTTTGTAAACACCAAACTCAATATCTGCAGAAAGTACATAATTATGGTAGGAGAGTAGAAAGGTTAGTTTTAGAAACATATCTAGTATATATGCAGTAACGATGCACCCACCATTTCAATGATGTCAACATTCATTTCTCAATTACAGGGTATAGCAAATGTGTTCTTATTGGCCATGACTGGGGAGGCATGATTGCTTGGCTAATTGCCATCTGTTATCCAGAAATGGTGATGAAGCTTATTGTTATTAACTTCCCTCATCCAAATGTATTTACAGGTGAGTTTAAATTTCCATTAAGACATCTTTGATAGCATGACAACTCACTGTTGTCACTGACACTTGGATTAAAAACAGTAAAAGTCAATTAATGTAATATTTTTTAAATTAAGTGACTAAACTATGGTATTAGCACACATAAATATCAGTTATCTTGGCTTTAAATGTTCCTGAAGAGTCAAAGGAAGTGTAGCTTTATATTTGCTTGCATAATGTTATTTTTTTTAGAAGACATTTTACTGCTAACTTGGGGAGAGTTAAAGGAAAAATGCAGTAACATTACTTTGACAGTAAAGAATCTTGACAGCCTAGAAATAAATTTTCCTCTTGCTTGACTGCTTTGAATATCAAGAATGGCAGTGTTCTTTAAAGCAGCAGTTCTCAAATTTTTGGTCTCCTTTATACTTTTAAATGGAGAAGGCAATGGCACCCCACTCCAGTACTCTTGCCTGGAAAATCCCATGGACAGAGGAGCCTGGTGGGCTTGCGGTCCATGGGGTCGCTAGGAGTCCGACAAGACTGAGCGACTTCACTTTCACTTTTCACTTTCATGCATTGGAGAAGGAAATGGCAACCCATTCCAGTGTTCTTGCCTGGAGAATCCTAGGGACAGGGGAGCCTGGTGGGCTGTCATCTATGGGGTCGCACGGAGTTGGACACGACTGAAGTGACTTAGCAGTAGCAGTATACTTTTAAAAATTATTGAAGACCCCACTGAACATTTGTTTATATGAGTTATACCCATATGCATTGACTGTATTGGAAATTAAAAATGAGAAATTTCTAAATGTTTATGTATTCATTCATTAAAAAATAATTAATCCAGTACATATTAACATGTATAACATTTTACTGAAAATGAACTACATCTTCCAAAACAAAATTTTAGTGAGAAGAGTGTCATTATTTTACATTTTTGCAAACCTCTTTAATTTTTGGCTTAATAGAAGACAGCTGGATTCTCAGACCTGCTTCTACATTCAATCTGTTGCAAATGTTTGAATTGAAGTATATGAAGAAATCTGGCCTCACACAGATTTGTAATTGGAAAAGGGAGGAGTATTTTAATAACCTTTTCAAATAAGTGTGGATATTCTCCTTTAATACTACACCAAACTAAAAAAATTGGTGATTTCTTAAAGGTTAGTAACAATGTGCAATCTGATGTCATATTAATGAACTTTTCATATTCTGTCACATTAAAATCCATTGGTCTCTCTAGCCCTTTGAATGGATTTTTTTTTACCTATGCATAATTTTGCAGTCATCATGCATTGAAAGATGTTGGTTCATTGAGTTATGCAGGTCTTCCATAAATTGACACATTTCAGTATATGATATCAAAGAATCACTTTCATTAATATCACCCCAGTTTCATCAAAAAAGTCTTTATAGAAAAGCTGTCAAGCTCACAGTAGCAGATACAAGTTTCCAAAATTCTGATTTTCATTTGAAAGCTTGAACTTGATAATTGACAACAAACACCGATTGTTTTCCCTCAAATGACAGGCTTGCTTTGTTCATTTTCAGGAGACTATCTGCTAAATACCCAAGTCTGACTGATGATAGTTTGTTAGTCATTCTCTCAAGTAAAAATGATATTTTATTAAAAAGGCAGCTAATTCAACTTAACAGCTGAAGAATTGCTTTTCCTCTAGATAATCGTTGATTTTGGTATTCAACAGAACTGCCTTATATATATATTATATATTTAAATATGTATATATATTTTCTAACTGCATCACAAGACACATACGAAAGGTAGAAATTTAATAAAATTAATAATTTTTGCTATTTCATCAAACACATTCATAAGTGAAACTGCCACTTCACTTTATGTATTTATTTACAGCAAGTGTGTGGTGTGAAGAATACGATGTATTATAAACAGTGTGGTATTGTTTCGTGCTACGGCTTTGATTTGTGCTCAGGCAACAATGGCTTTATCTACTATTGCCTTTGTACCATATGTGCAAATGTCAGAAAAATGAGAAAAACTAATAGTATTGTATTAAAATAGTTTGACCACCTGGATCTTTTGAAAGGGTCTTGAGGATCCCCACGGGTCCACATGGGATATGTTTCAGAACCTCTGCTATAAAGAGAACTCTTAAAAGAATGATTTAAAACAAACAAGCAAACAAAAACAAAACAACCACCACCTGTGAAAATGGCTAGGCATACTTTTATTTGGTTTTGACATAAGTTATAATTTTGTCCTCTTTCTTCTTGTCAAATTTTCTGAGGTTCAGTACTGTCACAATCCACAGTATTGTCCCCCAAGAAAAAAAATTCAGAACAACATATTTTTATTTCTTCTTCAAAATTAGAGAAGGTGAAGGAGAAATGGAACATGACTACATAAATATTGTATAAATATGTATAAAAGTTAAATTTTAGGTACATATCCAATTATCCTGTCTTGGTTAAGGTAAATAGTGCGACTGCTTAGGAATCAAATATCAAACTGAGGTTCATCATATTTCTCTCAGTTGCCTTAGGCAATAGAAGTTGTGCTACATGCTTGTTCAGTTGATCAGGACCCTAGCGTAAATGTAATTTTGGTGGTACTGCTATACGGGAGCTTCCCAGGTGGCACTAATGGTAAAGAACCACCTGCCAATGCAGCAAACATGAGAGATGTGGGTTCAATCCCTGGGTCAGGAAGATCCTCTGAAGGAGGGATGGCAACCAACTCCAGTATTCTTGGAGAATCCCATGGACAGAGGAGCCTGGCAGGCTACAGTCTATTGGGTCACAGAGAGTCAGACACGACTGAAGCAACACATGCACTGCTATTGTGCATACTGTAATTGATCATTGTAATTGTAATTATAATTGATCATTCAAGTAAGAAAATACTTGAATATTTCTGGAACTATTAATAATAGGTTCAACCCCGGTCAGGTCAATATGAGGTCTTTAAGTCGTATGAATATATTTTCCCCTTAATGGTATTGATATCTCTTAATGCAGGGCTAAGTAAATCTTACTCAATGATGACTTTACAAAAAGTATAAGCATAACAGTGCTCTACTTATCTGAGAAATATAATTTTTAAAAATCCAACCATGATGAGTACAGTTACAATATTAGAAATGAGGGGAAAAAATCACCTCTATAGTGAGGAAAATTTAGTACACAATACACAAGTATGCACATTTAATGTGTGTGTGTGTGTTAGTCGCTCAGTCGTGTTCAACTCTTTGCGACCCCGTGGACTGTATCCTACCGGGTTCTTCTGTCCGTGGAATTCTCCAGGCAAGAACACTGGAGTAGGTTGCTATTTCCTTCTCCAACATTTAATATGTATGATCACATTATTCCCTAGTTTTAAAACTTCAGTGTCTTCCCAAAGCACTTAAAGTTGTTATCATTCTGGCCTTACCTAACTGGGCTTCTGCTTTTCTTTCTGACTCATCTCATAACCATCTCCTCTCCTCATTCACTACATACCAGCCACCCTGGCCTTCTTTCTGCTTCTTTAATGTGCCAAGCACAGGACCTACTTTCTGTTCCTTGACATTCTTCCTACATCCCCAGAGAAGCCTATTTCACCACCTTTACTAAATAATAGTTCCTCTCCCACACCACCCAACCATTGCTTTCAATCAGATTACCATGTTTAATTTTCTTTATGGTATTTTTGCTAACCAAAATGATCTTTCAAGTATTCATTACTTATTTATTATGTAAGTTCTTGGTGAATGGGAACCTCTTTTCTCTTGTTCACACTAAATCCCCTCACATATAGTAGATATTCAAAAATTCATTAAATGAAGGCATTTTCTAGATACATGAATGAATTTAAAGGAAATGCTTTAGTTTCTGTTGAGGCCAAATGAATAAGATATTTAAATCAGCCTGCCAGGAAAATCTTTTAAACAATAGACATTTCCCCCATGTATCCTTAGGAAAAGTGTTAAGTCACTGATAATAACCTTGGAGAAAAGGCAATGTTGTTTGAGTTTTCGTATTCCTTTTGAGTCCATACTTCACGAAGTGGAACTTTCTTTTTATTCAAAGTGCTATAAATATTTAAAATACAAAAAATATCCAAAATAAAATATACGAACATAGAAATTGTTCCAAAGAGAAATATACGGAAGCCTTATTTGTGAATACTTTTATGGGATCATCTCAAAGGTGAAATTGTCTTAAAAAGAAGTTACTTCAATAGTAATTCATATCACTTGGATAAGGTCTAACATGGCATTTTAATTTCAGAATACATTTTACGACACCCGGCCCAGCTGTTCAAATCCAGCTATTATTACTTCTTCCAGATACCATGGTTCCCAGAATTTATGTTCTCCATAAATGATTTCAAAGTAAGTCAAATATGGTGATGGATATTAGCCAGACTTACTGTCTGTGATCTTATTGTTTATGATTATTTTGAAGTATATACAAATATTGAATCATTATGTTGTACACTTGAAACTAACATAATATGATATGTTAATTATACCTCAGTTAAAGTAAGAAAAGATTGGTGCCCAAGAGGATAACAAATTAGGAAGTTAAGAATAAAACAAAGATAGACTAAAGCACTGAAAACAAACAAAAAAAACAACAAAACTGGTCCTCCTTATGTTGTTCTGATTTTAAATAATCATTTATTGTATATCTGTTATGTGTTATGCACTGTCTTAGGCATCTCCTCCAATGCAAAAAAAAAGAAATATAGTTCCCACAGAATGGCAGGATAAATGCTTCATAATTTCCCTTTATAAACAATGCCCAGAGTAATGAGTTGGTGCCCTTGAAGCCCCCAGTGATGACCAATGCAGGTTTTTTCCATATCATTATGAGTTCATGATTTTTGAAAATCTGTTTGCTATGGATGGCATCACTGACTTGATGGACATGAGTTTGAGCAAGCTCCCAGAGCTGGTGATGGACAGGGAAGCCTGGTGTGCTGTAGTCCCTGGGGTCGCAAAAAGTCAGACATGACTGAGCGACTGAACTGAACTGAACTGATGTATCAACTGATCACAGTCTTTATTCTCTTTGATGCCCAAATTTTTACAAGTCTGTGTGCTCATGACACAAGAGCCCTTTGTCAGTAGTAGCTTGCCTCTTAACGTCCTAAGTTCATTATTTACGTCCTGTTCCAGATCTGGAATCAGTCATTTACTGAAGGAGCTCTGGCTCCTATTAGCAGGATATAGTATTTAGAGACCATGATTTAGGTGATCATTGTTACTGAATTTTCATTGCTCCTGGATCTTTCCATTGGACAGGATTTGGACATACATATTTTTTGATGCTGATTCCCTGGTAGCTCAGACGGTTAAGCGTCTGCCTACAATGCGGGAGATTTTTTAGACAGAAAAAAAATTATGAGTTCTTATCCACATTTCCAAAGCAAATTTAAGACTACAGAATTTTTACATAACTTCCATGATGTTATATGAAACATATATACGGTTTTAAGTTAAAAGTCTAATAAAACAATGTACATTCAGAGGAGTCTTACTTATCTCTGTTTCTCTATCTCCATCCTATTTCTTCTTTCTCCCATAGGAAACTATTTTGGCTAGTTTTGTTTCATCTTTTTATTTTTTCTATTAAACACATAAGCAAATGTGCATATATTTGTTTTCTCCTTTTTTCACAAAAGATAACATTCTATTAATATAAACACTATTTTCCACCCTTGCTTCGTTTTGCCACTTAACAGTATATCCTGCAGATGACTCCATCATCAGCATAGAGATTGTCTCCATCTTTTCTTAGAGTCCTAAAAACACTAATATGCCATTGTGTGGCTATGCCATAGTTTATTCAACCACTACTACCCCACCCACTGATAAACATTTGTTCCCATTCTTTTTCTGTCACAAATAAGGTTGCAACGAATCACCTCCTGCACATGTCATTTAATATTTTTGCAAGCATGTTTTGGGGTTGAGGGTCTAATTTTAAACAAGAATTCCAAATAGCCAGTGGAAATCTGCTGTATGACTCAGGGAGCTCAAACCAGTGCTCTGTGACAACCTAGAGGGGTGGGATAAGGTGGGAAGTGGGAGGGAGGTTCAAGAGGGCGTGGACATATGTGTACCTATGGCTGATTCATATTTTTATATGGCAGAAACCAACACAATATTGTAAAGCAATTACCCTCCAATTAAAAATAAATTTTTTACAAAAGAATCCCAATAATTCTGATTCAGCTAGTTACATATTTTGAGAAATGCCGGTATAGAGATTTCAGATTGTAGGGGGGACCCATTTGTGAGTCATGATATAAGTTTTGCAATTCAGTAAAGTGACTTGCAGTTTGAATTCTTAAATATAAAGTGGAACAGAATTGAAGATATCACTACATGCTGTAATAAGTATGAGAATTATTTCTTTAAACTTTTGTTTTAGAAATATATATGTAGATCTATGAAC
The DNA here is from genome assembly GCF_000754665.1 of Bison bison bison. Lineage (NCBI taxonomy): Eukaryota > Metazoa > Chordata > Mammalia > Artiodactyla > Bovidae > Bison > Bison bison. The sequence continues at coordinate 9,914,504 of NW_011495027.1, forward strand.
TGGATCATGATGTAAAATGTGTTTGTTACTCTAGGTTGTGGTCAAAAAGAAGTTCAAACGGGGTGGTGGTGGATTGGTTGTCAGTAAACAGATAAACAGTTGTTAGCTGGAATATTAGGGTAGGCTTTAGGATAGAGATAGTACTTAGCTCAGCAGAATGTGAATACACACCAGGAAAACAGGATGCTTTTCATAAAGGTGAAGTGTGGAAAAAAAGGTGAAGTGTGCATGGGGGACTAAAGGGAAGAATATCAAAAATAAAGCCAGGTCGGCAGAAATGTATAAAATGTGCTTGTAAACAATGAGGTCTCCAACCTGGCTAGAGCAGAAGTTGGGAGCAGTCACTGCACACTGACCATCATTCTCTTTCAGAAGCCAAATATTTAGTTACTGTGAAGTAGCTGAAAAGTCTTAGTTATTCTTTTCTCACTTACCAGGCTTTGAAACATCTGTTTACTAGTCACAGCACTGGCATTGGAAGAAAAGGATGTCGACTAACAACAGAAGATCTTGAAGCTTATATTTATGTTTTTTCTCAGCCTGGAGCATTAAGTGGTCCAATTAACCATTACCGAAATATCTTCAGGTCAGTATAATTTGTTCTTTTTAGTTAAACAAAATATTTATTCCCTACAGAGCCAATATTCGATTTCTAAAATTAAGTTCACCATTTATCCAGATACTCAAATTATTTTGGTTTTTATAAGTTGCATAATCTTTTTTTTTTATAGAAAATTAAACATATGGAAAAATAAAGAGAATACACTAGATATCCCATGTAGGTGTAACTTGTTTTATCCATAACTCTATCCACTTCTGTCCCTTTGGACTTTGAATAGATGTATATTTTTAGTTATATTTTAAAATAATCATTTAAAAAATATCTGTTAAGCACTTTCTATATTCTGGACTATGCCAGCACTCAGAATACTATAATGAGCAAAATGAGACAAGGTCCTTGATCTCACAAAACTTGTAGCTGAGTAGAGAAAACAGCATCAAGCAAACAACTGCAGTAATGAATGTATAGTTACAAACTAACATGAAGACTTTGAAAGAAAGGGATGAGAATGGAAGAAATAATGTTTGAATGAGGAAATAAAGGATGAGTTTGGTATTGACTGGATAAAGTTTAGGGTAGGGAGACTGGCATTCCAGAAAAAGAAAATAGCCTCTTCCAAGGCTGTGCAGGAAGATGGAAGGCTATGGTTTTAAGTAACAAAGTGGCAGAGCACAGAAAGTGAGGATGCATAGAAGAGAAGGGAATGAGAATAAGTCCGAGAGGTAGGCAGTGGCTGGTTAAGCAGAGCCAAGGAGACCATATTAAGAGCCATGAATGTGAAGCCAGTGAATGAGAGTTTCAAGCAGAAAAATGATCCAATTTGTATTTGGATATATTCACTCAATATGGAGAATGTGCTGAAAGAGTGAATGTGGTGAAACTTCAGAAATCCAGGTTAAAGAAGATGGCAGCTTGAACTATTCTGAAAGCAGTAGAGATGGGGAGAGTGGGTAGATTTAAGAGATATTTAAGAGATAAGTTGACACAGTTGATAACGGGTTGGATGGGGAACTGAGAAGAAGACAGATGTCAAAGATAACTCCTGAATCCCTGCCATGAACAACTCTACAGATAGGCCAATCACTGAGACAGAAAGTACTAGAAGAGAACTCATTTTGAGGTCATAAATTTTATTGATCTTAGACTAGTTGACTTTGAAATGGTGTCTTAGATTATTCAAATAGTCAGTAGGCTACAAGGGTCTGGAACTCAGAGGAGAGAATCTGGGGTGAGGATATGTGATATCTTGGAGTCACTAACAGATAAATGAGGCTTTTGTTTCAGAAGATATTGTCTAGACAGAAAATCAGAGAAGGCAATGGCACCCCACTCCAGTACTCTTGCCTGGAAAATCCCATGGACGGAGGAGCCTGGTGGGCTGCAGTCCATGCGGTCACTAAGAGTCAGACACGACTTACCTTTCACTTTTCACTTTTATGCATTGGAGAAGGAAATGGCAACCCGCTCCAGTGTTCTTGCTTGGAGAATCCCAGGGATGGGGGAGCCTGGTGGGCTGCCATCTATGGGGTCGCACAGAGTCGGACACAACTGAAGTGACTTAGCAGCAGACAGAAAATATAGTGTGAAAGATAAGACATGGAAATTTGAGTTTGGACGTACATAGGAGAAAAAATATTCTCTTTGAGTATTAGCAGCCACAGCCTGCCTTAAAAATGTTTAGGGGTTTGAATTTATGCTACTACCATAATACTAGAATTCTTAGGGGAAAAATTCTATTTTAACATCCTCATAGGCTGGTAACACTCCCTAGGAAACCTAGCAGAAACAAAGACAGAATCTCTCTGGAAGGTACACCTCAATTCAGACTCACAATATCCCCACAGATAAGGTCCACTGAAGATGAGTTGATAATCCAAATTACAAAAAATACCAACCCACCAATAGTGAGGCAGAACACAATTGCAGCAGAACTCCTAAAATTTTCAAATAATAGAAGTAATAAAGACTGTAAAGTAAGTTTAAATTATTAAATATGAAAGAATAAAAATACGAGTAAAGAATAAGGAAAATATCATGACAGGATGGAAAGGACTGGAAAAGAACCAAAAGAACTTCTAGAAATGAAAAGTATGTTATTGAAGTCTTAAAATCCATAAGTAAGTTAAATAGCAGGTCAGACAAGCTATAGAGGGTTATGAATTGGAAGGTAGATCTAAAAAGAATTACCTAGAATTTCACTTAGATAGATAAAGAAATGAAAACACAAAAGACAGGTTATATTTGACATGTACAATGGAATTAGAAATCATATAGATAGATAAATGATAGGTAGATAGATAAAGTTGGAAATCACTCACATATAATATATATGTAATAATTTGTTTTCTAGTAAAATAAAATAATAGAAATAGAATATTATTTCCAAAGCAGTAGAAAGGGACTGCTGCTGCTGCTGCTGCTGCTAAGTCGCTTCAGTCGTGTCCAACTCTGTGCGACCCCATAGACGGCAACCTACCAGGCTTCCCTGTCCCTGGGATTCTCCAGGCAAGAACACTGGAGTGGGTGTTCTTGAAAATTGCCATTTCCTTCTCCAATGCAGGAAAGTGAAAAGTGGAAGTGAAGTCACTCAGTCGTGTCTGACTCTTAGTGACCCCATGGACTGAAGCCCACCAGGCTCCTCCGTCCATGGGATTTTCCAGGCAAGAGTACTGGAGTGGGGTGCCATTGCCTTCTCCAAGAAAGGGACTAGAAACTATCAATTCAAAAGAAGGCAGGAAAGGAGAAAAAGGAAGCAAAGCAGGGTAAATAGAAAGCACAAAATAAGAAGTCAAAAACAATTTCAATATGTCAATAAACACAATAAATATTAATGTGTTACACCTACCAGTTAAAAACCAAAATGTCGGATTTGATTGAGATACAAGTAAATCACAAAGACACAAAAAGGTTGAAAGTAAGAGGATAGAAAAAAGTTGTAGCAGGTGTTACTTTAAATGAAACAAAATCTCTCAAATTCTTTGAATATGAAATCCATGAGACTATATGAATGAAAAGAGAGGTAAATCCACATCTTCTTTTTTGACTAACAACAACAACAAAATGTACAAGTATAAAAATATATGTGTATTTTTTGAAAAATAGAGATGTTGATTTAAAAGGTACTTGTGTTAGTCACTCAGTCGTATCCTGGACTCTTTTTGACTCCGTGGACTGTGGCCTGCCAGGCTCCTATTTCCATGGAATTCTCCATGCAACAATAGTGGAGTGGACTGCCATTCCCTTCTCCAGGGAAACTTCTTGACCCAGGGATCCAACCCAGGTCTCCTGCGTTGCAGACAGATTCTTTACCATCTGAGCCACCTGAAAAGTCCCAAAAGGTACTTGTAGGTAATAATTTATCAAGCAAGGCAGACAGACATTGCAAAGGCTACGGGTTACATTTTATAGGATATAGCAACATTGTCTGAAGCTCATGTTTTGTCATTTGCTTTTCACAAATAACATTTAAGAGAGTTATTATGAGAGAAAAATACATTTTCACACCAGTCTAAATTTTGGACAGGAGATAAGAATGCTGGTTTTAAAATGTTCTCAATTTATCCCTTTATCAGAGGGTTAGCTTTGTGATGCAAAACAGTATGTTTTAAGTAGCTATAAGGAAAGAGGGAAAATATTCTCATATTTTGAGATTCTTTTACTAACGATTAATCATTCATTAGGAGGACTTGCATTCCCAAGAGTAAGCTCTAGAATCCTGTTAATTATCTTGGAGAGAAAAAACAAAACAAAAAAAAATGGAGGCCTGTGAAGTTCAAAACTCACAGTTTTACATACAGGCAAAAGATAATTTTAAACTAGATTGTTGTAGGTTAATGTGAGGTGCTCGGTCGTGTCCGACTCTAATGCGACTCCATGGACTGTAGCCTGCCAGGCTCCTTTGTCCATGGAATTATCCAGGCAAGAATACTAGAGTGGTTTGCTGTTCCCTTCTCCAGGGTATCTTCCTGACCCAGGGATGAAACTTAGGTCTCCTGCACTGCAGGCAGATTCTTTACTGTCTAAGCCACCAGGGAAGCCCCTGATGTAGGTTAAATCTAGCTCAAACCTTCTGAAAGCTCAACTGACCCCTTGACTCTTTTTACATACAGTAATCAAGGTAATACAAAAAAGTAATACAAAAAAGATCTTTATGACCCAGATAATCACAATGGTGTGATCACTCACCTAGAGCCAGACATCCTGGAATGTGAAGTCAAGTGGGCCTTAGGAAGCATCACTATGAACAAAGCTAGTGGAGGTGATGGAATTCCAGTGGAGCTATTCCAAATCCTGAAAGATGATGCTGTGAAAGTGCTGCACTTAATATGCCAGCAAATTTGGAAAACTCAGCAGTGGCCACAGGACTGGAAAAGGTCAATTTTCATTCCAATCCCAAAGAAAGGCAATGCCAAAGAATGCTCAAACTACCACACAACTGCACTCATCTCACGCTAGTAGTGATGCTTAAAATTCTCCAGTCCAGGCTTCAGCAATACTTGAACCATGAATTTCTAGATGTTCAAGCTGGTTTTAGAAAAGGCAGAGGAACCAGAGATCCAATTGCCAACATCTGTTGGATCACTGAAAAAGCAAGAGAGTTCCAGAAAAATATCTATTTCTGCTTTATTGACTATGCCAAGACCTTTGACTGTGTGGATCACAATAAACTGTGGAAAATTCTGAAAGAGATGGGAATACCAGACCACCTGACCTGCCTCTTGAGAAATCTGTATGCAGATCAGGAAGCAACAGTTAGAACTGGACATTGAACAACAGACTGGTTCCAAATAGGAAAAGGACTATGTCAAGGCTGTATATTGTCACCCAGCTTATTTAACTTATATGCAGAGTACATCATGAGAAATGCTGGGCTGGAGGAAGCACAAGCTGGAATCAAGATTGCCTGGAGAAATATCAATAACCTCAGATATGTAGATGACACCACCCTTATGGCAGAAGGTGAAGAGGAATTAAAAAGCCTCTTGATGACAGTGAAAGAAGAGAGTGGAAAAAGTTGGCTTAAAGCTCAACATTCAGAAAACTAAGATCATGTCATTGGGTCCCATCACTTCATGGGAAATAGATGGGGAAACAGTGAAAACAGTGGCTGACTTTATTTTTCTGGGCTCTAAAATCAATGCAGATGGTTATTGCAGCCATGAAATTAAAAGACACTTACTCCTTGGAAGGAAAGATATGACCAACCTAGACAGCATATTGAAAAGCAGAGACATTACTTTGCCAACAAAGGTCCGTCTAGTCAAGGCTATGGTTTTTCCAGTGGTCATGTATGGATGGGAAAGTTGGACTATAAAGAAGGCTGAGTGCAGAAGAATTGATGCTTTTGAACTGTGGTGTTGGAGAAGACTCTTGAGAGTCCCTTGGACTGCAAGGAGATCCAACCAGTCCATTCTAAAGGAGACCAGTCCTGGGTGTTCATTGGAAGGACTGATGTTGAAGCTGAAACTCCAATACTTTGGCCACCTGATGCAAAGAGCTGACTCATTTGAAAAGATCCTGATGCTGGGAAAGATTGAGGGCAGGAAGAGAAGGGGACGACAGAGGATGAGATGCTTGGATGGCATCACCGACTCAATGGACATGGGTTTGGGTGGACTCTGGGAGTTGGTGATAGACAGGGAAACCTGGCGTGCTGCGGTTCATGGGGTCACAAAGAGTCGGACATGACTGAGTGACTGAACTGAACTGAACTGAACTGAGTCAAGGTCAAGTACATCATTAAAAACAAGGTTATACAAATATAATGACTACAAATAAAGTATAGTACATTATATTCAGGTATGAAAATCACCCTAAGGTCTCCCCAGGACCATACTTCCATCCAAGGACTCTCCAAAATTTGGACCCAAGGAATCATAATGAACTTGGAATTGGACTAGTTATAGGAATAGCCTGAAAAAACATTTTTGAAAGCCTAAACTGGTAACAAAGCATCACATAACAAAGCAAAATTTGACAGACTTACTAGAAAAAAACGGCAAATCCACAGTTACTATTGGAGATTTTCATCCACTTCTCTCAGAAGCTGATCAATCAAGCAGAAAATTAATAAAGATATAGATTTAAACAATCCAATTAACATCTTTAATGTGATGATCAACTCTAGAATCCTGCGCCCAACAATTAGAAGATACACAATATTTTTAAGCACATATCATATTTATAAGGATTGATTTTTACATACTGGACCATAAAGCAAGCCTTAACCAAAGGATCAATATCATATAGATTGTGTTCTCTGAACACAATGTGGTGGGAAATTGACAGCAACAAACTTTTAGAAAACTCAATACAGTCAGAAAAATCTCAAACTTCTATATTACTTGTGGATCAAAAAAATCATATCAGAAGCTAGTAAACACAGAAAAAAGTATTACAGCCTGTAGAATACAGTTAAAACAATACTTAGAAATATATGTATGGTTTTTCATGCTTATATAAGAAAAGAAGATTCAAGTCAAGATATTTGGAAAAGAACAACATGTAAACAAAAATAAATTAGAAGGAAAATAAAATTAGGTAAAAAGCAGAAATTAATACAATATATAACAAAGACACAATAGAGAGAATCAACAAACGCAGATTTTTTGAACACTATTAATATAGGTAAACTTTTGGCAAGACTGGTGTAAAAAAGGCATGAACAAACTATATCAGGAAGGAGAAAATAGATATAAGTACAAACATAACAGATATTAAAATATAAAGTTTATGTTAATAAATTTGAGAATCTTGACAACATGGGTAGTTTTTAGGAAAAGCTTAACACACAAAACTGACTCATGAAGATAGAAAACCTGAACAGATATACACATTAAAGAAATTGGGTTATTAATTTAAGCATATCTATAAACTACATATACATACACACCCACACAAAGAAGCCTAAGTGGTTTTACACATAAATTCTACCTCAGAAAATCCCACTCTTTTAAAAAAAAATTATGTATTTATTTTTGATTACCCTGGGTCTTCATTGCTGTGATGTCTTTCTGTGGTTGCAATGAGCGGGGACTTCTCTTTGTTGCAGTGCGTGGGCTTCTCACTGTGGTCCCTTCTCTTGTCACGGAGCATGCACGGGCTCTAGAGTACAAGGGCTTCAGTAGTTGCAACTCATGGGCCTCATAGCAGGTGTGCTTCAGTAGTTGTGGCTTATGGGCTCTAGAGTATGAGCTCAGAAATTGTGGTGCATGGGCCTAGTTACTCCATGGCATGTGGGATCTTCCTGGATCAGAGATCAAACCCATGTCTCCTGCATTGGCAGAGAGATTCTTTACCAATGAGCGACCAGGGAAGCCCCAGAAAATCCCACTCTTAGACTTGGCTCTTTCAGACATTATAAAAAGAAGGTATATACTTCAGCTCATTTTCTCAGGTTGGTATAACTTCCATAACAAAACAAGACAAGGATTGTATAACACAGAAAATTAGATCAAGTTATGTTGTAAATATAGATCCATAAATTCAAAATAAAATACTATCAAACAGAATCTAGCATGCATTAACAATTAAACCTAACAGCATTAAAACCCATTAACTTACCACATTAACAGGTTAAAGGGAAAAATAAGATCATCTAGGTAAATTAAGAAAAAGCATTTACTAAAATCCAACACATCTAACTACTATGTAGACTAGAAGCAGAGGATAGAAGGTGGACCTCAGATAAACCTGAATTGCCTGCAGGGATATTTCTGGGGGAAAGACATTTGCTTTACTCAGTTGTCTAAGAAAAAAATCAGGGGTTTGTACTGGTTATTTGCACCTGGAGCACTGGCAGGCATATAAAAATATATTCTGGGAATCAGAGCCAAGAGGATCAAAAACCTCCACTAAAAGGGCAAAATTCTTTGTGGTGCTGTTCACAGCTGTATTTTCCTGGGAAACTGGGGGACCTGACAAGTCCTAGTTCTATCTAAGAGAATAATACATTATTTCTTGCTTTATAAAATCATCTTTGTAAGTTTTCTTCTCATTTGCCATTAAACCTGATATCTCTATATCTATTAGTGTCTTTCTGTTAATCATATTAGGCTTCCCTGGTGGCTCAGATGGTAGAAGAATCTGCCTTCAATGCAGGAGACCAGGGTTTGATCCCTGGGTCAGGAAGATATCCTGGAGAAGGGAATGGCAATCCACTCCAGTATTCTTGCCTGCAGAATTCCATGGACAGAGGAATTCTGTTAATCATATTATGGTTTCATTATGACAGCAATGCAGAAGGTACTTCTGTCTACCAGAAACCTGTAGTAAACATCATACCTTGTGATGAAACACTGAAAACATTCCCTTGAAAAATAAAGACTAAGGGTAACTTGTCTGCTGTAACTGCGTCTCTTCTCTTCACCACTGTATTGAAAGTCTTAGCTAGCACATTAAAAAAAAACAACTGAAGTTTATGTATAGATAATGTAGTTATATGGGCTTCCCTGGGGCACTGGTGGTCAAGAACCCACCTGCCAATGCAGGAGACATAAGAGATGCTGGTTCAATCCATGGTCAGAAAGATCCCCTAGAGAAGGGAATGGCAACCCACTCCAGTTTTCTTGCCTGGAGAATCCCATGGACAGAGGAGCCTGGCAGGCTACAGTCTATGGGATTGCAAGCAGTTAGACATGACTGAAGCAACTTAGCACACACCCACACACAATGTAGTTATACGGGCTTCCCAGGATGGCGCTAGTGGTAAAGAATCCGCTGGCCAGTGCAGGAGACATTAGAGACGCAGGTTGGATCCCTGGGTAGGGAAGATCCCCTCGAGTAGGAAATGGCAACCCACTTCAGTATTCTTGCCTGGGAAATCCCATACACAGAGGAGCCTGGCGAGCTACAGTCCATGGGGTTGCAAAGCCTTGGACATGACCGAGCAACTGAGCAGGCAAGCACGCAATGTAGTTATATATTTAGAGAAAGGGAAAATCTACAGGAAAAAATTATTAGAACAAAAACAGTTCAGCAAAGTTGGCATACATAAGGTTACTATACAAAAATTACAATCTTATAAACCAACAACAGTTATAAAACACTTTAAAATAGATATACCTATGATAGCAACAAAAATATTAGGTATAAAGGACTGACTCTAACAAAAGATGACCTTTATGGATTATCAAAATGTATTGGAAGCAATAAAGAATATGAGCTAGGGGCCTTGTCTATTTACTAACCTATAGAGAAGTATTTCGGAGAAGGCAATGGCACCCACTCCAGTACTCTTGCCTGGAAAATCCCATGGATGGAGGAGCCTGGTAGGCTGCAGTCCATGGGGTCGCTGAGAGTCGGACATGACTGAGTGACTTCACTTTCACTTTTCATTTCATGCACTGGAGAAGGAAATGGCAACCCACTCCAGTACTCTTGCCTGGAGAATCCCAGGGATGGGGGAGCCTGGTTGGCTTCCGTCTATGGGATCGCACAGAGTCGGACATGACTGAAGTGACTTAGCAGCAGCAGCAGCAGCAGCAGCAG
>NW_011495027.1:9924654-9925822 GCF_000754665.1 Bison bison bison
AGACGCGACTGAGCAACTTCACTTTCACTTTTCATTTCATGCACTGGAGAAGGAAATGGCAACCCACTCCAGTGTTCTTGCCTGGAGAATCCCAGGGACGGGGGAGCCTGGTGGGCTGCCAGACGTCTATGGGGTCGCACAGAGTCGGACACGACTGAAGCGACTTAGCAGCAGCAGAGAAGTATTTTAATGTTTTAACATTGATACAGACTTGCTGATGTAAACTACTGAAAATAACCCTCGTTTATCATCTTTACAAGTGGAAAACTTCAATATTATAACATTGTTGATTTTTCCCAAACTAATCTATAAACTTAATAAAATTTCAATCAAAACTGTCAGAAAGTTTTTCATGAAACATAACAAGCTGATTTTAAAATTTGTATGGGGGAGCACAAGGCTGAGACAATTTTAAAGAATTCAATTTTAAAGAAAAAAATAGGTAGGTAACTAACCCTGTCAGGAGGCTTCCCTGGTAACTCAGCTGGTAAAGAATCCACCTGCAATACAGAAGACCCCTGTTTGATTCCTGGATCTGATCCCCTAGAGAAGGGATAGGCTTCTTCCAGTATTCATGAATTAATATGGCACCCCACTCCAGTACTCTTGCCTGGAAAATCCCATGGGCGGCAGAATCTGGTAGGCTGCAGTCCATGCGGTCGTTAAGAGTCAGACGCGACTGAGCAACTTCACTTTCACTTTTCATTTCATGCATTGGAGAAGGAAATGGCAACCCACTCCAGTACTCTTGCCTGGAGAATCCCAGGGATGGGGGAGCCTGGTTGGCTTCCGTCTATGGGATCGCACAGAGTCGGACATGACTGAAGTGACTTAGCAGCAGCAGCAGCAGCAGCAGCAGAGTTTATAAAGAATGTCTCCAAATCAATAAGGAAAAGACAACCCAATCAAAAATGAGTAAAGGATATGAAATGGCAATTTGCAGAAAAGGGATCTAGGGGCTTCCCTGGTGGCTCAGTGGTAAAGAATCTGCCTGCCAATGCAGGAGACACAGGTTCAATCCCTGGTCCCGGAAGATCCCACATGCCTTGAAGCAACTAAGTCCATGTACCACAGCTGTTGAGCTTGTGCTCTAGAGCCCGGGAACCACAACAACTGAGCCCACCGCTGCAGCTACTGAAGCCCATGTGCCCGAGAGCCCATGCTCTGC
>NW_011495027.1:9925922-9934318 GCF_000754665.1 Bison bison bison
TTTTTAAAGGGATCTTCAGTAACATGAAAGATGCACCACCTTAGTAGTGGGACATAGGTTTTACTGCTTGCGATAGAGACCTAAAGTAACAGTGGCATTAAAAACGTTAATAGTCTAAGGCTGATATGGTGGCTATATTGTGTGCAGTCATCAAAGCTGTTAGGTCACTCTTTGGTCAGAGATCTCGGTCTTTCTATTTTGTTATTCTGCCATCCTTCATATGTTGTCCTTATCTGTGTGGTTCAAGATGGTTTAACAACACATCTGCATTTCAGTGAGTGGAAAGTGAGAAAGGGAAGGGGCAGGCATATTGGACACAACTTAGATGATGCCCAAATCATTTCTCATAAACCACATACCCTCACTTTACTGCAAGAACCCTGGGAAACATAGTCAGTCTTCATTCTGGATGGTCCTTTGTCCAGCTAATAATTGGATTTTCTATCACTGTGGTAGAAGGGAAGAAGTTTGGGAAGCAGTCTCTACCATAACAGGTAAACAAAGTATTTTACACTCATTTGATTGGGAAAAAAAAAAATTAAACTTTTGAGAACAAGTGTTGGCAATGATATGGTACAAAGCAAATTCTTATATGCTGAGAGTAGAGCATATGGTCAGTTTGTAAAAACAACTTGTAATATTGATGATGTGCATATTCTCTGAAGTAGCAAGTCTGTTTGGGGGATATACTGAAAGAAACCTCTCCCACATGGGCACAAGTGGATGGTTACAAGAATGAGATCAATATTATTTAAATTATCAAAATAATTGGAAGTTTTAAAATGCCCAAAAAGAGAATGAATCAATTGTGATCCATTGTATATGTAGTCATACAATAGAATTGTATACAACAGTGAAAGTAAATGAAGTAGAACTACCTGTATCAAAAAAGAAAAAGAACTACATGTATCATCAATAGATGAATCTTAAAAATATAATCTTAAGGCACAGAAGCAATTTGTGAAAGGATATCTGCAATCTGACACTATTTAATAAAGTTTTTAAACTATGTACTGTTTGAAATACGTATGCTGTATTTGGGGGGACCTGACAAATAGCATCCCTTTTTCCTGCCCAGTTTCTGAATCAGTTGAGAAATCACATAGGAGTTAGCAGATGAAAACCAAAACATGAACTTCATGACCCATAAAGGACAGATTGAAGACTGTGGCCTTCATATTAAATGAGAACTGAAATGGTCTTGATAACTGTTGCCAGTCTAAACTTTGTTCACCTGTGGGAAAATTTGAAGGGTAAACTCACATCTCCTCAGCCCCCCAGTCCGTTGGCTCCCTCGAATCTGATAAGCGAGGGAAGGAAAAAGAGAGTAAATCTCACCTCAGGACATATTATTTTATATACTCTCTTTAGTCCAGAACCCTGAATCAACAACTATCACTCAGCAGCCAGGGACGGGGCAAGGATCAAGGAGGGTTTAAGGAAAATCTCTCCTAAAGGAAACTAAAGAAATGAATGAGAAGTATCCTAACACTTATAACCGTCTCATGGGGATGGTAAGAACCAGATTTGACCTAGTTACTATTCCTAAGCCCTGTCTAACTCCCCAGGGACTGTAGCCCTCCAGGTTCTTCTGTCCATTTACCTATTCACAAAGAATTTAGTTTTTAGGAGCATTACAACCAAATGATGGCCACTTGCATGGAGTCAAAAGTTAAGTCTTTGGTGGACATATATGATATCTTGCACATTCCAATAGCATCCTATCAACCCCAAATAGACACACATTAGGGCTTTTCTAAAACTAGTAAAAATATAATCCAGTGCTGGAGAGTGTCTAGTTAGATGTTCATTCTCATTCTTAGTTAACAGCGGTGAAATTAAGACCATCCCACCTTTCTGAAAAACAGCTTAGCAGAAGGTGTCAAAAGCTTTAGAAATATAGAATTCCACTTCTAGGGCTCTGGCCTAAAGAAGTTATCTGAAATGCCAATAAAGATTTGGGCACAAAATGCTCACTGTAGCATGTAGCTTCACGTAAAACATCCTCCTCTTCTTTTAACTGATGCTATAATCTAAATATTCAATTATACAGGAAGAGTCAAATCATTTATGGGTTATTATGCCATAAAGTAATGTTTTACAATTATTTTTGAAAAACCTTGTGAAATAAGAAAGTTATAATTTAATATAGAATTTGTATATGTATATTGTGTATAAACTGTATATTTGCTGTACTTATGGTTTCAACTATATGCATAAAAAATGACCATCTTTTAAATGATACAATTATGCATGTTTTTATTCTTTATATTTTTTAGTATTTAAGGAAATATATAATAAAAACTTCATATTTTAAAAAGAATCTCCTTGAAAAATAACTATACTATCATGTAATATTTAAAGCTCATTCCATATATATTTTCTGTCTTTTCAGTTCTAATTTTCACATAAAATGCATTAGATTATCCAACAATTAAAATATATTTAAACAGTAACACTGCTTAAAAGCTCCCTTTTATCACACCATTCAGAAATTCTGGTTTCCTTTTAAAGGAAATTATTCTTCAAGTGATGAATTTCATATTTAATTTATAGCCTTCATTATCAATTTTGCCATCCTCATCCAATTAAAACTTTTATCAGGCCCTTTGCTACATAGACCTTTAAATTTTTTATGACACAGATTGATTGCCTAATGCAGTGTTTCTCAGTCATGTATTTATTTATTATCTTTCTTTGAGGCACCCAGGCTCCACTCTAGTTGTGGCACAGGCTCAGTAGTAGCAGCATATAGGCTTCTTTGCCCTGTGGCATATGGGATCCTAGTTCCCCGAACAGGGATCAAACCCACGTTCCTTGCTTTGGAAGGTAGACTGCTAATCATTGGACCACCAGGGAAGTCCCCTCAATCATTTTTTGTCATCACCTCCCTTCAGAGCCTTTTTAGACATTTTTTCATAATTGCCCTCATCCCATAAAATTTTAATATATGTTTATGTGTATATTCATGGTTTATATCTAAAAAAATGTAAATTTTTTTCACTCTCCCAAGAACTAATTTTCACCCCTTTGGTGGTGATACTACCTTCCTTAAAAATGTATGGCCTAGAGAAACATTTTGGGAAAATGTTATTTTAACTCTTACAATGAGTCTCAAGCCCACGTGTTTTGTTTTTATAGCTGCCTGCCTGTCAAACATCACATGGTGATCACTCCAACATTACTGCTGTGGGGAGAGAAAGACGCATTTATGGAGGTTGAGATGGCTGAAGTCACAAAGATTTATGTTAAAAACTATTTCAGGCTGACTATTTTGTCAGAAACCAGTCATTGGCTCCAACAAGAACAACCTGACATCGTGAACAAATTGATATGGACATTTCTAAAAGAAGAAACACGAAGAAAAGATTGACTTTTTCTATGAGGAATCTATAATGGAATCTCCAAATAATTTTTAAAAATTGTTCATCAACTTCTTTAAGCTTCATTAGGAAAAAATAGTTTTAATGTGCTTGTATCCTGACAAATGATATTGAAAAAAATCTGAGAATGTGTGAACTTGTAACATAATGTTGATTTTCTTTTGTTGTATTTTGCACAGAAAAGCATTTGCCTTAAAATGTATACACTTGGACAAAAAGGAAGTTGGAGAAAGTGGCTCAATTTTGTTTTTTTTTTTGCATTCTTTACCTTGTTAATATATGGTGCCTTTTACAAATGTATATTAAAGATTAGCTGTGCCATATTAAAAGGCAAACGTGCAATGGTATAAATTTTCATTTTATTGTTCAAAAGTTCTTTTTACTATTTTTTAACCATTAAAAAATTCTGTTATCAAATATCTTGGATTTATAGTATATTTATTAGTTTGAAAGCAAATATGACAAGGTGAATGTGCATCTTAAAATAGGCCATAAATACTACTTACACTGGGAAGAGTAACAAGAGAGGATATGAAGATTCTTATATTTACATACATAGTTATTAAACATTATAGGGAAGCAAGTCCATTAAATTATTCGCCTTAATTCTCTAGCTAAATGGGTGAGAGATTAGGAAAAGGATGAAAATGTCCTTCTGCCCCATTTAAAGCAAGAAGAAATGAATACTATACTTCCTGTATGCACTAGAATCTCAGCTCCACAGGGCAGAGACTTTTGTTTCATTAACTGACACAATATCCAGCATCTAGAATAAGAGCCTGATTCTTTGTGTGAACTCAAATATTTGCTAAATGAATAAATAAATTATCTGATACACTGTTAGGCACTGTGGGGAAAATATGAAAGAAAAGTAACATCATAATATTGATCTTTCCCTTAAGAAGTATACACAGAATGCATGTGTGCATGCTAAGTTGCTTTAGTCATGTCTAACTCTTTGTGACCCTATGGACTGTGGCCCACCAGGCTCCTCTGTCCATGGGATTCTCCAGGCAAGAATACTGGAGTGGACTGCCATGCCCTCCTTCAGGGGATCTCCTTGACCCAGGGATCAAACCTATGTCTCTTATGTTTCCTGCATTGGCAGGTGGGTTCTTTACCACTAACATCACCTGGGAATGTAGTTAAATTAAACAATGGTTCAAAAGAGTAATGAACATTACAAATAAGAGTGGGAAAGGATTTCCCTGGTCCAGTGGTTAGGACTTGACCCTTTCACTGCTGGGCCTAGGTTCAATCCCTGGTCGGGGAACTAAGATCCCACAAGGGTGTGGCCAAAAAAAAAAAAAAATGGGAAGAATTACAAAATAGAGGATGATGCCAACTTAAGAGATTACTACTCATTCTCTTGGGCTGCTCTCATTTGGAATGGGAGACAGACAGTAACAATGCCAATTCATGGCTTTTTAGAGTCTACAACTGTGTTCCTAATGTTTCCCTCACTAAGCATAGTTCTGAGAAGTGACAGAAGTGGAATGTCTTTAAATATTCTTATTATCGTATCCTAGCAACATGTGTTTACCAGTGAAAGCCCAGTTTTCTATATACACTGTGGTATATGAGGTATTTCTACCTCCTAACATTGCAAGGTAGGGAGTATCACCACTTTAGAGATGTAAAAATGAGATTGATCACTGCCTACAGCATAAGAGTCAGAACCAGGATCTGACCTAGATCCGTTTGGTTGTAAAGTCCATAATCTTTCCACTTAGATCACTTTCTGTTTAACAGTCTTTGGTATACATACTGCTTTTCCTATTTTATGGGTAACCTGGTATATTCTAATAATTAGAAACATCTTTCAGAAACCTACAATTTGACTTTGAATTCTGAAGGAATTTAAATTAGCAAATAGCAAACAGGAATATTTGATATAGCAGATGCTACAGAGAGCCTGTTTCAACCAACTTTGATTATGCTTCCCTCTTGATGATTTTCAAAGGGCAGCAACTAAGGAACAAGACTTTATTGACTATGTGTTGTGACACAATAAAGTAATCCTGACTTATTTTAACGAAAACCTGTTTCTGACAAATGTGATTTTAAGGTTTCTTGTTGTTGTTACTTATGTCACTTTGGAACGCTGACCGGTTCATCTGGACTAATATTAAGAATATGGGTCAAAACGTGCCATGACTGATCCTGGCCTATGATAATGGTGTTTTCTAATTTTCATTGTATGTTTCCATAGAAGAGTGCTTGCAACAGATATAAAGCCTCAAGGGTGCCATCAGTTAAACATAATATAAAGAGACAGTCCAAAAAAAAAAAAAAAGAGAGAGAAACAGTCCTGTCTCTGCAGAAATCAATTTGTAGGAAGAGTAAATAAATTTGACTTACCAATTGCCAAAGCATCTCACAGTAAGCAAACTTGACTGGTAAAGGCATTTAAATTTAAAAAGTTGTGATTAACAAATATTCATCTATTTGATAGATCCTTAGTAGGTATATAATAGACAACAGAAGTTGTTATGTGAAAGTAATTTACTAAGCATATATGTCAAAAGGAGGCCATTTACAAAAAAGCAGAAAAGATTGTACTGTTGACATGGTTCTAATTCTCCTGTTACATCATTTACCATTTTTGATTCTTCTGATTTTAAAGGTAATACATCATTTCCTATTAACTCACAATTGCCTCAAAGCGTTCCAATTATGTGCAAACAAAGAGCACTTAAATATAGGGAAGGGGTGCACTCCGGGGGCTGCCCCCAGATCCAAGCTACAGGCACCCTGAGACCGGAAAAGTCGGCCTCATGGCACAGCCCACTTTGGACTTCGAGCCTGGGAAGTTGGACTCGGAGCCTGTGATGTTGAGCTCCAGGTCTCCGCCCTCGGACCCCGAGTCTGCGGTGTTGAGCTCCACTTCTCCGCCGTTGGACTCTGAGCCTGCGGTGTTGAGCTCCACGTCTCCGCCGTTGGACTCTGAGTCTGCGGTGGTGGACCCCAAGGCTGCGTTGGAATCCGCTTTCAGCCGAGAGACGAACAAGTCCCTGTTCCCGCCAGCAGTGGAAAACCCCTTCGTGCAGCACACGCATATCAGCGCGTGGCGCTGGGCCTACATCGTCCTCATGGGGACCGTGTTGGTGCCCGTGCGGGTGTCCTGCATTGCCTTCCTCTTCATCTTCCTCTGGCCCGTGGCTGCGCTTTCCACCATAGGCCGTCGTGCTCAACCAACCAAGCCGGCCAAGAACTGGAGAAGACTGGCGCAACCAACTTTAAAGTTCTTGTTTCAGGTGACTTTTTTTTTAGCAGGGTTCCTGGTTAAAGTGAAAGGGAAAAAAGCCACCCGAGATGAAGCCCGCATCTTCGTGGCAGCCCCGCACTCCAGTTTCTTTGATGCGATCGCCTGTGTCGTGGCAGGGTTACCCTCAGTGGTCTCTGCGAGTCAGAACGTGAATATCCCGGTGGCTGGGAAATTCTTATTGTCGACGCAGCCGGTGCTTGTGACCCGAGATGACCCCAATTCCAGGAAGACCACCCGGGAGGAAATCCTGAAGCGAGTGACATCTAACAGACAGTGGCCACAGATCCTGATTTTCCCAGAAGGAGTGTGTACCAACCGCAGCTGTCTGGTCACTTTTAAACTAGGGGCCTTCTCTCCAGGGGTGCCTGTGCAGCCCGTGCTGCTCAGGTACCCAAACACCCTGGACACGGTGACCTGGACCTGGCAGGGGTTTACGGGCTTCCAGGCCTGTATGTTGACCCTGAGTCAACCATTCACCAGGGTAGAAGTTGAGTTTATGCCTGTTTATGTTCCAAACGTCCAAGAGAAAAAAGACCCTGTCCTTTTTGCCAATACAGTGAGGATCATCATGGCCAATGCTCTGGGGGTGCCCGTGACAGACCACACTTACGAAGACTGCAGACTGATGATTTCTGCAGGTAACCTTCAACTACCTATGGAAGCTGGTTTGGTGGAATTTACAAAAATTAGCCAGAATTTAAAGTTAGATTGGGATAATATTCATCAGTGCCTGGATAAATATGCTGAAATTGCAGTTGCCTCCAAAGGAGGGAAGATAGGAATTGAGGAATTTGCAAATTATTTGAAACTCCCAATTTCAAAGCCCTTGCAACAACTTTTTGCCCTCTTTGACAGGAACAACGATGGCACCATAGACTTCAGAGAGTATGTGATAGGTCTGACCGTCCTATGCAATCCTGTCAACACTGAAAAGATTCTGCAAATGTCATTTAAGCTTTTTGACCTTGATAAAGATGGTTTCATAACTGAACAGGAATTAGCTGCTATACTTCGGGCAGCTTTTGGAGTACCGGATCTTGATGTTTCCACACTCTTTCGGGAGATAGCTGGACCAAACTCAGACCGCATTTCATACAGGACCTTTAAGAAATTTGCCCTGAAGCACCCAGCATATGCCAAGTTATTTAGTTCATACTTAGACCTCCAGGCAGCCTATGTCTATTCATTACCACAACCAGTACAGGCTTGATGATTGCATTCAGATGTTAAAGTCAGCCCTGAAAATGGTGAAAGTAACATCCAAGTTAAAACTATAATTGAAATAAAAATTATCCTTTGAGGAAAAATACAATGGTTTTTATTCTAAGTGGCCTGTACACTTAATTATGATATTTAAAGTTTACTTAAGGAATATATATTTCAATTTGATTTTTTTTGTGTGTGTGTAATAAAGTTTTATTAAAGTATAAAGGAGATAGAGAAAGCTTCTGACATAGGCATCAGAAGGGGGTAGAAAGAGTACCCGCTTGTTAGTGTTGACAATGAAGTTATATACTCTCCAGTGAATCCAAAGAATGTCTGGAGGTTGTAAAGACCTCATCAGACCTACTCCCATAATTTACATTTTAAGATAACACTGTCCTCAGGCAAGATACATCTTTGTAAAGACCAGGTCTACTCCCATAATTAACATTTTAAGATAACAGAAGGTTTATTCCAAAGACTGTCCTTAGGTAGGATACATTATTGGTATATAATCCTAAGGAATGTGGAGAAAGAAAAAA
>NW_011495027.1:9935086-9935676 GCF_000754665.1 Bison bison bison
GAACAAAACATTCAGAATCAAAATTAAAAGTCACATTATGTCCATAGTTAAAGTACAAAGTATTGCATCAGTCCATTTTAGGGTTGGTAGATGTCATCAGATGAATAAGAGACATCGCATGTGATTGTTGTCGAAGGTATTCACAGACTTGGAGAAAGTCTTTTTCTTGAAGTGGGGATGTCCACCACAGGAAGCCTTTCACTGACGAAGAGGGGAGCTCTCCGCAGACCCAGCAGTTAGACCGATTGTGGAATGCAGCATAACAGTGAGCCCAGGACAGGAGGACATTGTCTTGAGGATCCAACGGCAGACTCAGGATATTTGGAGTCAGCAGAAGTAGACTCACATAGATAATCAGGCCCATCTGCTGCCCTTTGCTTAATTCTAGAGCTCGGGTCAGGGCCACAAGTTCCGCTAACTGAGCACTGGTTCCCTGGGGGAGAGATTTTGCTTCCAAAACCTGTTCAGCAGTCACCACGGCGTAACCTGCTTTACGGTTTCCATCCTGAACAAAAGAACTGCCATCTGTAAATATTTCCATGTCAGGATTGTCTAATAGGGTATCCTTTAGATCCTCCCAAGCTGCATAG
>NW_011495027.1:9935776-9936952 GCF_000754665.1 Bison bison bison
CATGAAACTACATCTAATTCTCTGCTTAGATAAGCAATAGGTTGCTGGTGAGGCCCTCATGGTTGTGTCAAAACTCCCAATGCCACACCTTTTCTTTCAGTGACAAACAAATTAAATTCTGACCCTGTGGGCAAGCTCAGAGCTGGAGCTTGCAGGAGAGCAGTCTGAAGAACCTTAAAAGCCTTTTGAGTTTCTGGAGACCAAACCAGTTTGTCGGTTTGGGCCTGCTGAGTTTCAGCTATAAGTTTATATAAAGGCAGAGCAAGTTCCCCGTAACCTGGAATCCAAATGTGACAGTAACCTGTGATTCCCAAAAATCCTCTCAATTGTCTTAAAGTCATAGGTAGGGGGTGATTTAGTATAGGTTTAATTCTCTCAGGGCCTATGGCTTTAGTCCCTTCTGATAAGATTAGGCCTAGATATCTAACCTAATTGTTGATTGTTGACAAAGCTGAGCCTTTTCTCTTGATGCCTTGTAACCACAATCTGCCAGAAAGTTTAAGAAACCTTCTGAGGCTCGCGAACAAGCTTCCTCTGTCTCAGCACAGAGCAAAATATCATCTACATATTGTAACACCACTGCTTCAGAGCTATTAAAATTTTGTAGATCTCGTGACAAACTTTGTCCGAATAAGTGAGGACTGTCACGAAATCCCTGGGGCAAAACTGTCCAGGTTAACTGAGAAGCTGGCTGCGTAGGGTCTTCAAAGGCAAATAGGAATTGACTTTCTTCCGCCAAAGGCACTGAATAGAAGGCATCCTTTAAATCAAGTACTGAGAAATATTTGGCCCGTTCAGGAATTTCAGACAATAGAGTATAAGGATTAGGCACCACGGGGTTTAAAGGAACTACAGCCTCATTTATTATTCGTAAATCTTGAACTAGTCTCCATTTACCATTTGATTTCTTTATACCCAAAATAGGAGTGTTGTAAGGACTGTTACAGGGAATTAATAGTCCCTGCTCCTTTAAATTTTCGATGATGGGTTTTAACCCTTCTTTAACTTCAGGTTTCAGTGGATACTGCTTCTTATGTGGAAATACGTGTGGGTCTTTGAGCTTAACAACTACAGGAATAGCATTTTGTGCTCGACCCACAGATTTTCCATCAGCCCATACTCTAGGATTTACATTTTGTTCAACTAAAGGGAGAGAAAGGGAGGGCTCCATATTCA
>NW_011495027.1:9938740-9938868 GCF_000754665.1 Bison bison bison
AGGATGGGAGCTTGTGTGGGGACCCCCGGGCACCTTCAGTCCTGATTGTCTTGAGAGTCCGACCCCAGAGACCTACGCCTCTGGGGGCAGTCTCTCTTCCAGTGTGGTCCTTTGCAGACCGGACATGG
>NW_011495027.1:9939819-9941191 GCF_000754665.1 Bison bison bison
ATTTCTGGTCGGTTCCCGAAGGAGACATTGGGTGCCTCTTGGCATTGGCAGGTCGGTATAACGCCCCGACAGGTTTCTGCCATAAGCTGTATGAGATCACCGTGGAACCGCAGAGCAGAGCTCCTTACTTGTTTCACGCAGGGCATGCCATTCATTCACACAAGCACACCGTAGAGTTAGTAAAGCACGGCAGAAAACGTGTTCGCTAAGAGAACAAAGAACTAAAGCTCCAAGCATCCTTACCTTGTCCTGAAGGATCCCGGACGAGCCCCCAAGATGAAAGGTTGTTGTTGAATCACACGAATACACCGGGATTCTTGGCCCCCGGAGGAGAAGAATTCAATCCGGGGCCAGAGACGAGGCTTGATCGCTCGGAGCTTTTGTGTAATAAAGTTTTATTAAAGTATAAAGGAGATAGAGAAAGCTTCTGACATAGGCATCAGAAGGGGGTAGAAAGAGTATCCCTCAATTTGATTTTATAGTACGTAATTTTCTTCTTAAGATAGTAAGTTTGTTTCAGTGTGGTCTAAAGGTAGAAAAATAAAATCTCCTTATAACTTTGTTCACTCAGCATGGTGCCTTTATTAATCTACTTCAAGTAAGTAAAATAAGTAAATAAGTAAAAATGAAGTGTCTTCTTTTGCTAAAGTAAAGCCAGAGGAACATTATAGCCCACCACCTCTCCCTCATTGTTGCAGAGAAAATATCTCATTAAGAGCTCTATTAGCAATAAATACATTCTTGCCATCATTATTCTCTCCAAAAAGGATTGGATCTGCTGCATAAAGCCTTCTTTGCTCTTTCTCAGAGTGGCCTAATGCCATATTTTATAAGACAAAATAAAAATAAACATCAGGAAGATACAGTACTGGTAGTACCATTGAAACAGTTATAAATGGCATAGCTGCCTGAACTTTTTATTTATTTATTTTTAAGCTATGAAAGTGATCATTGACAATGTGAAAAGATATCACAAATGACTGCAATATCTGGAAAGCTAACTAATAGACATCAGATCAGATCAGATCAGTCGCTCAGTCGTGTCCGATTCTTTGCAACCCCATGAATCCCAGCACGCCAGGCCTCCCTGTCCATCACCAACTCCCGGAGTTCACTCAGACTCACGTCCATTGAGTCGGTGATGCCATCCAGCCATCTCATCCTCTGTCATCCCCTTCTCCTCCTGCCCCCAATCCCTCCCAGCATCTCAGTCTTTTCCAATGAGTCAACTCTTCGCATGAGGTGGCCAAAGTACTGGAGTTTCAGCTTTAGCATCATTCCTTCCAAAGAAATCCCAGGGCTGATCTCCTTCAGAATGGACTGGTTGGATCTCCTTGCAGTCCAAGGGACTCTCAAGAGTCTTCTCCAACAC
>NW_011495027.1:9941291-9941848 GCF_000754665.1 Bison bison bison
AGGAGTGGTTTGGACCTCCATGTGGGCAGTTTGAATCCCAGTTTGGAGTCCCAGGTACGGGGGCAAAGTAAGAGGACAGGAGGGAGCTGAAGATTTCATGCCCAAATCTATACCCTTAGGACATAAGTCTGGCATATTTCGCAGAGAGAAAAAGGGCGACACATATGCTACTTCTACCCATTTCCCTTGTTCCTTACAGAACCGGTCTAATTGTAGAACAGTATTATACTTAAGAGACCCTCCAACTGGCCACCGTTCGCCGTCCTCCAATGGATACCGTGGCCATGCAGTATCACATAGGAAGAACAGGTGTGTCTTCTTTAAGCCCTGGGGATCAAATCTATCCCAGTTTTTCAGGATACAGTGCAAAGGAGTGAGGCTGGAATTGTTAGCTCCCATCTGTAAGAGAGAAAAAAAGCGACCAAGGCCATTTTTCTACCGGAGGCGTCCCTCCCTGCTCTAGATGGGGGTGTAGACAGACGTTACACCAAAAGCTTTTCCTTCCTGGTCGGACTTAGTCTGTCCCTTACCGACGCAGGCACCGTACTCGTCCCTCC
>NW_011495027.1:9943711-9952201 GCF_000754665.1 Bison bison bison
CTGGTATTCCCATCTCTTTCAGAATTTTCCACAGTTTATTGTGATCCACACAGTCAAAGGCTTTGGCATAGTCAATAAGGCAGAAATAAGATGTTTTTCTGGAACTCTCTTGCTTTTTCTATGATCCAGCGGACATTGGCAATTTGATCTCTGGTTCCTCTGCCTTTTCTAAAACCAGCTTGAACATCAGGAAGTTCACGGTTCACATACTGCTGAAGCCTGGCTTGGAGAATTTTCAGCATTACTTTACTAGCGTGTGAGATGAGTGCAACTGTGTGGTAGTTTGAGCATTCTTTGGCATTGCCTTTCTTTGGGATTGGAATGAAAACTGACCTTCTCCAGTCCTGTGGCCACTGCTGAGTTTTCCAAATTTGCTGGCATATTGAGTGCAGCACTTTCACAGCATCATCTTTCAGGATTTGAAATAGTTCAACTGGAATTCCATCATCTCCACTAGCTTTGTTCATAGTGATGCTTTCTAAGGCCCACTTGACTTCACATTCCAGGATGTCTGGCTCTACGTCAGTGATCACACCATTGTGATTATCTGGGTCTTGAAGATCTTTTTTGTACAGTTCTTCTGTGTATTCTTGCCATCTCTTCTTAATATCTTCTGCTTCTGTTAGGTCCATACCATTTCTGTCCTTTTATTGAGCTCATCTTTGCATGAAATGTTCCTTTGGTATCTCTGATTTTCTTGAAGAGATCCCCAGTCTTTCCCATTCTGTTGTTTTCCTCTATTTCTTTTGTTATAAATACAGAAATTCTGATAAATTCTGTTATGTATGATTCTCAGCAAAAGCAGAAAAGTTTATAGTTGCATGTTCTGCATTACTGAGAATATTCCTTCCATTCTGACTAGGCACTCATGAAAACTGAGGCTTCTGCTTACTTTTTTGTACTTTCTTCATTATCCACATACTCCCAGCATCCTTTGCTATAAATCTTCACAGAGTGATGTGATCTTGAGCCCTAACCCTTCATGTCACTTTGTAGGACAAATCAGTGAAGTATTCTTAGAAGCCATTCCTACACCAGGACAGGGAACTACAACTTATCCAGATGTAGAAGTGATTTTGAACCAATAAATATGCCTTGCTAACTCAAACTACTGTATCCATAACTCAGATTGTGGCTGAATCCCCAAAATGCCTACAGCCACTCAATGCCACCAGATATGAAAGGACATTTGACTAAAGAGAAAGAGTCTTGATCACTTGTAGTCAAAATCTCTTACTTTTGCAAACCTTACAAAAACATACCCAAGTAGACACATTCCTAGGGCTTTGCACCTACTAGAGCTTTGCAAGGGCTTGTGCAAGTGGGGTCCCTAAAGCTTAAATGTTATTAGTTAGCTTCCCGGTATTTCAAAAGAGTAGAAAGAAGAGATAAGAATGGGAGAAAGGTAAGCAGATGGAGAAAGCTTAAGGAAAGGGAAAGAAAAAAATCAGATTTTGAAATAATTTCCATGCAGTTCAGATTTGAGAAAAGAAGATGGATAAGTGGCATTTCATAATCCACACTATTTTAGTCCATTCGGGCTGCTATAACAAAAATACCATAGGCTGGGTGCCTTAAACAACCAAAATGTATTTCTCACAACTCTGGAGGCTGCAAGGTTTAAGATCAGTGCACTGGCAGATTCATTGTCTGGTGACAGCCTGCTTCTTGGTTCATAGATGTCTTCTCACTGTGTACTTACCTGGCCAAAGGGGCAGAGGGAGCTCTCTGAGGTCTCTCTTATTTATTTTTTCTAATTTTTATTTTTGGTTGTGCAGTATAGCTTGTAGAACCTTATTTCCTCTAGAAGTGCTTGAACCAGTGCCCTAGACAGCGAAAGCACATAGTCCTAATCACTGCACCTCTGTGGTATCCCCTGGGCACTAATCACTCTTAGGCAGCCTCTTCCGTTGAGACATAATCATCTCCCCCTGGGGATGATCTCCCCTATCCCCAAATACCATCACATTGGGGATTAAGTTTCCACATATGAATTTTGGGAGGACACAAATATTCATTCTCTAGCAATCACCTAGCTTGATAGTCCCATGAAAATAGTGCATACATATGTAATTAAAATACAGTAATTTTGTTTTAATTTTTATTTATTTGGCTGTACCGAGTGTTAGTTGTGGCACGCAGGATCTTTAACCGTAGCATGTGAACTCTTAAGATGTGGCCTGTGGCATCTAGTTTCCCAACCAGGGATGAAATCTAAGTCCCTTGCAACAGGAGCCAGGAGTCTGCTTAACTACCAGGGAAGTCTCTACAATGATCTTTTTAAATGTACTGGAAATTACTCATTTAAATAAGAGATTTCACTTAAAAAAAGTTACCAAGGTGTATTTTTATTCAAACAATGGTACTATAACTCAAATATTCAGTAAACTTTGAAATTATTTCTAATTAGATAGTGAGCTTTACAAAATATGGGCTTTCCTGATGGCTCAGAGGTAAAGAATCCACCTGCCAATACAGCAGACATAAGAAATGAGGGTTCAATCCCTGGGTCAGGAAGATTCCCTGGAGAAGGAAATGGCAACCCACTCCAGTATTCTTGCCTGGGAAATCCCATGGACAGAGGAGCCTGTTGGGCTGCAGTCCATGGGATGGCAAAAGAGTTGAATACGACTTAGTGACTAACAACATACAAAATATCAGAGTCATTATTTCATTATACTCTACAAAATGTCAAACACAGCTTTATCTAAACTCTCTAACATAACATTTTTTTATTAAAGTATATTTGATATACAATATTATATAAATAACAGGTATATATATAGTGATTCACAATTTTTAAAGGTTATACTCCATGTAGAGTTATTATAAAATATTGGCTATATTACCTGTGTTGTACAATATATTTTTGTAGCTTATTTTATACATAATAGTATACTCTTAATCCCCTACTCCTATTTGCAA
This sequence comes from Bison bison bison, assembly GCF_000754665.1. Taxonomy (NCBI): domain Eukaryota; kingdom Metazoa; phylum Chordata; class Mammalia; order Artiodactyla; family Bovidae; genus Bison; species Bison bison. The sequence goes on from NW_011495027.1 coordinate 9,946,637, forward strand.
CCCCTGTCTCTCTCCCCTATGATAACCACTAGTTTGTTTTCTATCTCTGTAAAAGGTAACACTTAAAATAATCTTTTCATTGTAAAATGCATACAGATTAAAAACTATATCAAACAAATCTGTAGCTAATAATAATTACATGAGTATATTATATACTATAAATATAATCTATTTTAAGATAAACACTGTTGCAGCTAACTCAGATCCAATATTAAAATTTTTCCAGCCTACAAGTTCCTCTATGCCTCCAGTCATAATTACAATCTCTTCCTTCTTCCCCAAATTAGATTATTTTCTTGATTTTTATAGTTTCGCTTCCTGTATCTCTTTACATTTTTATTACCTAAATATGCATACTTTGATACTGTGATGGTAAATTATATATGTTGTGAAATAATAGAAAATATGTATTGGCCTTTGCCCCAGTCCCTAACACAAAGTTTCTAAAAACTCTTATATTTTCCTAAGTGATAAGAGGATTAGGTTTCCCAGGTGGCAGCTAGTGGTAAAGAACCCATCTGCCAATGCAGGAGACATAATAGATGAGGGTTCAGTCCCTGGGTTGGGAAGACTGCCTGGAGGAGGGCATGGAAATCCACTCCAGCATTCTTGCCTGGAGAATCCCATGGACAGAGAAGCCTGATAGGCTAGAGCCCATAGGGTCGCAAAGAGTAGGACACAACTGAAGCAATTTAGCACACGTGCAAGAGCATTAGGAGCATCCTTAGTTTTAATATTTGGTCTTCGATTCCCATTCTTGACATAGGGTTTTTAAATCCCTTGGGATTTTGTGAGTGATAGGAGACTCTTTTGTTCTTTTGAGGTGACTCTTGGGCTTCTGGATGGGGGCTAGTCACCAGAAAGACCAACCCATGATTAGAAGCTTGAAATCTTCACCCCTTCATTCTCTAGAGGGGCTGGAAAGAGAGTTAATGATCAGTCAACTTATGTGATGAAGCCTCCATAAAAAACTTCAAAGCATAGATTTTGGAGAGCTTCTGGGTTGGTGAATACATGGAGGTGCTACCAGAGATGCACAGTCAGAGAGGACATGGAAGCTCTGTGCCCTTCCTATATACTTTGCCTCTTTCCACTGGATGCTTACTTGTATTTTTTATCATGTCCTTTTATAATAAACAGGCAAACAGTGAGAAAACTATTCCCCTGGGTTCTGTGAGCTGCTCTAGCAGATTAATTGACCCCAAGGAGAGGATTATGGGAACCTTCTATTTCTAGGTGATTGGTCCAAATCACAGCAACAACCTGGACTTGCAATTGGCATCTGAAGGAGGGAGCAGTCTTGTGGGACTGAACCTTTAACCTGTTGGATCTGATGCTACCTCCACATAGTGTCAGAGTTGAGTTAAATTGTCTGGCATCCAGCTGGTATCACAGAATTGGTTGGTGTGTGTAAAACGCTCCACACATTTGGTGTCAGCAATGTTGCGAATGTGGTGGTAGTGTGAGAGTAAAGGAGAGACACACAAGAAGAGAAGAGTGAATATCTTCTAAACATATGTCTGCTTGGTTAGGCCATGGTATCCATATATCAGTATTTGGTCAGTCATTATTCTAGATGTAAAGGTATTTTTTTAGATGAGATTAACATTTAAGTGAGTAGATTTTGAGTAAAGCATATGACTTTCTATAATATGAGTAGGTCTTTCAGGAAGGATAATTTACATAAGATAATTAAACATTTATTCTGCCTTGGCAGTATGAAATGTATATCTGAATATCCAGTATTTCTAATAGATGAGGGAGAATTCTTCTTTACAAGAAGATTTCCAGCAAATTTCTATCAAATAAATGTAGAAAGAGTGATAGAATTATAAAATGATTTTACTCCACAGTTAACTGATTAGAGTGAGTCTTCAACAGATAAAACTATCAGATGAAAATTAATGATATATTTTAGCAACATTAAACTGGGGATAACTAAAAATTATGTGCCTTCTGATTTGATTCAAAATTAATTACTTCTTGTAGAAGGCAGAATAATGCCTGCTCCCTCTGCCCTGAAAGATGTCCATGTTCCTAATTCTAGAATCTGTGAATGTGTTAGGTTACATGGCAAAGGGGAATTAAGGTTGCAGATGGAATTAAGGTTGCTAGTTAGGTGGCCTTAAAACAAGGAGATTCTCCTGGATTATCCACTTGGTCCCCAGTAATCACAGCAGTCCTCAAAAGAGGGAGCAGGAAGGAGAAGACTTCAGGATGATGCAATGTAAGGACTCAGCGGGTTAGCTTTGATGATGGAGAAGCAAAGCCAAGCACTGAGGAACATAGGCAGCCTTGAGAAGCTGGAAAAGGCAAGTAAACTCTGCCCTAGGGCCCTCAGTATAGGATGCAGCCTGGCCCAAGCTGGATTTTAGCCCAGTGAGATCCAAGTGGGACTTCCAACTTATAGTAAAAAATATGTATTGTTTTTAAGCCACAAAGTCCGTGGTGATTTGTTAAAGCAGCAATAGAAAACTAATATATCACTTATAAAATTGTTTTTGCTAAAAAGTTGAACTTGAATATAATGAACCAGAGATCAAATTATCAACATTTGCTGGATCATGGACAAAGTGAAAGAGTTCCAGAAAAGTATCTACCTCTGCTTCATTGACTACCTAAAGCCTTTGGCTGTGTGGATCACAACAAACTGTGGAAAATTCTTAAAGACATAGGAATACCAGGCCACCTTACCTGCCTCCTGAGAAACCTATATGCAGGTCATAAGCAACAGTTAGAAGTAGACATGGAACAACTGATTGGTTAAAAATTGGGAAAGGAGTACGTCAAGGCAGTATACTATCACCCTGCTTATTTAACTTATATGCAGAGTGCACTCTCCTGCGTACTCAGTCGGTCAGTCATATCTGACTCTTTGTGATGCTGTGGACTGTAGCCTGCCAGGCTCCTCTGTCCATGGGATTCTCCAGGCAAGAATACTGGAGTGGGTTGTGATGACCTCTTCAGGGGGATCTTCCCAACTCAGAGATCAAACCTGATTCTCTTATGTCTCCTGCATTGGCAGGGGGGTTCTTTACTGCTAGCACCACCGGAAAGCCTGTATATGCAGAGTACATCATGTGAAATGCCAGGTTGGATGAGTCAACCATAAGCTGAAATCAAGATTGCTGGGAGAAATACCAACAACCTCATATGCAGATGATATACCACTCTAAATGCAGAAAGTGAAGAGGAACTAAAGAAACTCTTGATGAGAGTGAAAGAGGAGAGTGAAAAGGCTGGCTTGAAACTCAACATTAAAAAACTAAGATCATGGCATCTGGTCCCATCACATTATGTCAAATAGAAGAGGGAAAAGTGGAAGCAGTGACAGATTTTATTTTCTTGGCTCTAAAATCATTGCGGATGAGGATGGCAACCATGAAATTCAAAGATGCTTGCTCCTTGAAAAGAAAGATATAAAAACCTAGACAGCATATTAAAAAGCAAAGGCATTACTTGGCTGACAAAGGTTCGAATAGTCAAAGCTATGGTTTTTCCTGTAGTCAGGTATGAATGTGAGAGTTGAACCATAAAGACGGCTGAGCGCCAAAGAATTGATGCTTTCAAATCATAGTGCTGGAGAAGACTCTTGACAGTAGAGTCCCTTGGACTGCAAGGAGATCAAACCAGTCCATCCTAAAGGAAATCAGTCCTGAATATTCATTGGAAGAACTGATGCTAAAGCTGAAGCTCCAATACTTTGACCACCTAATGGGAAAAACTGACTTATTGGTAAAGTCCCTGATTCTGGGAAACACTGAAGGCAAAAGGAAAAGGGGCAGCAGAAGATGAGATGGTTAAATAATATCATGGACTCAATGGACACGAATCTGAGAAAACTGGGGGACAGTGGAGAACAGAGGAGCCTGGCATGCTACAGTCCATGGGGTTGGAAAGAAGAGACACAACTTAGCAACTGAACAACAACAACAAAAAATAAGCCTCTTATTTATTTTTTACAATTTCCATTTATAGGAAATATATGGGATAAATGAGCATACCAAATGATGCTTGCAGAAAGCAGTCAAATGTAAAATGTGGCATACTCTACAGCTCAAATTGCTTAGGCTTCTGCCACAATGTCAATGTCATGAGGGAAAATACAGGAGAGGGAACTCTTTTAAATTAGAAGAAACTCAGGAGACAAAAGAACGAAATAAAACCCTGTATCTTGTTTGAAAACTGATCCAAACAAATCAACTGTAAAATATAGTTTGTACAATAGTTGGGAAAATTTTACAATGGGCTATATTGTAAATGGAATTATTGTCAATTAATAAGGAATACCATTAGTGGTTTGGTAATGTAAGGCAATGGCAACCCACTCCAGTACTCTTGCTTGGAAAATCCCATGGACAGAGGAGCCTGATAGGCTGCAGTCCATGGGGTCTCTAAGAGTCAGACACAACTGAGCGACTTCACTTTCAATTTTCACTTTCATGCATTGGAGAAGGAAATGGCAACCCACTCCAGTGTTCTTGCCTGGAGAATCCCAGGGATGGGGGAGCCTGGTGGGGTGCCGTCTATGGGGTTGCATAGGATCAGACACGACTGAAGCAACTTAGCAGCAGCAGTTATACAAGAAAATGTACAGATTTTTTACGAGATGCAAACTGAAGTATATAGGAGTAAAATAAAATGATGTTGGGTTTTTACTTGGAAAATTTTTAGAAGAAAGGGAAGAAAGACGAAGAAAGAATGGAAAGAAGAAAGGGACTGAAGGAGAAGGGAGAAGGAGGGAGGAAGGAAAAAAGGAAGGAAGCAATAAAAGATGAAAAAGGAAAGAAAAATTGGTACAGCATATATACCCAAATCTTCATAATTGCTGATTTCTATTTATTTGTTAATAATAGCCACAGCCTTGTCTAACTCAATGAAACTATGAGCCATGCCGTGCAATCCAAGTCTTTGCCCCAACCAGTAATGCTGAAAAAGCTGAAGTTGAACAGTTCTATGAAGACCTACAAGATCTTCTAGAACTAACACCTAAAAAAGATGTCTTTTTCATTATATGGGACTGGAATGCAAAAGTAGGATGTCAAGAGATACCTGGTGGAACAGGTAAATTTGGCCTTGAGTTACAAAATGAAGCAGGTCAAAGGCTAACAGAGTTTTGCCAAGAGAACGCACTGGTCATTCCAACAACACAAGAAAAGGCTCTACACATGGACATCACCAGATTGTCAATACCAAAATCAGATTGATTATATTCTTTGCAGCCAAAGATGGAGAAGCTCTACACAGTCAGCAAAAACAAGACTGAGCTGACTGTGGCTCAGATCATGCACTCCTTATTGCCAAATTCAGACTTAAATTGAACAAAGTAGGGAAAACTACTAGACCATTACAGTAGATGTGAGAAATAGATTCAAGGGATTAGATCTGATAGAGTACCTGAAGAACTATGGACAGAGGTTCGTGACATTGTACAGGAGGCAGTGACCAAGACAATCCCCAAGAAAAAGAAATGCAAAAAGGCAAAATAATTGTCTGAGGAAGCCTTCCAAATAGCTGTGAAAAGAAGAGACGTGAAAGGCAAGGGAGAAAGGGAAAGGTATATCC
>NW_011495027.1:9952947-9953338 GCF_000754665.1 Bison bison bison
CTGCACTCATTATGCCAGCAAATTTGGAAAACTCAGCAGTGGCCACAGGACTGGAAAAGGTCAGTTTTCATTCCAATCCCAAAGAAGGGTAATGCCAAAGAATGTTCAAACTACCACACAGTTGCACTCATCTCACACGCTAGCAAAGTAATGCTCAAAATTCTCCAAGCCAGGCTTCAACAGTCCATGAACTGTGAACTTCCAGATATTCAAGCTAGATTTAGAAAAGGCAGAGGAATGAGAGATCAAACTGCCAACATCCATTGGATCATCAAAAAAGCAAGAGAGTTCCAGAAAAACATCTACTTCTGCTTTATTGACTATGCCAAAGCCTTTGACTGTGTGGATCACAACAAACTGTGGAAAATTCTGAAACAGATGGGAATACCAG
>NW_011495027.1:9953460-9959716 GCF_000754665.1 Bison bison bison
AAAACTCAACATTCAGAAAACTAAGATCATGGCATCCATGATGGGCGGTCGATCCCAAGTGATCTGATGGACGATCTGAAGTGATTGTCCCATCACTTCTTGGTAAATAGATGGGGAAATAATGGAAACAGTGAGAGACTTTTTTTGAGGGGATCCCCAAAATCACTGCAGATGGTAACTGCAGCCATGAAATTAAAAGACGCTTGCTCCTTGGAAGAAAAGCTATGACCAAGCTAGACAGTGTATTAAAAAGCAGAGACATTACTTTGCCAACAAAGGTCGGTGTAGTAAAGGTTATGGTTTTTCCAGTAGTCATGTATGGATGTGAGAGTTGGACTAAAGAAAGCTGAGCACCAAAGAATTGATGCTTTTGAACTGTGGTGTTGGAGAAGACTCTTGAGAGTCCCTTGGACAGCAAGGAAATCCAACCAGTCCATCCTAAAGGAAATCAGTCCTGAATATTCATTGGAAGGACTGACGTTGAAGGTGAATACTTTGGCCACCTGATGGGAAGAACTGACTCACTGGAAAAGACCCTGATGCTGGGAAAGATTTAAGGCAGGAGGAAACGGGACAACAGAGGATGAGATGGTTGGATGGCATCACCAACTCAATGGACATGAATTTAAGTAAGCTCTGGGAGTTGGTGATGGACCAGGAACCCTGTCGTGCTGCAGTCGATGGGGCCGCAAGTAGTCGGACATGACTGAGCAACTGAACTGAACTGATTTGTTTGTTTGAAATACTTCATATGAAAACATTTTTAAAGAAAGAAAAAACACTTCCAAGAGAATCGCTTTTCATGAAATCATAGTGCTTGGAGTGCTTTTTTGCCTTCCAAGGCAATTTTACCACATGAGGATCACAATTAAGGCCAACCCTAAATAAAGTTATGAGTTTAGTATTGTTTACACTCAGAGCTCCTGTTACAGTAGGACTTTCTAGTGTTCCTGATCATAAAGCCTCTGAGGGAAAAATTTTGGTAATTTCACTCCTATTAAGATACGAAAGACTACATTTGTAAATATATTAAAATAAGAATAATATTTTAAATAAAAAATTTCAGATTGTGGAATACATAGCACCATTAACACTATTTTTGTTTTGTTTTGAAAGAGGGTACTTTTTCTTGAATTACTTCACAAACTTGACTAAGCTGCCTAAGGCAGTTTAAGAGAATTAAATTTACATGGACCAGAAACCATGTGTTTATCCATTCCCAACCAGAGAGTAGACTAATTTTAGCTTCATCAGCATATAAAGGGGCATGGTAGAGATGTTAGGGGACTTTTAACAGAAAGGATCTGATGCTGAACTGCCTGGTTTTAATACCTGTACCACCCATACTGGCTGTGTGACCTGGGCTAAGTTACTTAGCATCTCATGCCTCAACTTCCTCATTCCATCTGTAATGGGGCTCATAGCAGTACCAACATAAACAATGGTTAATGTTGAGTTAATACATAGAAAGCAGGTAGAGCAGTCTTCTCACCTAAAAAGCACTCAATAAACATCAACCTATTATCTCTGACACTCCTTTCTACAGGAATAATTAAGAATCAATCAGCCACTATGTTTTTCAGAAATAAGGTGTCTGAATAATTTAGGTCATTATTCTGAGAAATGGTTACTTCTTGGCTAATATTATGGTACAAGATCCATGTATTTTCCAAGCAATTAGTACCAACTTGTTATTACTTGTTACCTTGTGCAGTTTCTGAATGAAGCACAAAGATTGAAAGGAAGAAGTAATCAAATAAAAAAATACCAAAAGACTTTTAAAGTGATTTCGATTTAGCTCTTTTCTTCACTCCAAAATATTCAAAACTCTGTAGCTCATCAATCCACCCACTTCCTCGCGAAATTCAAGGCTCTGCTCCTACAATCTTACTTCCTTTTCCCACCTCATACAATTTTACAGGTTTATACGCAAACCTCTGCAATATTACTGACCATTGCTCAGCTAAAGTTCAAGGGCAGTTATATGAGCCACTCCCTGGATTAGAAGGGAAAGGAGTCTTCTATAAGCTGTATACACCCTTTGCAGGGAGCTCAGGAGTGTTGAAACTCCTGTTGATTTTACGAAGTTCCTTCCTCAACACACTTGTGACCTCGTGGACGGTAGCCCGCCAGGCTCCTGTTCATGGAATTCTCCAGGCAAGAATATTGGAGTGGGTTGCCATTTCCTTTTCCAAGGGATCTTCCCAACCCAGGGATCGAACCCTAGGTCTCCTACATTGCAGGCAGACTCTTTACCGACTAAGCCACCAGGGAAGGCTTCCTCAACACTCACACCCCCAATTTTTCTTGCCCAAAGCGGGTAAATGACGGAGTGTGACTCGCCGCAGGAAACGGCCAGTGAACTTGTCTTTCCTGGGGGAAAAAAGCGCTGACACATCCAGGAAGATAAAGTGCTGAGAGACTGCACTGGCTGATTTTAACGCTGCTCTCAATAAAGCATTCATTTACCCGACCGGTTAGCACCAACCAGAAAGCATAGGGACAGGGGTAAACAGCAGAACCGGCGAGTTCCGAAGAACAGTTCCCTCCCTGGGCAATAGGGGTCGGACTGCCTGCTGGCGGAGGTAAACAGAGCTACCGCGCCTGCGCACACCCTCCCAGGTCACGTGCCGGCTCCGGCCCGGCGTCAAACATTCTCCGGTATTGAGGTCTGGCGGCCCTAACGGACCGTCAACAAACACACGAGAGGCCGTCAACCTTTTCTTTTAGGGGACGGATTCCGGGTAGCAGCCGAGCGTTCGGTTGGAAACGCCCCCTTCTTCTTGAGGCTGGGAAGTGAGACCTTGTCCTGGGCCTGCGGGGTGCCGCCGTGCTTCTCTGGGACATGGCCCGCTGTGGGGAGGATAGCGCGTCCCCCGGGGTACCTCTGGGATCCCCCGGAGTTTGCAGTAAGGGGTTGCAAAGGAAGGGACCCTGTGAGCGGCGCCGGCTGAAGGCGATGGTGTCGGAGCAGCTCAGCCAGGATCTGCTCAGGTAGGAGGAGGCGGGAACTTAGGCTGCTTCAGTTGTAAACGCTCCCCTCTCTGGACCAGAAACCGTGGCTCCTTCTCTGTTTCTCCATCCCTTCCTTCTTTGTTCTCCTCGCCTCGGGCCACCGAGGGAGGCTCTCTAGTCTCTTTACTAACTGGCGGGTTCGCTCCCCCTGTATAACCAATCTGGAGACCATGTACCAGGTTCAAGAGGGAAACCAAAGTTACTATCATAGTTCTGTGCGGCATCAGTTGATGCCAAAATACTCCGAACACGGGCAGACTTAGGTCTTGAAAGGCTTTCGTTAATGTCGGGGTGGACCCAGGTTTCGGGGTCCTGAAACACAACTTTATATAAGCTTAAACGGTTCTAAGAAAAAATGATAAAATTAGGTAGAAGGGTGAGTATTTACAATGAGTAAAAACGGGACAACTCACCTGAGCGTTGGAGGTATCTTTCTTCTTAGCTTTCTTTAAACGGTTTAGCAGAAATGCATACATAGAAATACTTCCTGATTCGAACCTGACTTCCCCTCTCCTCCTAGAGGCTCCCGGCAACTCCCAGCTCCCGTGAGGACTTAAGCAAATGCAGAGTTGTTGTGAAGCTTAACTCAGGCTGTGATGAATCTCGGGAGAGTCATCCCTGTTTTTAAAGAAAATGAAGCTCAGAAATATTCCCTAGTTTCCATTTCTACCAAAACATTGATTCTTGAACGTTAGTGTGCATCAGAATCACCTGGAGGGCTTAGCTATTCTGGGGCCCAGACCCTTGTTCTGGTACAGTTGGTCTGGGATGGGGCCTGAGATTTTTAAATGTCTAACAAGGTCCTAGGTGACTTTTGCATTTTTAACAAGGTCCCATAGGGTCGCAAAAGTCGGACATGACTGAAGCAACTTAGCAGGCACGCACCCCAGCTAATGCTGATGCTGCTGGCCTGGGTCTCTGGTTGAGAACTACTCAACCAATGTACACCTAATTACTGTCAATACTAATAACTAACAGTTGTGCAACATTTAAAGTACTTACTGTGGCTCACAGTTAAAGCTCCAGAAGCTATTAATATAAACTGAACTTTATAAAGTTAGAAAAAAAAAAAAAGTCCTTTTAATGTGGGCATTTCCGTGAGAGATTCTGCCTTGTCTCCATCACTGGGGGAATTGATGTAAAAGACAGAAAAAAAAAAAAAAAAAGAGTGATTCATCTGCTTCTAGGATGAATCTCTTAAGGATGAGGCATGCCTTTTCTTAAGTGGCTTTATTCTTCTGGCTTTATTGTTAGCCTTGACGTTGTCATGAATTTAAGGAAAGTAATACTCCTAATTTATATAAAAATGAAGTTAAAAGTATAGCAGGTGATGGATATTGCCCTAGAGTTACTATAGCATTTATGGAGACTTAGTTGTACTTCCCAATAGATAGGAACTGACTCTAACAATAAATTTGATAATAAAGAAAGTATAGCAGATGAACAATTTATCCTCATACAGCAAATAAGGATAGGATCCTGAACTCCCAAGTTCTTGTTACAAGCAAAGGTTTTGTTTTAAAAACAATAAAAAATTTTCATATGCTCACCCAGCCACCTTGAATGCTATGTTAAATTCGTCTTCAAGCACAGCAATATCATTGATTTATTCTACAAATATTAATGAAGTAGCAAGCACCCATGTACTTAACACTGTATTACGTTTTAAAGAATCAAAGGTTAGTAAGATATGACTTTGATATTATGCTTGCACTCTAGTGAGAGAGATAATAGCCAAAGAAAAGGAATGGGGAAGGGGGTGACTTGGGTGAGGCTTTATAGGTGATGGTTGAGTGATCTCTTGGGGTTGATTAAAATTTTATTAGGTAGAAATTAGGAAAGGAGAAGTTGGAGAGTATCTAAGGGAGGAGAATGGCTTTTATAAGGGCATAGAGATTTGGAAGAGCTTGATTTATTTTGGGAAAGCAAGTTATATTGGATTGTACCAAACAGCAAGGAACAGAGACACTTCTGGGTTACTCAAGGCAATAGGATATATGGAGAAATGAGGAAAAATGGGAAACAGTTTCAGTTGTCAAAAAGCTAGATTTGATGTAGAATTGGAAAGTTGCTTGGGGTATGACAACAATTCTCTTATAAGACTTCATTGAGATATGGATGATTGTTCAAGACAATTGTAATAAAAATACCTAATACTTATTACCATCCTACTGGACACTGGGCTGACATGCAATGTTTTATTTATTCCAGTGTGAGGTAAATCTTGTTGCTGGTCCCATTTAACAGATAAGGAAACTAAGCATCAGGTTCAGTTCAGTTCAGTCGCTCAGTCATGTCCAACTCTTTGAGACCCTATGGATTGCAGCACACCAGGCTTCCCTGTCCATCACTAACTCCCGGAACTTACTCAAATTCATGTCCATCGAGTCAGTGATGCCAACCAACCATCTCATCCTCTGTCATCCCCATCTCCTCCCACCTTCAATCTTTCCCAGCATCAAGGTCTTTTCCAATGAGTCTGTTCTTCACATCAGGTGGCCAAAGTATTGGAGCTTCCGCTTCAGCATCAGTCCTTCCAATGAATATTCAGGACTGATTTCCTTTAGGATTTACTGGTCTGATCTCCTTGCAGTCCAAGGGACTCTCAAGAGTCTTCTCCAACACCACAGTGCAAAAGCATCAATTCTTCGGCACTCAGCTTTCTTTATAGTCCAACTCTCACATCCGTACATGACTACTGGGAAAACCATAGCTTTGACTAGACGGACCTTTGTTGGCAAAGTAATGTCTCTGCTTTTCAATATGCTGTCTAGGTTGGTCATAACTTTTCTTCCAAGGAGTAAGCGTCTTTTTATTTCATGGCTGCAGTCACCATCTGCAGTGATTTTGGAGCCCCAAAAATAAAGTCTGCCACTGTTTCCACTGTTTCTCCATCTATTTGCAATGAAGTGATGGGACTGGAGGCCATGATCTTAATTTTTTGAGTGTTGAGTTTTAAGCCAACTTTTTCACTCTCCTCTTTCACTTTCATCAAGAGGCTCTTTAGTTCCTTTTCACATTCTGCCATTAGGGTGGTGTCATCTGCATATCTGAGGTTATTGATATTTCTCCCGGCAATCTTGATTCCAGCTTGTGCTTCATCCAGCCCGGCATTTCGCATGATGTACTCTGCATATAAGTTAAATAAGCAGGGTGACAATATACAGCCTTGACGGACTCCTTTTCCTATTTGGAACCAGTCTGTTGTTCAATGTCCAGTTCTAACTGTTGTTTCCTGACC
>NW_011495027.1:9959816-9965020 GCF_000754665.1 Bison bison bison
AATGTCCAGTTCTAACTGTTGTTTCCTGACCTGCATACAGATTTCTCAAGAGGCAGGTCAGGTGATCTGGTATTCCCATCTCTTGAAGAATTTTCCACAGTTTGTTGTGATCCACACAGTAAAGACTTTGGCATAGTCAATAAAGCAAAATTAGATGTTTTTCTGGAACTCTCTTTGCTTTTTCCATGATCCAGCGGATGTTGGCAATTTGATCTCTGGTTCCTCTGCCTTTTCTAAAACCAGCTTGAACATCTGGAAGTTCATCTGGAATATGCCAGCAAATTTGGAAAACTCAGCAGTTGCCACAGGACTGGAAAAGGTCAGTTTTCATTCCAATCCCAAAGAAAGGCAATGCCAAAGAATGCTCAAACTACTACACAATTGCACTCATCTCACACACTAGCAAAGTAATGGTCAAAATTCTCCAAGCCAGGCTTCAATAATATGTGAACCGTGAACTTCCAGATGTTCAAGCTGGTTTTAGAAAAGGCAGAGGAAGCAAAGCATCAAGAGAAGTGGTTAAGTTTGAATAAGAACCTTGGCAGTCTGGTTCCAGGACATTAAAGTGATTTGCCCAAGGTCTCACGGCCAGAATACAGATCCAGTCAGTGTTCTTTCTCTGAAGTATGGTAGTTATGTGAAATGATCTTCCAGTACCTTTATTCCTTCATTTCTGCTTCTCTCCTTACCCATTCCCTTTTCTTACTATACCTTGGATTTTCTTTAAAACTCCCTTAAGAGTTCCATCAGTTGGCTCTTGATTATTATAGAATATCTCTGCTAGAGTTCACTTGTTTAACTACCACACTGGCTAGTGGTTAACCTTGGCTCAGTTGCTTATCCATTCAGAGGTGACTAAGAGCTTCAGGGGCATGTGGCACAATTTGGTAGCTTTATTTGGGAGGGGATTGTGGGTATGGCAAGCAAAGTGACAGTACATGAGGGTGAATGGGTAAAACTAAGACTAGATCATAGAGACCTTTGTTCAGTGAAGAATTTGGAATGTATTCTGGAAGCAGTGGAGAATCATTGATATTTTAAAAATACAGGATTCGCATAATTAGATCTTGAATTGAGGAAAGAAATTGGAAAAAAAATAAAAGGAAACCAACTAGATTTTTGTGATAGTCAGGGGATACATAACTGCAGTGAAAAAGGAAAAGATAAAATGGATTTCTGTGTGCAGTTCATGGACGTGGTGACCAATTACATGTGGAAACACAGAGAAAGAGAAACAGAAGATGGTGCTGAATCCTAGGACCTTCAAAAGGAAGGAGGATGGTGAATGTTCAGGAAACCTTATCCAGGGGACAATTGAAAATATGTCTGGAGTTTAGGAGGGAAGTTGGCATAGAAGATAAAATGGCTGGTGACATCACCAGCCCCCAGCTGTCTAAGCTAACTATGAGAGAGATCCTAGGTTATTTCCTTGCCTTCACCTTCTGCATCCAGTTACCAACTCCTGTGGCACCCCACTCTAGTACTCTTGCCTGGAAAATCCCGTGGGCAGAGGAGCCTGGTAGACTACAGTCCATGGAGTCGCTAAAAGTCGGACACAACTGAGGGACTTCACTTTCACTTTTCACTTTCATGCATTGGAGAAGGAAATGGCAACCCACTCCAGTGTCCCAGGGACAGGGGAGCCTGGTGGGCTGCCATCTATGGGGTCACGCAGAGTCGGACATGACTGAAGTGACTTAGCAGCAGCAGCAGCAGCCATTGTATTACCTAAATATATTTTAAGTTAATCCCTCATTTTCTGTCACTGTTGTTTCTCTCCTGGCTCAAGCCATGTACATCATTCATTTGTGTTGGGCAGTAGTTTTTCTCCCTCCAGTCTCATTTTCCCTTAATTCCTTTTCTACACAATAATAGATAATATTTTGAAAAATAAAATTGCCCGTGTTTTGAACTATTTGGTCATTCCCCATCAGCTGTGAGATAGAGTTAAGCTCTTTGCCTCTTACCCATCTTTATCCCTGCAGCTTCATCTGTCACTTCTTATCTCTCAGTACTCTATTGACCAATTTGTAGCTCCACACTCACACAAACCTTTGTGAGGAACATGGAGGCAGGAATCCCTCCTACTTTGCATTGCTTTCTTGACCAACTCTTACTCAGTCTTTAAAATTCCATATGGTTTTCCTATCCTCTATAAGGTCTTCTCTTATAACTGTCCCTGAAAAAATTTTACTAGTTTGTCCTATTGAATATTTCATACTTTTTATTTTTCAGACCTGGCCTCCATCTCTTCTATAAACTCCTTGAGGGCAGATACTATATTTTAGTCATCTTTCTGTCCCCAGTGCTTAGTTCATATTACATGCTCAATAAATTTTTAGTGAGAAATTTGGTTTAATCAGTGGACTAAAATGCTTTTGATAGGTGAGTACAGTACTTGACAGAGAAATAAGATGCAAGAAAGCTGGGTCTGGACACCACTGAGCCTTTCCTCCAACCTGTCCTTCCACTAGGGTTTATTATTAGATGAACCATAAACCTCCCCTTAGTCAGATACTGTTACTTTTAACGGATAACAGGGGCTTCCCTGGTGGCTCAGTGGTAAAGAATCCTACTGGTAATGCAGGATTTGATCAAACTCAGTTTGATCCCTGGGTCAGGAGGATCCCCTGGAGAAGGAAATGACAATGTACTCCAGTATTCTTGCCTGGGAGATCCTATGGACAGAGGAACCTGATGGGCTACAGTCCATGGGGTCGCAAAAGAGTCAGACCCAACTTAGCAACTAAACAACAGCAACAGATAACAGGATTTACTTGTAATTGATCCAAGTGGTTTTATAAAATAAAAAGCACTGCATTTTCACATTAACATTTTTAAAAACACATTGACTTTTTTATTTGACAAATACTCCTGAGCATCTATTATAAACAAGACAGATTCCCCAATGAGCTGTATGGCTGTCAGCTCCCCCAAGTAAATGCTTGTTTATTTATTTGGAGAGGAGCAGGGGAAGGGTAGAAGATGGGTGGGAAGGAGAATAAATGGAGTATTTGTACAATTTGAGTTTTTGTTAATGTTTGGAAAATCAATACATTTTTGTGTAAATTTAACAATCACTTATGAAAATAATTTATTAAAATATTAACTAAAATGCATCTTGTTTGGTCACTGTTTCCAAGGTTCTAAAAGCTTTGTGCTCTGAAACATTTGTTTTGTTTAGCATAAAATATAACAAAATCCAAAAAGCAGAGATTGAGCTATCTAATGAAGATACACAGTTTTTGCCTTTAGGGAGTTCATTATCTGGCAGGGAGAAAGATATATAAAAATAATAATGATGCGATGACAAAAGTGCTATGAACAGAGGTATGTACTGAGGGACCAGAGGAAAGAGCCGTTAACTGAGTCTTGGGGGAGTGTGTCAATGGCAGCATTCTAACCTTTCACTGTAATGAGGTCTTTATCCATACTTGTACCTCCTGTAGTGTTTTAGTGTGATCACCAGTTATATCCTGCAATTCAGAAGTCCTCTGAGAATGCATACCTTGCTGATGATAATGTTATGTAATCTGAAGTATGATTTAATGTTGCAGAGTAAAAATACAGAGTTAGCACACAGAAAAAGAGATTGTATGACAGTTTTCTCTTATGATGCTGATTTCTGTTCTTCTGTCACTTTACATGACAGCTTTACCATAACTATGTCTGCACATTAGTTCTGTCCACATTGAATGGGCTTTCCACATGAGTCCATCATTTTGATAATAGAGATTAGAGCATGATTAGTTCTTGTTTTTTTGGGGGGGGTGGTTGATGGAAAAGGGCTTAAATGTCACAGTCTTGACAGCTAAGCCTGCAATTCAGACTTGTATTTAACAATAGAACACAATAGTGTACCAGTTTCTGGTCTGAATTGTCTATTATAACCACATCTGGTTTGCTGTTTACTTTTTTGGCTTCGGTTTTAGTAAGATTTTTAAAAGTTGATTCAGTAGTCAATGAACACATTACTTTGTGTTCTCTTTCCAAAATAAATCTAAAGTATGTACATTTTAAAGGAAAATCAACCTATGTAGAAGATAACTTTATTGTTAGAAGGAATTAAAAAGAAAAGATATTTTTTGAAAAAGTAGTCTTTCTCTTTCAGTGTAATTACCCTTGTTTTCATTATAAATTTTAGAAAATTGCATTCTAAACCAGCATTAAACAATGTTCTTTGAATGAGTTGAGAATAAGCTCATTTTCATATTATTTTGTTATCTGTATTTTTAGTGTACGTGTTATGTTAAAAATTTATTTTATAAAAATGAGTGTATTGTATGTTTCTAAGCATCACTAATTAAACTGTGGTTCCTTTTTATTCCTTATAGGCTTCTAAGAGAAGAAGTACACACAGATGTTACTTTCTCTATAGGTTGTACTTTGTTCAAAGCACACAAAGCAGTCCTTTTAGCAAGGGTTCCTGATTTCTATTTTCATACTGTTGGACATACAGATAACTTAAAAAATCATGAACATGTCACTGTGGAGAACTTTGAAGCTTCAGAATTTAGAACATTTTTACAGTAAGTGCTTTCTTTATCTTTTTTCTCTTATTTAAATCTAGTATGTATTTGTTTATTTTTTAAACATATGTGTGTGTTTATTTCATGTATTTTCATAGCTGTTTTATAGCCTTCTAAGAAATGCATTCATTTAAATTCCATATTAATAATTAGTGTTAGTAGAGTCTAAGTATTAGTATTAAGAGTTTTTAGAAGATTAGTATTCAGAAAGGCTAATTTCTCATTTGAGATTGATCCTGAGAGAGGAGAAATGGTACTGCTGTCCAGTAATTTGAATGAATTACTCTATGCTGAGGTTTCTTAACCCTGGCACTATTAAGTTGGATAATTCTTTGTTGGGTGGGAGCTGTACTGTGCATTTTAGGATGTTTAGCAGCATCTCTGGCCTTCAGCCACTAGCTGTCATTGGCACTTCTTCTCCCTAGCCTTCCTGAGCCCTGACCCCAAGTTGTAAATATCAAAATGTCTTCAGATCAGATCAGATCAGATCAGTCGCTCAGTCATGTCCGACTCTTTGCAACCCCATGAATCGCAGCACGCCAGGCCTCCCTGTCCATCACCAACTCCCGGAGTTCACTCAGACTCACGTCCATCGAGTCAGTGATGCCATCCAGCCATCTCATCCTCTGTTGTCCCCTTCTCCTCCTGCCCCCAATCCCTCCCAGCATCAGAGTC
>NW_011495027.1:9965120-9967401 GCF_000754665.1 Bison bison bison
CCATCCAGCCATCTCATCCTCTGTTGTCCCCTTCTCCTCCTGCCCCCAATCCCTCCCAGCATCAGAGTCTTTTCCAATGAGTCAACTCTTCACATGAGGTGGCCAAAGTACTGGAGTTTCAGCTTTAGCATCATTCCTTCCAAAGAAATCCCAGGGCTGATCTCCTTCAGAATGGACTGGTTGGATCTCCTTGCAGTCCAAGGGACTCTCAAGAGTCTTCTCCAACACCACAGTTCAAAACCATCAGTTCTTCGGCGCTCAGCCTTCTTCACAGTCCAACTCTCACATCCATACATGACCACAGGAAAAACCATAGCCTTGACTAGATGAACCTTTGTTGGCAAAGTAATGTCTCTGCTTTTGAATATGCTATCTAGGTTGGTCATAACTTTCCTTCCAAGGAATAAGTGTCTTTTAATTTCATGGCTGCAGTCACCATCTGCAGTGATTTTGGAGCCCAGAAAAATAAAGTCTGACACTGTTTCCCCATCTATTTCCCATGAAGTGATGGGACTGGATGCCATGATCTTCATTTTCTGAATGTTGAGCTTTAAGCCAACTTTTTCACTCTCCACTTTCACCTTCATCAAGAGGCTTTTTAGTTCCTCTTCACTTTCTGCCATAAGGGTGGTGTCATCTGCATATCTGAGGTTATTGAGATTTCTCCCGGCAATCTTGATTCCAGCTTGTGTTTCTTCCAGGCCAGTGTTTCTCATGATGTACTCTGCATATAAGTTAAATAAACAGGGTGACAATATACAGCCTTGACGGACTCCTTTTCCTATTTGGAACCAGTCTGTTGTTCCATGTCCAGTTCTAACTGTTGCTTCCTGACCTGCATACAAATTTCTCAAGAGGCAGATCAGGTGGTCTGGTATTCCCATCTCTTTCAGAATTTTCCACAGTTTATTGTGATCCACACAGTCAAAGGCTTTGGCATAGTCAATAAAGCAGAAATAGATGTTTGTCTGGAACTCTCTTGCTTTTTTGATGATCCAGCAGATGTTGGCAATTTGATCTCTGGTTCCTCTGCCTTTTCTAAAACCAGCTTGAACATCAGGAAGTTCACGGTTCACATATTGCTGAAGCCTGGCTTGGAGAATTTTCAGCATTACTTTACTAGCGTGTGAGATGAGTGCAATTGTGCAGTAGTTTGAGCATTCTTTGGCATTGCCTTTCTTTGGGATTGGAATGAAAACTGACCTTTTCTAGTCCTGTGGCCACTGCTGAGTTTTCTAAATTTGCTGGCATATTGAGTTCAGCACTTTCACAGCATCATCTTTCAGGATTTGGAATAGCTCAACTGGAATTCTATCACCTCCACTAGCTTTGTTCGTAGTGATGCTTTCTAAGGCCCACTTGACTTCACATTCCAGGATGTCTGGCTCTAGGACAGTGATCACACCATCGTGATTATCTGGGTCGTGAAGATCTTATTTGTACAGTTCTTCTGTGTATTCTTGCCATCTCTTCTTAATATCTTCTGCTTCTGTTAGGTCCATACCATTTCTGTCCTTTATTGAGCTCATCTTTGCATGAAATGTTCCTTTGGTATCTCTGATTTTCTTGAAGAGATCTCTAGTCTTTCCCATTCTGTTGTTTTCCTCTATTTCTTTGCATTGATTGCTGAGGAAGGCTTTCTTATCTCTTCTTGCTATTCTTTGGAACTCCGCATTCAGATGTTTATATCTTTCCTTTTCTAGATTGCCAAATGCCCTCTGAGAGGTAGAATTGCCCCCTGTGGAGAACCATTGCAACATACTGACTTCTGTATTATTGTTATGTAAAGCATTAAATTCGGAGAAGGCAATGGCACATAATCTAGTACTCTTGCCTGGAGAATCCCATGGACGGAGGAGCCTGGTAGGCTGAAGTCTATGGGGTCGCTAAGAGTCGGACACAACTGAGCGACTTCACTTTCACTTTTCCCTTTCATGCATTGGAGAAGGAAATGGCAACCCACTCCAGTGTTCTTGCCTGGAGAATCCCAGGGACGGGGGAGCCTGGCGGGCTGCTGTCTATGGGGTCACACAGAGTCGGACATGACTGAAGCGACTTAGCAGCAGCAGCAGCAGCAAAGCATTAAATTAAATATGTTTACAAAAATATGAGGTCATAACTTTTTAATCTTCTGGCTTGTGTGTGGTCAAAATTTTTGAAGAGGACATCCATCGAACTTCTTAGTAATTTGGGGTACTCATGTTTGGTGAGTTGTCATTAGCTAAATCATGGGAGACACTAAATTAATCCCTGTTCTAATTAAATAGAATTCCATTTTAAT
>NW_011495027.1:9967501-9978260 GCF_000754665.1 Bison bison bison
TACTGTTTTCCTCATAGATGTGTAATGATTTGACCCTCATTCTTTGCCAAATGTATCCATAAGGGAAATACTTTCTAAGGTAGTTCTTCAGAATTACATCTCTTTTTAAAAAAAATCTATTTCAGTTACTTTAGAGGGGACTTTTAACACTTTAGAGTTTAAGAACATGTACTGTAGAGCTAGATTGCCTGGATTCAGATTCCCTGCTCTGCTCTTTGGTAGCCGTGTGCCTCAGACTTCATCCCTCTTGCCTAGAGTTTCCTCATCTGTAAAATGCCTGGCACACAATAAGCACCATAAAAATTGTTAACTAAGTTTTTGCACTTGTGAAGTTTAAGGTGCTTATCTGTACCTCCTTTCAGTTATTTAGTTCCTGCCCTCTCACAATTTCTTACCTTTCTCCAATATATGAAAGGTAGTATTGTTCTAATGATATTCTAAATTTTTCTGTCACATCCCCATCACATACACTTATTCAGCAGATATTTATTTGGCCCTGTTTGTGAGGTCTAAGTATGTATTGATTAGTGATTCTTGATTTTAGTGTTTAATAATGATGTTGTGTAAATGTGGAACTAAGTTTTGAAGCCAGTACTGGCAGTTGTGTCATTGTACTATAGGTTTGTCAATTACTGGTTTTTAAAAGCATCTTTATTGAGGTATAATTCATATAGCTCAGATGTTTCACTTGTATAATTCAGTGATTTTAGTATTTACACAGAGTTATAATCACAATTTAATTTTGGAGCATTTTCAGTATCCCCAAAAGAAACCCCTTACCCGTTAGCTATCACTGTACACTCTCTCACCTCTTGCCCTAGGTAACACTAATCTATTTTCCGTGAGTGTTCTGGACTTTTCACATAAAGGAAATCATGCAATTTATGGAGTTTGAGCCTGGCTTATTTCATTAAGCATAATGTTTTCTGGGTTTATCCATATTGCTACATATATCTACTTCATTTCTTCTTATTGCCAAATAATATTTCATTGTATGGCAGTGCCACATTTTATATGTCCATTCTTCTGTTGATGGACATTTATGTTGTTTCCACTTTTGGTTAATGTTTCTATGCATATGCCTATGCAATTTGTGTGTGTGTGTGTGTTGTGTGTGTGTGTGTGAACCCGTTTTCATTTCTCTTGAGTATATACCTAGGAGTGGAATTGCTGGATCATATGGTGCTATGATGGCTTCCCTGGTAGCTCAGCTGGTAAAGAATCCACCTGTAATGCAGAAGACCCCGGTTTGATTCCCAGGTTGGGAAGATCTCCTGGAGAAGGGATAGGCCACCCATTCCAATATTCTTGGGCTTCCCTGGTGGATCAGACAGTAAAGAATCTGCCTGCAAAGCGGGAGACCTGGGTTCTATCCCTGAGTTAGGAAGATCCCCTGGAGGAGGGCATGGCAACCCACTCCAGTATTCTTGCCTGGAGAATCCCCATGGACAGAGAAGCCTGGTGGGCTACAGTACATGAGGTCACAAAGAGTAGGACACAACTGAGCACTAAGCATAGCACAGCACATTGTGCTATGAACATTCCTATGCAGTGTGTGTGTGTGTGTGTGTGAACCTATGTTTTCATTTCTCTTGGGTCAGTATACCTAGGAGTGGAATTGCTGGACATATGGTAATTCTATGTTTAACTCTTTGAAGAAATGCCAAACTCTTTTTCCAAAGAGGCTATACCATTTTACATGCCTTCAAACAATGTATGAAGGTTTCATTTTCTCTACATCCTTGTAACACATGCTGTTATTTTCTGTCATTTTTATTATAGCCATCCTAGTGTATGTGAAGTGATATCTCATTGAGGTTCATTTGTGCTTCCCCAGTAGCTAATGATCTGGGCATATTTTCTTGTGCTTGTTATTTGTGTCTGCTTTGGAGAACTGTTTATTCACATCCTTTGTCCATTTTTCAATTGGATTATTTGTCTTTATATCATTGAGTTGTAAGACAGTTCATGTATTCTAGATACTAGGCTCATATCAGACATGATTTGCAAATATTTTCCTCCATTCAGTGGGTTGTCTTGATGGTGTCATTTACAACACAAAAGTTTTAGATTTTTAATGTAGCCTAGTTTATCTAATTTTCTTTTGTCACTTTTGCTGCTGGTATTATAGATAAGAAACCATTGCCTATTCTAGGGTCACAGAAGATTTATTCTTACACTTTTTTCTACAAATTTTTTGGGTTTATGCTTTTAGCTCTTACATTCAGGTCTATGATCAATTTTGAGTTAACTTTTGTATATAGTATAAGGAAGGGGACCGACTTTATTCTTTTGTATGTTGAATATCTAGTTGTCCCAGTACTATTTTTGAAGAGACTGTTCTTTCCCCGTTGGATTGTCAATATATCCTGTTGAAAATCAGTTGCCTATTGCTGTGGACTGAGTTGTTTCCCCTGAAAATTCATGTGTTGAGGCTCTACTGCCTAATGTGATGGTATTTGGAGACTGTGCCTCTGGGAGGTATATTAAGATTAGATGGGACCTCATGATAAGAACCAGAGAAGGCAATGGCACCCCACTCCAGTACTCTTGCCTGGAAAACCCCATGGACGGAGGAGCCTGACAGGCAGCAGTCCATGGGGTCGCAAAGAGTCGGACACAACTGAGTGACTTCACTTTCACTTTTCACTTTCATGCATTGGAGAAGGAAATGGCAACCGTACTCCAGTGTTCTTGCCTGGAGAATCCCAGGGACAGGGGAGCCTGGTGGGCTGCTGTCTCTGGGGTCGCACAGAGTTGGACACGACTGAAGTGACTTAGCAGCAGCAGCATGATAAGAACAGTACCATTATAACAAGAGACACCAGAGAGACAGTTGTTCTCTCTTTGTTTATGCCATGTAAAGATACAGTGAAAAGGTGACTAACTGCAAGCCATAGAGAGTTCTCACCAGAACCCCGATGGTGGCACCTGATCTTGATGTCTAGCCTCCAGAACTGTGAGGAATAAAGTTCTGTTTAAGTCACCAGTCTGTGATTTTTGTTATGGCAGCCCAAGGTGACTAATACATAGACATTAGGGTTTATTTCTGATCTCTCAATTCATTTCCTTTGGTCTGTATGTCTATCCTTAATACTAATACCAATTATAAGTTTAACTTTTATGAGAAATCAGAGTTGGATTTTTGTGTTGTTATGTCCTGAGTCCTAGGTATTTTTTAGATGCTAGTCTTTTAGTTATTTGCTAACACACTTTTTGCCTATAATAAAAATCATGTTGACTTTAGTGTAGAAAATTCTTTTGGATAATTAAACTTTAAATATATGTGTGTGATTTGGCTTATTTTTCTTCATTTTATGCTCTGACAGTTGCTTAAATAATCTGTTTTTATTATTTCAGTTTTTTCATATGAAGCTACAATAAGCATAAACAGAAAATTGTCTAACTTTGGCTTTCTGTTTGTAAGAACAGTATGATATGCTGTAATTTAAACAGATACTTTAAGTGTAATTTAGAAAATCATTATCATTTTCTAGTATAGATCATTGGTTCATTGTTGAGTTCCAACCATCAATTTAAAAATACTGTATACACTTTTGTGTTTCTAGTAGGTGGTGTTGTAGTGGCTTTGTTGTAGAGTAGTCGCTGTGGTAAGCAGGTCTACCATTTCTAACTGTGTGAATGTGGATCACACTAATTGCTTCTCATTAGTTTTATCACCTTAATAAAATGGATATAATGACAATACCTACCTCATAATGTTGTTGCGAAGGTTAAATTAGATGCTTTTAAAGCACTTAGCACAGTGACCTGGCATATAGTAAGCACTGAATACATTTTAGTAAGTATTATTCCCAGTAGTAGCCATATGAAATTATACATTTCTCCAGCTACTGAGTGTACGTTTAGAAGATGCTTGGGAAAGGTCAAATTTTGTATACTAGAGAAAGAGAAGTTATATTAATGCTACCCTTTATTTATTATCATTGAAGTGTTAGGGAAAAAAGATCAAATGAGAGACAATATGGTAGAGTGGAGGAAGCACTGATTCTGGCAGCAAGACAGAGCTGCCTTTTGCCTGTGCATTACCTTGTTTTAGTAATGTTTCCTAGCACTTCACAACCCTCTATTTTAAGTGTTAGATTTCTGTTTCATGTTAGATTAGTGATGTATGTCTGAAGTATGTTAGGTAAGGTCCTTGAGATTAAATCTGCTCATCAGTGTGAACATTGCTAATGATATCTCATCAGATCAGATCAGATCAGATCAGTTGCTCAGTCGTGTGACTCTTTGCCACCCCATGAATCACAGCACGCCAGGCCTCCCTGTCCATCACCAGCTCCCGGAGTTCACTCAGACTCACGTCCATTGAGTCAGTGATGCCATCCAGCCATCTCATCCTCTGTCGTCCCCTTCTCCTCTTGCCCCCAATCCCTCCCAGCATCAGAGTCTTTTCCAATGAGTCAACTCTTCGCATGAGGTGGCCAAAGTACTGGAGTTTCAAAGTACTGAATGATGCTTTAGCATCATTCCTTCCAAAGAAATCCCAGGGCTGATCTCCTTCAGAATGGACTGGTTGGATCTCCTTGCAGTCCAAGGGACTCTCAAGAGTCTTCTCCAACACCACAGTTCAAAAGCATCAATTCTTCGGCGCTCAGCCTTGTCTTGCGTATACAAAGTTCTTGTAACATGCCTCCTCCCCCTTTTTTAAAAATTTATTTTTTTATTGAAGGATAATTGCTTTGAAGAATTTTGTTGTTTTCTGTCAAACCTCAATGTGAATCAGCCATAGGTATACATATGTCCCCTCCCTTTTGAACCTCCCTCCCATCTTCCTCCCTATCTCACCCCTCTAGGTTGATACAGAGCCCCTCTTTGAGTTTCCTGAACCACACAGCAAATTCCCGTTGGCTATCTCTTTTACATATGGTAATGTAAGGTTCCATGTTACTCTTTCCATACATCTCACCCTCTACTCCTCTCTCCCTATGTCCATAAGTCTATTCTCTATGTTTATTTCTCCACTGCTGCCCTGTAAATAAGTACCATTTTTCAGTACCATTTTTCTAGATTCCATGTATATGCATTAGAATATGATATTTCTCTTTCTCTTTGTGACTTACTTCACTCCGTATAATAGGTTCTGGGTTCATCCTACCTCATTAGGACTGACTCAAATGCGTACCTTTTTACAGCTGAGTAGTATTCCATTGTGTATATGTACCAAAACTTCTTTATCCTTTTATCTGTCAATGGACATCTAGGTTGCTTCCATGTTCTAGCGATGGTAATTAGTGCTGCAATGAACAATGGGATACATGTGTCTCTTTCAGTTTTGGTTTCCTCAGGGTAAATGCCTAGGAGTGGGATTGCTGGATCATATGGTGGTTTTATTTGTAGTTTCTTAAGGAATCTCCATACCATCTTCCATAGTGGCTGTATCAATTTACATTCCCACCAACAGTTCAGGAGCGTTCCCTTTTCTCCACACCCTCTCCAGCATTTATTGTTTGTAGACCTTTTGATGATGGCCATTCTGACCAGTGTGAAGTGATATCTCATTGTAGTTTTGATTTGTATTTCTCTAATAATGAGCTGTGTTGCGCATCTTTTCATGTGTTTGTTAGCCATCTGTATGTCTTCTTTGGACAAATGTCTGTTTAGGTCTTTTTCCCACTTTTGATTGGGTTGTTTGTTTTTCTGGTATTGAGTTGTATGAACTGCTTGTATATTTTGGAAATTAATCCTTTGTCAGTTGTTTCATTTGCTATTATTTTCTCCCATTATGAAGGTTGTCTTTTCACCTTGCTTATAGTTTCCTTTGCTGTGCAAAAGCTTTTAAGTTTAATCAGGTCCCACTTGTTTACTTTTGTTTTTATTTGTGTTACTCTAGGAGGTGGGTCATAGGGGATCTGCTTTGAATTATGTCATTGAGTGTTCTGTCTATGTTTTCCTCTAAGAGTTTTATAGCTTCTGGTCTTACATTTAGATCTTTAGTCCATTTTGAGTTTATCTTTGTGTGTGGTGTTAGGAAGTGTTCTAATTTCATTCTTTTACATGTAGCTGTCCAGTTTTCCCAGCACCATTTAATGAAGAGGCTGTCTTTGCCCTATTGTATATTCTTGCCTTCTTTGTCAAAAATAAGGTACCCATAGCTGCATGGGTTTATATCTGGGCTTTCTATCTTGTTCCATTGGTTTATATTTCTGTTTTTGTGCCAGTATCATACTGTCTTGATGACTGTAACTTTGTAGTATAATCTGAAGTCAGGAAGGTTGATTCCTCCAGCTCCATTCTTCTTTCTCAAGACTGCTTTGGCTGTTCAGGGTCTTTTGTGTTTCCATATGAATTGTGAAATTTTTTGTTCTAGTTTTGTGAAAAATGCCATTAGTAATTTGATACGAATCACATTGAATCTATAGATTGCACTTGTTAGTATAGTCATTTTCATAATATTAATTCTTCCTACCCAGGAACATGGAATATTTCTCCATCTGTTTATGTCATCTTTGATTTCTTTCATTAGTGTCTTATAATTTTCTGTGTATAGTTCTTTTGTCCCCTGAGGTAAGTTTATTCCTAAATATTTAATTCTTTTTGTTGCAATGATAAATGGGATTTATTCCTTAATTTCTCTTTCTGATTTTTCATTGTTAGGAGGATATAGAAATGCCAGTGACTTCTGTGTATTGATTTTGTATCCTGCAACTTTGCTAAATTCACTGATTAGCTCTAGTAATACCTCCTCCCCTTTTAAAAAGAAGATTGTATTGAAATTTGTCTGTGTTAATATAAAGCTTAAGGAGAGGAATATAAAGTATTGAGATTATGATTTTTTAGTAAAAATTCTGATCAAAGAGTCTTTGAAAAAAAATTTTATATATAGCAACTTCAGATACGGCTCAAATGATTGGCAGTGGAAAGTACTGATAGTTTTTTCTTTATGACCTCGTGATAAAAATCTTTGATTTCTTAAGACTTACTGCACTATAGTTGTCTGAAAATGTGTGTTCATGTTTTTGTGTGGGTAAAAAGGGAAGACCTTTAAATTTTCAGTTTAACATCAGTGCTAGGATAAAATGTCAACCAAGTAAACACATAGAACAGCAGCACAGCATGAACGATTCCATTTCCCCTACAGCTTTCTCAAATCCCTTATACTAGTAGGGCTGAAGTGGGTGGAACAGGTACCTTGTAATATTAACTATGTGTATAGACAGCATGGCAGTCCACTCCAGTATTCTTGCCTGGAGAATCCCATGGACAGAGGAATTTAGTGGGCTGCAGTCCACGGAGTAGCAAAGAATTGCACACGACTGAAGCGGCTGAGCACAACAGAGCACATATATATAACTTGGACCCTCACTGACTGGGGAAAGACTGCCCCTCCCAGAGTTAGCTAATTCCCATAGTGTGCCTTTGATATGCAAACCAAGTAATCCTGAATCCATTCCTACACCCACTTTTCCCTCTGGTTCTTACACTCTAGAAGGCAACACTCCTCTGCCCTAATCATCCCAGAGCCAGATACCAGACAACCAGAGACCACCTTTATAGCTCAGAGCCCCCTCATACCCAAATTATTCAAACTCTTTAGTCCTAAACTTGCTCACCTGCTTACTTTGCCTCACTCATTCCTTCCTCCCAAAACCACTTTTGCTCCCTCCTTTTGCCTCCAAATCGATCCTGTTGCTCAGTTCTACCTGTTGAGTACTTTGCTTCTGACACTTCCGGTCACCAGATTTGTAGTTTTTTCCTCCTCGCCAAGCAATTCTCAGGTTCTCCAGATATCAGTTGGATGTCCTACAGATTTAATTCAATTCTGACACTGTCTACCTGGAGATTGTTACCTGTGCTTCTGACTATCTGAATGCAGATTCTTATGGCCCCTCCCTCAGGTTCAGCTCATTTGCTGGAGCAGCTCCTAGGACTCAGGAAAATATTTTACTTGACATATTATTGTTAAAAACTCAGAAACAGCCAGATGGAGGTGATGCATAGGGCACGGGTTATGGGAAGGAGCTTCCATGCCCTCTCAGGGTTCACTGCTCTCCCAGTACCTCCATGTGTCCACCAACCCAGAGGCTCACTGAAACCCATCTAAAGATGCAGGCTTCATTACATAGGCATAATTGATTAGTGTGTGTTAATAGCTCTGCTGCTGCTGCTGCTACTGCTAAGTCGCTTCAGTCGTGTCCGACTCTGTGCGACCCCATAGACTGCAGCTCACGAGGCTCCCCCATCCCTGGGATTCTCCAGGCAAGAACACTGGAATGGGTTGCCATTTCCTTCTCCAATGCATGAAAGTGAAAAGTGAAAGGGAAGTCGCTCAGTCGTGTCCGACTCTTAGCGACCCCATGGACTACAGCCTTCCAGGCTCCTCTGCCCATGGGATTTTCCAGGCAAGAGTACTGGAGTGGGGTGCCATTGCCTTCTCCGGGTTAATAGCTCAGTCGTGTCCAAATCTTTGTGACCCCATGGACTGTAGCCTGCCCAGTTCCCATGGAATTCTCCAGAGAAGAATACTGAAGTGGGTTGTCATTTCCTTCTCCAGGGGATCTTCCTGACCCAGGGATCGAATTGGGGTCCCCCACATTGCAGGTAGATTCTGTACTGTCTGAACCACCAGGGAAGCCCAATCATTGGTTGTTGGTGGTTAATTTAGCCTCTCCCCTCTCCAGAGGTGGAGGGAAGAGCTTAGTTCCAACCTTCAAAGCACTTGGTTGGTTTTCCTGGATTCCAGTTCCCATCTTTATGGGCTTTCTAAAAGTCACCTACCTCCCTAATGTAAACTCTGATGTGGTTTAAAGGGGCTTGCTATGAATAACTAAAGACATACATTTCATTTTTATCCTTCTGGAGATATTTCAGGAACTGGGAATAAAATTAAGTGCTGTAATAAAGTCCATGCCCCAACCAGTAATGCTGAAGAAGCTAAAGTTGAATGGTTCTATGAAGGCCTACAAGACCTTCTGGAACTAACACCCAAAAAAATGTCCTTTTCATTACAGGGGACTGAAATGCAAAAATAGGAAGTCAAGAAATACCTGGAGTAACATGCAACTTTGGCCTTAAAGTACAAAATGAAGCAGGGCAAAGGCTAACAAGAGTTTTGCCAAGAGAACACACTGGTCATAGCAAACACCCTCTTGCAACAATACAAGAGAAGGCTCTACACATGGACATCACCAGATGGTCAATACTGAAATCAGATTGATTATATTCTTTGCAGCCAAAGATGGAGAAGCTCTATACTGTCAGCAAAAACAAGACTAGGAGCTGACTGTGGCTCAGATCATGAAGTCCTTATTGCAAAATTCAGACTAAAATTGAAGACTGTTGGGAAAACCACTAGACTATTCCGGTATGACCTAAGTAAAATCCCTTACGATTATACAGTGGAAGTGATAAATAGATTCCAGGGATTAGATCTGATAGACAGAGTCCCTGAAGAACTATGGATGGAGATTCTGACATTGTACAGGAGGCAGTGATCAAGACCATCCCCAAGAAAAAGAAATGCAAAAAAGCAAAATGGTTGTCAGAGGAGGCCTTACAAATAGCTGATAAAAGAAGAGAAGCAAAAGGCAAAGGCAAAGGAGAAAAGAAAAGATATACCCATTTGAATGCAGAGTTCCAAGAATAGCAAGGAGAGACAAGAAAGCCTTCCTCAGTGATCAATGCAAAGAAATAGAGGAAAACAATAGAATGGGAAAGAAAATTAGAGATACCAAGGGAACATTTCATACAAAGATGGGCATAATAAAGGACAGAAATAGTATGGACCTAACAGAAGCAGAAGATATTAAGAAGAGGTGGCAAGAATACACAGAAGAATGATACAAAAAAAGATCTTCACGACCCAGATAATCACGATGGTGTGATCACTGTCCTAGAGCCAGACATCCTGGAATGTGAAGTCAGGTGGGCCTTAGAAAGCATCACTATGAACAAAGCTAGTGGCAGTGATGGAATTCCAGTTGAGCTATTTCAAATCCTGAAAGATGATCCTGTGAAAGTGCTGCACTCAATATGCCAGCAAATTTGGAAAACTCAGCAGTGGCCACAGGACTGGAAAAGGTCAGTTTTCATTCCAATCCCAAAGAACGGTAATGCCAAAGAATGTTCAAACTACCACACAATTGCACTCATCTCACACACTAGCAAAGTAATGCTCAACATTTTCCAAGCCAGGCTTCAATAGTACATGAACCGTGAACTTCCAGATGTTCAAGATGGATTTAGAAAGGCCAGAGGACCCAGAGATCAAATTGCCAACATCCATTGGATCATTGAAAAAGCAAGAGAGTTCCAGAAAAGCATCTACTTCTGCTTTATTGACTATGCCAAAGCCTTTGACTGTGTGGATTACAACAAACTGGAAAATTCCAGACCACCTGACCTGCCTCCTGAGAAATCGATATGCAGGAGCTGACTGTGGAAGCAGCAGTTAGAACTGGACATGGAACAGACTGATTCCAAATCAGGAAAGGAGTACGTCAAGTCTGTATATTGTCACCCAGCTTATTTAACTTATATGCAGAGTACATCATGCAAAATGCCGGGCTGGATGAAGCACAAGCTGGAATCAAGATTGCTGGGAGAAATATCAGTAACCTCAGATATGCAGATGACACCACCCTTATGGCAGAATGTGAAAAGGAACTAAAAAGCCTCTTGATGAAAGTGAAAGAGGAGAGTGAAAAAGTTGGCTTAAAACTCAACACTCAAAAAACTAAGATCATGGCATCCAGTCCCATCACTTCATTGCAAATAGATGGGGAAACAATGGAAACAG
>NW_011495027.1:9978383-9990283 GCF_000754665.1 Bison bison bison
AACAAAGGTCCGTCTAGTCAAAGCTATGGTTTTCCCAGTAGTCATGTATAGATGTGAGAGTTGGACTATAAAGAAAGCTGAGTGCCGAAGAATTGATGCTTTTGCACTGTGGTGTTGGAGAAGACTCTTGAGAGTCCCTTGGACTGCAAGGAGATCAGACCAGTTAATCCTAAAGGAAATCAGTCCTGAATATTCATTGGAAGGACTGATGCTGAAGCGGAAGCTCCAATACTTTGGCCACCTGATGTGAAGAACGGACTTATTGGAAAAGACTTTGATGCTGGGAAAGATTGAAGGTGGGAGGAGATGGGGATGACAGAGGATGAGATGGTTGGTTGGCATCACTGACTTGATGGACATGAGCTTGAGCAAGCTCCGGGAGTTGGTGATGGACAGGGAAGCCTGTCCTGCTATGGTCCATGGGGTTGCAGAGAGTCAGAAATGACTGAGCAACTGAACTGAACTGAACTAAACTGTAATAAAGATAGCCTATGGCTTTTACATAGGAAGTTAGAAGGGTTTTGGAATCTATGTGCTGGGAATGGTGTACAAAGTTCATATTATAAATCACAATGTCACAACACCCCTGTCAAAAATCAGTTGCCTATAAATGTATGTTCTAGACACTCAGTCCGGTTCCATTGATCCATACATCTGTCCTTATGCCAGTACCACACAGTATTGATGGCTGTAGCTTTGTAGGAAGCTAAGAATTCAGAAAATGTGAATCTTCTAAATTTCTTCTGTTTAAAGATTGTTTTGGCTATCCTAGCAATTTCTGCAGAAAACTAGCTGAATTTTGATAGGTGTTGCACTGAATCCATAGATTAATTTAAAGAGTATTGCCATTTAAAAAATATTAGATTATCAGTGGAATGTATTTCCATTTAATTGCTTTCAGCATTGTTTTGTAGCTTTCAGCATATAAGACTTGTGCTTTTTGTGAAATATCAAGATATTCCTAAGTATTTTATTTTCTTGTTGCTGTTGTAAATGGAGTTGTTTTCTAATTTAATTTTGGATTGTTTGTTGTTTGTGATTTTTGCATATTGATCTTCTATTTTGCAACTTCGCTGAATTTGTTTAGCAAACAGTTTAGGGATGAATTTCCAAGGATTTTCTATGTATATGTTTGCTATTTGTAGTTGAAGATAGCTTTACTTATTCTTTTCTAATCCAGCTATTTATTTTTCTTGCTTAATTGCTCTGGCTGGAATCTATTTAAATGTTGAACAGAAGTGGTAAGAGCAGACAGACATCCTTGCTGATCTTAGGAAGAAAGTATTCAATTGTTTACCGTTAAGTCTGATGTTAGCTGTGGGTTTTTCATAGGTATGCTTTATCAGGTTGAGAATGTTTCCCTCCATTCCTAGTTTGTTGAATGTTTTATGACAGGGTGTTGGATTTTGTCAATATATGATTTTAGGGGACATAAACGTTCACACTAGAGCATATGGTATATAACATTGATTTTCATATGTTTAATTACCCTTGAATTCCTAAAATAAAGCCCAGGTGATCATGATGCATAATTCTTTTTTATGTTGTTGGATTCACTTTGCTATTATTTTGTTGAAGATTTTTTTCTCTACATTAATAAGAGATATTGGTCTGTAGTTTTCTTGTGATGTCTTTGTCTCCTTTTGATCCAACATAATACTGGCTTCACATAATGAGTTAAGTGTTATGTCTTATATTTTTGGAAAAGTTTGTAAAGGATTGCCATTAATTAATTTTCTTTCATTTGGTAATGTTCACCAGGGAGGCCACCTGGTCCTGTGTCCTTCTTTGTGAGAAGTTTTTGAATACTAATTCAATCTCTTTACTTGTTATTTGTCTATTCAGATACTCTTTCTTCTTAAATCAAGTTTCGTAGTGTGTGTCCTTCCTAGGAATTGTCCATTTCATGTAGGTTATATAATTTGTTGGCAATTACACATTCCTTTTTAACATTGTTTCTTTATACACTACTTTTCAAACTTCCTGCTATTTTAGATGGACCTTTCTTTAGTGTAGATTAAGAAGATTTTCCAACTATGTGGCTGTTATCTATGAAAGCCACACATTGGGAAATGAGGTTTTAAGAATAACCAACATTATTTTTATTAATATTTTGCATTTTGTCTTTTAGGATTGTATACTCATCAAACAGAAATATAAAAAGCTACGAAGAAGAAATTCTTAGGAAAAAGATAGTGGAAAGTGGAGTACCACAAAAGAAATGTGACTTCAGTGTTGGAAATTGTACTGACCATGATAGAAGGTTATCTGTAGAGTTCTTAAGTAAAAGATCATCTGATCATTCTCTTCTGAAACATGAAATTCCAAAAGATATCAACAGCAAAGAGGAAAATGTAATTTCCACTGGTGAGGTATTTTTTGTGGATTTTTATAAACTTTTATAGCCATGAAAGTAATTATATTCTAAACACTTAGAGAAAAACATACTTCAAAAATCAGCTCTGTTGAACATTTTTTTATAAGTAGATGAAAGTCAGTATAAATGAAAGTATATAATTTATGAGTGAATAGAAATAATAATATGGCCTACTCCCAGTTTTCCCAAGTAATTAGAGATGGAGTTATTGTTAATAAATACAGACATAATTCACAATTTTCCTTTTAAGCTTCTATATATTTTCACTCTTATTCTAATCTACACAAGCAAAAGCTTTAGCACACTGTAGAATCAGTTCTAACACAATGTATACGTTCCTTAAAAAACTCCATGCAACACAAAAATCACCAATACATTTTGTCATGACACATTTTTAAAAGATCGGAACCTAAAAAAACTAGGAACATAGTTTTATCCATGTTAAATGATTCAGCAATACATAAATACTACAATAAATATGGCATTTGACCTTGAAAAAGAGGTCTAGTTTGTTTGTAGAAGTGGGTGTCAAAAGGGTTGCAGCTTGTGAATTGCTGTGAATTGGTGGAAGGAGTATTTTAAGGATGTAGATATAGATACAGTAGATATTCCAACAGGAGACTCAAGAGCCTTGGATAAGAGAACAAACTGTTTATTACTTATAGAGCGTCTCAGAACCACTTCTCAACCCTCAGTCCCCATGAGGGCTTAATGTTACCTGCTGTTCACATGCAATGGAGTTGCACCATAGGAGGGGAACCCCAACTTTATGAGACTTTTACAGGCTGCCGGCAGACCTGCTCATCCTCCTCCACAGAGGGAGAGACCTTTACTTTGGAAGGTAGATAAATCTTGTCTGGTGAGGGGAAGGTAGGAATGTAAGGAAATGATTTTGAGGAGAGGATAGTCTCTGAATCTTTCTGGAGCATCTCATCATCTCTAACTTCCAAGATGTATTTGTTGTTTAATCACCCTTGATCCAAATTTGCCAGTGCTCTGCTCAGAAAGGACAGACCATACAAAAACAAAAATATTCATAGAAAATGGTCTCCCAGCAGCTGTTATCTGAAATCAGATGGAAATTTGTAACACCAGAAATGAGTAGGCATGGGTGAACTGAGGTTTCTGGTAGGTGTCTTAGGTATTTATGTTTTATGTATATTCTTTCATGGCTCAGTCCAACTGGATACAGTTCTTTGCATTGACTTAGTATTTCTTATGGATTACCTTGCACCTAAGGAAAGGAAAAATTCCCATTATGCAAAAATTGTTCCCTAATATGTCAGTTGTGTTGGATCAAACTCATGTTTTCAAAACATGTGTTACAGTTGAATTGACTGTACATGATAGTATCTGTTAACTAAAAGATTTTTATTACTGATGTTTAGTGCAGCAACAATAAAAACAAACTGATTTAAGCTCAGTTAGGTTTCTTTTGTATATGTTCACCATATTGTATTATGGTAAATGAATGCATGCATGCATGCATGCCTCTTTTAGGCTTGAGATAGATCTGTTCATTTTTTAAACTATCTCATTTAGTCTCAGCCCTACAAAGAAAGTGGTTACAGACTGATTTTATAGATGAGGACAGTAAGGCTCAGAGAGTATAAGGGACTTTCTAAGGCCACACAGATGGGGCAGTTGACCAAGCTGATATTCGATACCCATTTTTCTTGCCTCTAGCCTAGAACTCTGCCATGAGCCCACAATAGCCGATTAAAGTGGCCAAACAGATTTTTAGTGTAGATGGAAAGAGTTCATTTACCCCTCAACCCCTTGCCTTTATCTATTTTCTCCTCCATCACTCCATGGAAATCCCACCCCACCCCACCCCATGTTGATCAGTTTAATAGACACTTGTTTGCCGCATCTTATAAAGTCCTTTGCCATCCTCCATACTGTCCGTGCCACCCTCCTTGAAACTTCCTCTGTCTTCTTGACTCTGTGCTGTCTGGATTTTCCCTCTCAGTCACTGCTCAGTCTCCTTCACCAGTACTTCCTCTTTAATTTTTTTTTTGAGGTTCATATCCAACCACTGACCAGACATATCTGTCTAAATATACCTCTAAATATAAATATCTCAAAATTTAACCTGTGTCAGACTGATCTAATCACCTGCCTTTCCCAGCCTGCTCTTCTTTTAAATACTGCATAATGTGAATTATATTAATTATATTACTATCTTTCTTTCTTCCTTTTTTTTATACACTCTTTTATTTCTTTATTTTAGACCTCACCATGTGACATTCGGGATCTTTGTTCCCAGCTCAGGGATCAAATTCATGTGTTATATTGTTTCCCACACTTCTACCAACCCAAATTTTGTGTTAGAAAAATGTATATAAAATATATGTTAATGTTGCAGGCTTTATGGTCATATCTTTTTGCCTTGTCATGCTGTTCATGGTGTTCTCAAGGCAAGAATGCTGAAGTGGTTTGCCATTCCCTTCTCCAGGACATCATATACCTTCCAGTTATATTCATTTATTGATGCTTTGGCTTATAAGACTAAAAGTTAGTAAACAAGACTGATAATGGCATTGGAACTTTAATAATTCCTTCCTATTATTGCACTGTAAGTATTAAAAGGGGGTAGATTCTGCCCCCACGATTATGTGTCTTTGGCATAAGGTTTATCGTGCCCCCTGCAGTGGAATCATGGAGTCCTAGCCACTGGACTGCCAGGGAATTCCCTATATTAACTATCTTTCTTCTCAGTTACTCTTTTATCCTTCATTCAATTCATGAGCATGTCTGTTGATTTGCCTCCTAAATATTCTTAAATACTTCTCTCCTTTATCCTCCTGCCATTTCTTTATTTCAGTAAGTTGCTATTTTCTTTGAGAATTTGAACCTCAACTGGTCACCTGACTTCTTGTGCCACCTTCCATTTCTATTGTATAGAACAAAATTTGTTCATTGCAAGCCTGACCATGGCACTTGCCTTATTAAAATTCTTTAGTAGTCTCCCACAGCCTTAATATAAATCCCAGCTTCTTTCCCATGGTATAAGGGGATTTGGGGAACTGACTGCCGCCTAGTACTCTGCTGCCTCCTATCTTCACAACCCCTCACACCCCCTGAGCTCTGCTCTTACTGACTTGGCATTTCATCTGAAAGAACTGTATTTTGTTACTTCTGTGCTTTTATACTTGCTATTTGTTCCTGGAATGCCATTCTAATCAGCACATTATTCAAATACCAACTTTTGAAGATTTGATACAAAGATTGAACAAAAGATTTGATACAAGATTGAAGAAAACAGTGTTACTGTTTTGCAGTTTAGAGAAGGTATAATCAGTTTGGTTATGTACCAAGTGTGTTAAGGACTCAAATAGGGCACATTAACCTAGACGTAGGCCTTCAGAAAAAACTACATGGAAGGAATAACAGGCCTTCAGAGAAAGCTGTGTGGAAGGAATAATATCTGAACTGAATCCTGAAGAAAAAGCAGATGTTGACCAGACATAGAGAGTTTAGGGAAGAAGTAGTCCAGGCAAAGGAAACGACACTCCTGGAGGCAAAGAACCAGGCACATAGCAAATTTGGAACACCATGCATGGTTTGTTGTGGGTCTAGAGTAAAGGAGGGGATAAGAATAGTCACAGTAAGGGATGAACCTGGATATATAAGCAGAAGACAGACAATGAAGAGCCTTATTATATAAAGGATGACTTTATATTTTGTGGTCCAAACAAGGATTCTTTTGAAAGAGTGAAAAATGAAAAATTATCATTGCTGTTGAATGTTATTCTAGGGGAACAGGCATTAACTGGAATGCCCCCAGGCAAACCAAGAGATGTGGTGGTCTTATTCATAAGGCATTTAAGTGGTACTATTTTGCAGGCTTAAAGAGTATGAACAGAGCAAGTTTAAGGTAGAATGGAATGATGACTTCAGGTTGAGGAACAGTTTTGGGTTTCTGTAATTGTGTGTTGTTGTTGTTTTCTTTTCTGGGTACCACTTCTGACTCCAAATGTGTGTGGGTTGTTTTTTTTTTCCCCACACATAACCAATTCTCCTAACACCAGCTGGGCATCCAACAGTTCAATTCTAATGGTAACTATCCAGAGTTAGCAACAGATAAATGCCACAGGTTAAGGGCTTAGTGCTGCAATATTCTCCCCACTTCAGATGTTAAACGCAAGTCAGGTGCCTAGGCTACTGTTGGGGAGGAAAGAGTTCTTTCTACCCTCTTAGGTTCTGTGACTGGCCTAAGAATTAAATTGAAATAAGACAGATTAACAGGAGGGGGGAGAATGGTTTTCATCACTTATTTTTGCACCAAGAGTTTCACCAAAAAAAGGAGATTCAAGAAGATGGCTAGATAATCGAGGGTTATTTATCATCTTGACTTTCCCTGGTGGCTCAGCAGTAAAGAATCCTACTGCATGAATCCACCTGCAATGCAGGAGACGTGGGTTCAATCCCTGAGTCAGGAAGATCCCCTGGAGAAGGAAATTGCAACCCACTCCAATATTCTTATCCTGGAAATCCCATGGACAAAGGAACTTGGTGGGCTACAGTCCACAGGGTTACAGAAAGAATTGGATGCAATTTATCGACTAAACAACAAAATATTATCTTAGGCTAAGTGAAAGAAAGGCATTCTGGGCTACTAGATGGTGGAGGCAAGTTATGGGAAGGTGAGAGGAGAAAATGTATAGTAAATAAGGGTTGTCTTGTTATACAGATAATAGTCAAGTGAAGAGAATAGTTTCTTCCTAAGAAGGAGATAGCTTTGCACATGGAAATTTCCTTTACAAAAGGAAAATTTTTTACTTTTATTTTTAGGCAGTTGGGGGATGTAAATAGCTTTCCCTGCATCTGCTCCCTCTCAAGTACCTTTAGCTCAAAATAATCCTCATGCCAGAGTGGCATGTTTTGGGGTGACATATCCCCATTACTACCCACTCTTGTGCCCAGCGACTACAAATTTCAGAGTTCCCATGACCACCCTCCTACAAAGTTCAATAATTTTCTAGAATGACTCACAGAACTCAGGAACACATTTCACTTATATTTACCTATTTGTTATAAAAGATATAATTTAGGAACAGCCAAATGAAAAAGATACAGGGCTAGGTATGCAGGTTGGGTAGAGAAGGGAAGGTATACAGAACAAATATCCATGCCCTCTCAAGGTGTGCTATCTTTTCAAAAGTCGGTATGTTCACCAACCCAGTAGTTCCCTGAATCTTATTGTTCAAGAATTTTTATAATTCAGTCTATAGCTCCCTTTCCCTCCCTAGAGGTATGTGGAAGGGCCTGAAACTTCCCCCTCCCTGGTGACATATTTGTCCTTTCTGGTGACCAGCCCCCATCCTGAAGCTCTTTAGGGGCCTTAACCCAGAGTCACCTCATTAGCATTCTGGTTTCTAAATATATACATTTGTAAATTGGTTACTGGGAATCTGTTCCCAGGGACCCATCCTCAACAGTTATACTAACAAAAATTTCCAGACTGATAGAGCTATAATATACAATGTAGTATTTTTCTTTTTAAATATATATACATGTTTTATATTTCACTTCCCAAAGCCTAAATTATGAATCTTTTGAAGTAGAGGTAGTTCTTAAAATATTTTCTATAACTCTCTATACTGTATACGGTACTAGACTCATAATAAGTGCTCTATAAGTCCCATTGATTTTAGTTGAATTTCTGTTGGTTCACAGATCATCCTAGCCATAAATCCATGAACAGAAACAGGAAGAAACTAAGTGATGAAAAAGAATATCAAACTTGGGAAATTTTTTAACTTTTTAAGTCAGATGTTTGTGAAGTGGCTTCAATTTTGGTGTATAATTTATAATAGTATTACTATATTTAAATGTGTATCTATATTTAAAGGTATATCTACATTTAAGTATAAGTAGAAATATATATTTCAGAGCAGAAAGAATTGATGATTTTAAAGTTTCATTTAACTTTGAATTTACCACTTAAAGATTTCACTCACTGTTACTTTCTTTCAGTAACTAATCAAGATAACCATGTGGAAAAACATTTTGCTAGTTTTAGAATGCAATGGACATGAGTTTGAGCTAACTCTGGGAGATAGTGAAGGACAGCCTGGCGTGCTGCAGTCCACGGGGTTGCAAAGAGTTGGACACAACTGAGTGACTGAGCAACAACAAGAATACAAAATTTTGAAATATATACTATTAAAGAAACTATTTTTTGTCTTGTTTTTCTCTTTTAAAGATATTTATGACTTGGAACCTGCATCTGAATTAGGAGAAGATTTACTGAAGCTTTATGTGAAACACTGTTGCCCAGATATTGATATTTATGTTGACGGAAAAAGTTTTAAAGCTCACAGGTAAATAGGCATGTGATTAATTTGGTATTCTGGTTGTGACAGTAAAGTGTCAGGGTGGCTGTCTTTTTCTAGCACAGTGGTTTTCAAGATCTGATTCACATAGGCTGCAGAGGTTCCATGGAGATGCCTCAGGAGGTCTCTGACGGGAAGAGTTTGGACCATAGACAGGATTTTCTATCTGCAGTTTCACACATGCACAGATGACCCACTGAGACATGTGCACATGCTCAGCTAGAGCAGATCTGTGCTGTGCATTGGGCATGAACCTAAGATTTCATTAGAAGAAAATATACTGTTGCCTAAAATGGATTTGAAAGCCACTGAAAATGTCATTAAATGCAGTTTTTAATTTCATAGTCATTATGGTATTGAAAATGATTATTGCTACATGAATGACATTTTCTCTGAATGCATTTTGGCTCAAAGTCTTTAATTCTAAATAGATGATTCTCATGAATAGCATTGATTAGGAGGTTTAATTTTTCAGTGTACTTTTTAAAAACCATTATTCTGTAGAATTGGGTTGCTTAGGCATTCCAGGCTTTTAGAGTTTAAATTAAAGCCTGCTGCCTGTTTAGGTCAGGCTCTTTTTTTGTAAGTAACTAAAATCTGCTTAAAGAAAGAAAAGATGTTAATAAGAAATAGAGATTTTTTTTTCTTGGAACTCAAGGGAAAGAGGTACAGCTGGGCCTCACAACAGACTAGAATTGGAAAGCTGAGGAACCCAGAGTTATCCTCCCTGCCTCTTTGTGTTTCAAATAGAATGTTAAGTTATTCTGGTACTGCGGAAGAGGAAGAAACAGACTATTTTTGCAGAGGCTAGAAGCAGTCTTGTAGGTTCAAGGGTGCACAGCCCTTAATGAAGTTAGCAGTGGGTTTAGATTACAGAAATCCAAGCCAAACAGTAGCAATGTTTGTACTCTCATACTGGTTTTGCCACTTAATTGACTGAAGTACATTGCTAAACTCTTAAGACTGCCAGTTTCCATCAGACTGCCATCCAAAGTTTGAATTCTTCTTTCTGAGAACACATATTTTTAAAATATATATACACATTTTCCTATTTTTTATGAAATCCCCATTATGTATAGTAAAATACAGAGTATGATAGAGATTTATTTATATATTTTCCATATTATGGATCTGTATTCTCCATATGTGGGAATATAAATATACATATTCCCAAATGGTATGTGTGCATGCCTTTCTTTCTTCTTGGTTAGTGTAGAGCGACAACACAATTTTACTTTTAAAATTAATTTGCTTTGAGTTTGTTTTATGCCAGATTTTTCTTGAAACTTATGGAACCCTAGGACTATCGTTGTCATACTGGGAAAGCAGGACTCTGTGACCATTTGCATTATGTTTTCCAACACTGTCTATATTTGGCTTCTCCCTGTGTACTGCCTGACAGTGGACTGTTTTAATAGCTGCATCTAGAATATTAGGACAGCTCTTGCTACATTTCTGGCTTATTTTGTTCACCTAGTGATAAAAAAGAAATTTATATTAACTAGAAGGGCAATTTCCTGAGGATATGTTTCAAGAAGATCTGGCTTAAGTTCTCTTACTTGGTTGGCACCCTTATATGAGTTAAAGTGACAGATTCTAAATCCTAAGATTACCTTCCTATTCCAAACTTGAACGTTTTTCTGTTTGTACCTAAAATTTTATTATTCAGTTCAAAGATTATTATATCAGTAGTTCAGAAAACACAGGCATACTTCGTTTTCCTTTATTGCACTTTGCAGATAATTGTGTTTTTTATGACTTGAAGATATGTGGCAGCTCTGC
Organism: Bison bison bison; assembly: GCF_000754665.1. NCBI lineage: Eukaryota > Metazoa > Chordata > Mammalia > Artiodactyla > Bovidae > Bison > Bison bison. Next base: position 9,988,884 of record NW_011495027.1, read on the forward strand.
ATTGAGCAAGGCTGTCAGCACTATTTTTCCAACAGCATTGGCTCACTTCATGACTCTGTGTCACCATTTTAGTAATTCTCACAACATTTCAGACTTTTGCTTGATCCACAGCCCAATACCTGGAGTCCTTTATTTGCTGCAAGATGATCTGATGCCAGTCACTTGCTTGTGGTGGCACAACTAAGCTAAAGAAGTCATTTATAACTGGGTAATTACGAGTGTGTGTTCTGTGTTGGAACCTGTCTGCCTGGGTTGAATTCCAGCCTCACCATCTTTAGCTGTATGAATTTGGGGAAGTTATTTAATCATTCTGTGTTTTAGCATCCTCAGCAAAGATGGAGATTATAATAGTACCCATCTTAGAGAGTTATTACTGGGTTTCCCTGATGGCTCAGTGGTAAAGAATCTGCCTGCCAGTGCAGGAGACTCAGGTTCAATCCCTGGATCAGAAAGATCCCCAAGAGAAGGAAATGGCAACCCACTCCAGTATTCTTGCTTGGGACATCCCATGAACAGAGGACCCTGGTGGGCTATAGTCCATGGGGTCACAAAAGAGTTGGACATGACTTAGCAACTAAACAACAATATATAGGGTCATTATGGTGATTAAATTACTAAAAGCATTTAAAGTACTTTGAACAATGCCTGGCACGTAGTAAGTACCATGTAAGTGTTTGCTGTCATCATCCAGGTAATAGGCCTTTGATATGAGCTTTTGTATAGATAGTAGCAACAGCTTGAGTGTCCTTTATTTATGTGGGACATGCAGAGAAAGGTGATTTGAATCACTTGCATTTCTCCCCAACCCAAGGAGCAAAGGGATAGCAGTAGACTTCCTACACTGTTCTGTCTCTACACAGGCCTTACCCTCATCACAGTGTTACTTCTCCACTCTTCCCACATCTTAGTTCTTGCTTATCTCCAAAGGAGATAAGAGAGCTTTTTTCTCCTGCTCAAAGGAGAAAAAGAGAGCTCTGTTTATTTGCAGGCAGAGAGATTATAGTAAAAGGACTCATTAGAGTTCATGGATCCCATTTGTTAGTTACTGCTTTTCTGAGTGTTGCTTCCTGGAGTACTACAACACATTACTCCTGTTGTGGATTTCTGTGACATCACTTTTCTGCCTGAATTGCTGTCAATCACCAGATGGATACCATCTGTATACTTGGCATTTCTCTCTACTTGTATTTCCTCCTGTCATCTTTCAGTTCAGTTCAGTTCAGTAGCTCAGTGGTGTCCGACTCTTTGCGACCCCATGAATCGCAGCACGCCAGGCCTCCCTGTCCACCACCAACTCCTGGAGTTTACCCAAACTCATGTCCATCGAGTTGGTGATGCCATCCAGCCATCTCATCCTCTGTCGTCCCCTTCTCCTCCTGCCCCCAATCCCTCCCAACTGA
>NW_011495027.1:9990955-9994646 GCF_000754665.1 Bison bison bison
AAAATTATTATTTTTATTTTTTTAATGAAGATTTTCTGAAACTACAATTTAATAAGTCAGCACTGAGTTAGGAGATGAGTGTCCTTCAGTCAGTTCAAGACACTAGAGTCACTCAGTCGTGTCCAACTTTTTGCAACCCCATGGACTGTAGCATGCCAGGCTTCTCTGTCCATCATAACTCCCAGAGTTTGCTCAAGCTCATGTCCATTGAGTCGGTGATGCCATCCAACCATCTCAATCGCTGTCATCTCCTCCTCCTGCCTTCAATCTTTCCTAGCATCAGGGTCTTTTCCAGTGAGTCAGTTCTTCACATCAGGTGGCTAAAATATTGGAGTTTCAGCTTCAACATCAGTCCTTCCAAAGAATATTCAAGACTGATTTCCTTTAGGATTGATTGGTCTGATCTCCTTGCAGTCCAAGGGACTCTCAAGAGTCTTCTCCAACACCACAGTTCAAAAGCATCAATTCTTTGGCGCTCAATTTTCTTCACAGTCCAACTCTCACATCCATACATGACCACTGGAAAAACCATAGCTTTGACTAGACGGACCTTTGTTGGCAAAGTAATGTCTCTGCTTTTTAATAAGGTTGGTCATAGCTTTTCTTCCAAGGAGCAAGTGTCTTTTAATTTATGGCTGCTGTCACTATCTGCAGTGATTTTGGAGCCCAAGAAAATAAAGTCTGTCACTGTTTCCATTGTTCCTCCATCTATTCACCATGAAGTGATGGGACCGGATGCCGTGATCTTAGGTTTTTGAATGCTGAGTTTTAAGCCAGCTTTTTCACTCTCCTCTTTCACTTTCATCAAGAGGCTTTTTAGTTCCTCTTCACTTTCTGCCATAAGGGTGGTGTCATCTGCATATCTGAGGTTATTGATATTTCTCCCGGCAATCTTGATTCTAGCTTGTGTTTCATCCAGCCTGGCATTTCACGTGATGTACTGTGCATTTAAGTTAAATAAGCTGCGTGACAATATACAGCCTTGACATACTCTTTTCCGAATTTGGAACCAGTCTGTTGTTCCATGTCCAGTTCTAACTGTTGCTTCTTGACCTGCATACCGATTTCTCAGAAGGCAGGTCAGGTGGTCTGGTCTGGTATTTCCATCTCTTTCAGAATTTTCCACAGTTTGTTGTGATCCACACAGCCAAAGGCTTTGGCGTAATCAATAAAGCAGAAGTAGATGTTTTTCTGGAACTCTTTTGTTTTTTCAATGATCCACTGGATGTTGGCAATTTGATCTCTGGGTCCTCTGCCTTTTCTAAATCCATCTTGAACATCTGGAAATTCACAATTCACATACTGTTGAAACCTGGCTTGGAGAATTTTGAGCATTACTTTGCTGGTGTATGAGATGGGTGCAATCATGTGGTAGTTTGAACATTCTTTGTCATTGCCCTTCTTTGGGATTGGAATGAAAACTGCCCTTTTCCAGTCCTGTGGCCACTGCTGAGTTTTCCTGATTTGCTGACATATTGAGTGCAACAATTTAACAGCATCATCTTTTAGGATCCTTAGTCTATGCAGTATTAACTATTATAGACCTGTGTGTGCATGCTAAGTTGCTTCAATCCTGTCCGACTCTTTGCGACCCTGTGGGCTGTAACCCATTGGGCTCCTCTGTCCAACGGATTCTCCAGGCAAGAATATTGGAGTGGGTTGCCATTGCCTCTTCCAGGGGATCTTCTCAACGCAGGGATTGAACCCTCATCTCTTTATGTTTTCTGCATTGGCAGGTGGTTCTTTACTACTAGCACCACTTGGAAGCCTAGTCTGACTAATTAGCTATATAATCCTGAGTTGCTGTTTAGTCACGAAGTTGTGTCTGACTCCTTTGCAACCCCATGGACTGTAGCCCGCCAGGGTCCTCTGTCCTTGGAATTTCCCAGGCAAGAATACTGGAGTGGGTTGCCATTTCCTTCCCCAAGGGATCTTCCCGACCCAGGGATCAAACATGAGTCTCCTGCATTGGCAGGTGGATTCTTTACCACTGAGCCACAAGGAAGGCCATATTCTTGAGTACATCAGCTGAAAACTTTTTTCAGAAGTATACACTTTAGTAGTTCAGAAGTTAATCTGAGTTTTGATTCTGGTTGCACCATTTATTAATTGTTGAGAAGTTACTTAATCTCTCCAAGTCTCAAATTCTTTATCTGTAAAAGAAATAATGATAGTAATTATAGCATAGGATGGCTGTGAGGATTGAATCAGGTAATGTACATAAAGTACTTAGCATGGTACTGTGGCACATTGAAGCATTCAGTGAACATTAGTTGCTAAAAGTATGTATTAGCTATCTGAGAGGCAGGCATTTTGTTGTCTGTTCTACCTTATCTTACAGTGGAGGTTGGCAAACTGTGGCCCAACCTAAAGAATAATATGCAACAGGGACCTGAAAAACCTAATGTACTTATATTTTTATTTACTATCTGGCCCTTTGCAGAAAATTTTTGCTGTTCCCTCCCTTACTAGGATTGCCAGGGAGCATTAATGAAATAATTATAATAAAATTCCAACTTATCATGCTATAAAGTGGGTTATGAATCTCTCAGTATTAATTACTTTATTAATGATAAATGGTGAACCCTATCTCTTAAAAGGTTTAAAATAATAAGTTAGATGTGGGAGCAATAGAGAGAAAAGAGGTGAGATTCTAGAGTACCATGGGCCTTTGAGAGAGGCTGCAGTGGGGAACCAAAGCCAGAGAGAGTGGATGCCTAAAAGGAAAGAAGTCACCTAGAGTAGAAGTGCCTTAACGGAACATGACTAAACCTGCTTTTCACATGGTCTCTGCAGAACATGCTGACATGGTAGGCAGAACTCTCAAGACTAGGATGCCATTCTCTAGTATATCTGTAACATTTCCATTCCTATCATTGAGTTTGTGTCTCTTGAGTCACTTGAGTTTATTCCCAAACCTGTTTGATGCCATTTGAATTTCTTATTTTGATAGCATGACTTCATGATATATCATATAAACCAATGATACATGAAATATAAAAGAATTGTTGTTCCAGTGAAAACTAAAGTGAATGTTTTAGAAAGCTTAATAAGGGAGAGGCATTTTAAAAATTGTTATTGAATTCAGTTTAGATGAAACAATACAAAAACTTGAGGGGAAATTATGAAAATCTTAAATGATTCTATACTTCAGATTGCTTCAAAAAGTTTTAAATTTCTTTTTTCATTTTAGAGAAGTTTGAATTTGCAATCATAGACAAGGTGTATAAGTGTAGTTTTTGCAAGACATAAGAGGCATAAATCATCGAATTCACATTAAAAAAAATAGATTGGCTTTATGGTCAAAGATTTGTGAATAAATGCATACTTATTTTCTAAGTTAGAATAAAATGAATATGATATAGACAAATCATTTAAAAAATTCGCTTCTAATTTTTTGATTAACCAGACAACTATCAGTCTTCATTGTACTAGATAACAAGGCATCCACTCTATTTTTACAACTCACTTTTAAAACTTAGGTAATCCTATGAAAGCTGTAGTCAGTGTATGTTAAGATGAATGTCTCAAGAGAACGCTGACTTACCATTTTTAAAGTTTACATTCTTTAAAATATTTCCAGAGTGTCATGGGTGACAGCTCCAAAAAGTTTGGATTCGCTGATGTGGGTTTAACCCTTATTCAGTTATGTGGAACTGATAGAAAAAAAAAAAAATATATATATATATAT
>NW_011495027.1:9995013-10008517 GCF_000754665.1 Bison bison bison
AGCCTCAGTCGCTCTTAGTCTTACTTAAATGGAAATGGCTAGCATGCAGCAATTAGTTCAAGTCTTCCATTTAACTGATTTTTTTGTGTACTTGTCCTGTTAATTACTGAAAAGAATGTTGATGTCTCCATCTCATCCTCTGTTGCCCCCTTCTGCTGCTGCTGCTAAGTCGCTTCAGTCGTGTCCGACTCGGTGCGACCCCATAGACGGCAGCCCACTAGGCTCCTCTGTCCCTGGGATTCTCCAGGCAAGAATACTGGAGTGGGTTGCCATTTCCTTCTCCAATGCATGAAAGTAAAAAGTGAAAGTGAAATTGCTCCGTCCTGCCCAATTCTTAGCGACCCCATGGACTGCAGCCTACCAGGCTCCTCTGTCCATGGGATTTTCCAGGCAAGAGTAGTGGAGTGGGGTGCCGTTGCCTTCTCCTCCTCCTGCCTTAAATCTTTATACTCTGTGACAACCTAGAGGACTGGGAAGGGGAGGGAGGTGGGAGGGAGGCTGAAGAGGGAGGGGACATATGTATCGATTCATGTTGATATATGGCAAAAACCATCACAATATTGAATTCTGTATGGAACAACTAATTGGTTCAAGATTGAGAAAGTAGTACAACAGGGCTGTCTACTCTCACCCTGTTTAATCTGTATGATGAGCACATCATGAGAAATGCTGGGCTGGATGAATTACAAGCTGGAATCAAGATGGGTGGGAGAAACATCAACAACCTCAGATATGTGGATGATACCACTCTAATGGCAGAAAGCGAAGAAGAACTAAAGAGCCTCTTGATGAGGGTGAAGGAGGAGAGTGAAAGAGCTGGCTTAAAACTAAATATTAAAAAAAAACTAAGATCGTGGCATCCGGTCTCATTACTTCATGGCAAATAGAGAGGGAGAAGGTAAAAATAGTAACAGATTTCCTCTTCTTGGGCTCTAAAATTACTGTGGATGGTGACTGCAGCCATGAAATCAAAAGACAGCAGAGACATTACTCTGCCAACAAAAGTCCGTATAGTCAAGTCTGTGGTCTTCCCAGTGGTCATGGATGGTTGTGAGAGCTGGACTGTAAAGAAGCTGGAGCACTGAAGATCTGATGCCTTCAAAAACCGTGGTGCTGGAGAAGACTCCTGAAAGTCCCTTAGACAGCAAGGAGATCAAACCAGTCAATCTTAAGAGAGATCAATCCTGAATACTCCTTGGGAGGACTGATGCTGAAGCTGAAATTCCAGTTTTTTGGTCGTCTGATGCGAATAGCTGACTCGTTGGAAAAGTCCTATTGCTGGGAAGGATTGAGGGCAGAAGGAGGAGAGAACGTCAAAGGATGAGATGGCTGGATGGCATCACCGATGCAATGGACACAAACTTGGGCAAACTTTGGGAGATGGTGAGGGACAGAGAGGACTGGCATGCTGCAGTCCATGGGATTGCAAAGAATCAGGCACAACTGAGCAACTAAACAACATCACAATATTGTAAATTATCCTGTATTAAAAAAAATGAACTCAAAAAAGAATTCATATACAATCAAATGCACACAACTGAGAGTCTAATTTGATGAGTTTTGACAAATACTTAAACCTGTGTAACTCCCACCACAATCAAGATACAGAGAATTTTTATTACCTAAAAAACTCTGCTGTGTCCATTTGCCATTAGTACTGTCCTTCTCTCTGTTGTTGTTATGTAGTTGCTAAGTTGTGTCTGACTCTTTTGGGACCTCATTGCCCACTAGGCTCCTCTGTCCGTGATATTCTCCAGGCAAGAATACTGGAGTGGGCTGCCATTTCCTTCTCCAGGGGATCTTCCTGACCCAGGGATTGAACCCATGTCTCCTGCATTGGCAGGCGGATTCTTTTCCACTCAGCCAGCAGGGAAGCCCTCCCTCTCTCTATCCTCAGGCAAAAACTGAGTTTCATATGCTTATTTTCCATCTGTATTTCTTTGGTGAGTTTTCTCCTCATATCATTTGCCCATTTTTAATTGGACTTCTTTTGTTTTCTGATTGTTGTGTTTTCTAAATTATAGTTTATTTTACCTGTCCTAGAATTTCATATAAATGATCTCAGACATATTATTGAACTTCTTTTGCTCAGGAAAATGTTTTTGAACCTCATCCTTGGATATTATGTATATCATATTTCATTCAGTTTTTATTGCTGAGTAATACTTACATTGTGAGCTTCCCTGGTGGCTAGCAGTACAGAATCCACCTGCAAATGCAGGAGACATAAGAGACACGGATTCAATCCTTGGATCAGAAGATCCCCTGGAGTAGGAAATGGCAACCTGCTCTAATATTCTTGCCTGGAAAATTCCATGGACAGAGGAACCTGGTGGGCTACAGTCCCTGGGGTCACAGAGAGTCAGACACGACTGAGCAGCTGACATACACACTGTATTTAGGCTAGGTGTAGATCACTTTAATCCAGTCAAGGATTGAGCTCATTCAAAGCTGGACTTCAGTTCTAAAAGCGGCTTATCTATTTCCTGTTCATTCTTCTTTCAAAGATGTAGTCCTTCAGAGTCCAACTGAAATTCTGGGACATCCACCAAAGTCTCTCCTCTTTTTTGTTGCTATTGTTCAGTCACTAGGTCCTGTCTGACACTCTGTGTCCCCATGGACTGCAGCATGCCAGTCTCCTCTGTCCTCTACTATCTCCCAGAGTTTGCTCAGACTCATATCCATTGTGTTGGTAATGCCATGAAATCATCTCATCCTCTGTTGCCCCCTTCTTCTCCTGCTCTCAGTCTTTCCTAGCATCAGAGTCTGCCTGTGAGTCAGCTCTTCACATCAGGTGGCCAGGGTATTAGAGCTTCAGCTTCAGCATCAGTCCTTCCAATGAATAGTCAGGATTGATTTCCTTTAGGAGTGACTGGTTTGATCTTCTTGCAGTCCAAGGGACTCTCAAGTGTCTTCTCCAATACCACAGTTTGAAAGCATCAATTCTTCAGCACTCAGCCTTCTTTATGGTCCAGCTCTCACATCTGTACATGACTACTGGGAAAATCATAGCTTTGACTGTATGAACCTTTGTCATCAAAGTGATGTGTCTCCTCTTTGCTGGATCCCAAATTCCAATTTGTGTGCCTCCAAGTCTGTAAAGATTGCCAGAAGCAATCTAGATTCAGCTTCTTAGCTTCTCAACCTTACTTTTGCTTTCAGATTGTGTGTGTGTGTGTGTGTGCGTGTGTGCACGTGTGCGCATATATTTTTTTCCCCCTTATCTTTCCAAGCTATTCAGCAGGAGGGTTAGTCAGAGACAACCTAGTAAGCCATGGCCAGAAGTGTCTTTTTATTCTTCTTCTCCCCTTCCCCTCTTCAATCCCAGCCCCTGCTAGAATATTCACATTTTAGCTGTACCTAATTTACTGTTATAGTCCTTAGACTAGTGCCTAGCACAGAATAGAAGTCAGTAGGTATTTGTTGAGTTAAATAATGGATGAATTAACATTCTATCTGAGGAGATAGAATGGACATTCAAAACAAAATATTTTTCCTATAATTTTTCGAATTTAATAGAAAGGTATCCATGAGCATAATTATGCTGAGTTTTGAACTGGTACTCAGGACTTTTAGAGTTCTAGTCTCTTATTGATATTTCCCCAAGGTCTTAACATCATTTGGTCTTTATTTATCCATTTGTAAATAATCTGTTATTCTCTCACTCATGAAAATTGTTATTTAAATTTAAGAGCTTTCAATAGAAAAAATTAAATGGGATTTCCCTGGTGGCCTAGTGGTTAGGATTCTGGGCTTTCACTGCTATGGCCCAGTTTCAGTCCCTGGTCAGGGAACTGAGCTTCTGCAAGCCACATGGTGTAGCCAAAAAGAAAAAGAGAGAGAGAAAAATTTAAAAGATGAAAAAAAAACCTGGAATTAATATTCTAATGAAGCAATCAAAATACTTTGGTATAAGTTTAGGCTTGTAATTTCTATTATTAAAACCTACCAGTGAATACAAATGACAGGTAAATTGTTATCATGTTTTAAGAGATAAAGATGAAAATTTTCATTAAAAATTATATTTTGCAATTATGCATAAATGTTTGTCTGTGTTTTCTCCCCCTCTTCCTTTAGAGCCATTTTAAGTGCCAGATCTAGTTATTTTGCTGCAATGCTGAGTGGCTGTTGGGCTGAAAGCTCCCAGGAGTGCATTACTCTCCAAAGGTAAGCATAATTTTACAAGGAAGCTTGACTGCAAATGATTGCAAATAATACTTCATACAGAGCGCTTTTCATGAATCTGATTTCCCTGTCTGTTCAATGAAATGTTTCTCATGTGATGGAATTCAGCAAGTACACTTTCTGAAAATGAGAGGAAGTTGGGAGCATTTAGTGATAGAGATAATGTATTACTCTTCTCAGACATCCATAACAAAATACCACAAACTGGTTGCTTTAAGCAACAGAAATTTGTTTTCTCACAGTTCTATAAGGCACCACCCAGCAAGGTTGGTGCCTGATGGGAGCTCTTACCTTAGGTCCGTTGAATGTGGACAGGCACCTTCTGCTGTATGCTCCAGTGACCCTGTTTTTAGTGCATGGGGCTGGGGGGCCAGAGAGGGGAAAGGAAGGTGGAGGGAGAGAGCTCACTCTCTGGTGTTTCTTATAAGGACACTAATCCTATCAGATTGGCTAGGGCCCTACCCTTATTACCTCATTTAACCTTAATTATTTCCTTAGAGAGCTTCCCTGGTTGTTCAGATGGTAAAGAGTCTGCCTGCAATGCAGGAGACTGGGTTTGATCCCTGGGTCTGGAAGATCCCCTGGAGAAGGGAATGGCTACGCACTCCAGTATTCTTGCCTGTAAAATCCCATGGACAGTGGAGCCTCGTGGGCTATGGTCCTTGGTATTGTAAAGAATTGGACACAACTGAGCGACTAACACACACACACACACATTTCCTTAGAAGCCCTATTTCCATATTGGGGTTAGGGCTCCAATATGTGAATTTAGGTGTATGGGGGAACACGGATTTTCAGTCTGTGATAGGTAATTTCTTTATTAAAGAATAATTTGGATAGGTGTGGATTTCAGTGACCTATGATAGTGCATTGGTGAATCTACACAGTTGGTGCAGTTTATATCAACTGCTGAGACAGTTATTAAGAGATGAACTACCTCCTTACATGTGAAATGGAATATTTTTTGGTCACAGATGATCACTGTGAGAATCCAGAATGTACAGTAGTGGGGAGGGCTTTTTCAGTAGGAAAACTGCCTGGGAGTTCTGAGGGAGAATTCCCGGCTTTCATCATTCTCACTGTGGATGGTTCCTCAACTGGGTCAGTCTTGGCTAGAAGCTTGGATGTGGAATGGTGGTAGTGATGATTCCGTAACAGTGGATGTGTGAAAAATATTGATAAACTCTCACTGTTTTTCACACTAGTCTATAATCTTGAGCCTTGTAGGTTACAGCTGTCTGGTTTCCTTACTAACTAAAATCAATCCCCAAATGCCTCTCATTTGTAATTTCTCACTCTATTGAAAAATGGAAAAATGGAAAATTAAAACATTATTTTTAAGAATATGTTATATGTTTTTATCTCTTTTCATGTTTCATTTATTTAATAGAAATGAGACATATGCAGAAGAACCTAAACCTCTTTTCTTTCATACCACGGTTTCTAGAGAGTTATGCTTTAGTTATATCACCTACTGTTTTGATCTGGCAACCACCAGGTAGTTCTTGATTATGGAAGATTTTATATGCCAAGCAAATAGTTTATTAGCCTGTGGGTAAAAAGAATGTGTAGTTGAGTCAGTCAGTGAAATTTTATCATCACTGTTGAAAAACCCTGTTGAAAAACAGCCTGAAAAAATGTTTCCTGCCAAAAAGATCTCTTCCTTTATGGTGAATTTAAAATATCTGCTGAATATTGGAAGAGAAATAATGCTTGCAGAGGCCAGAATTTCTGTAAGTGTGTCAATTCTAGAGGTAATCATCATTCTAGTGTATTTTGGAAATGTGTCCAGGGATTATGTTTCAGATGTTTTAGATATCTTTTATAAAAACTATCTACTCTCATTAGAGGTGAAGTCACTAAAAATTTAAATGGAGAGGTAACCATGTGATTCTGTGTGGTGAGATAAATGTCAAAAGAAGTGTATGATTATTGGACCTTATTTGACAGCAGGGGAAACATAGCTTTGATTCTATGGACCTTTGTTAGCAAAGTAGTGTCTCTGCTTTTTAATATGCTGTCTAGGTTGGTCATAACTTTCTTCCAAGAAGCAAGCATCTTTTAATTTAATGGCTGCAGTCACCATCTGCAGTGATTCTGGAGCCCAAGAAAATAAAGTCTGTCACTATTTCCATTTTTTTCCCATCTATTTGCCATGGAGTGATGGGACTAGATGCCATGATCTTAGTTTTTTGAATGTTGAGTTTTACACCAGCTTTTTCACTCTCCTCTTTCACCTTCATCAAAAGGCTCTTTAGTTCCTCTTACTCTCTGCCACAAGGGTGGGTTCATCTGCATATCTGAGGTGATTCATATTTCTCCCAGAAATCTTGATTCTAGCTTGTGCTTCACCCAGCCCAACATTTCACATAATGTACTCTGCATATAAGTTAAATAAGCAGGGTGACAATATACAGCCTTGACGTACTCCTTTCCCAATTTGGAACCAGTCTGTTGTTCCATATCTGGTTCTGTTGTTACTTCTTGACCTGCATACAGGTTTCGCAGTGGGCAGGTCAAGTGGTCTGGTATTCCTATCTCTTGAAGAATTTTCCACAGTTTGTTGTGATCTATACAGTCAAAGGCTTTAGTGCAGTCAATGAAGCAGAAGTAGATGTTTTTCTGGAATTCTTTAGTTTTTTTCTATGATCCATTGGATTTTGGCAATTTGACCTCTGATTGCTCTGCCTTTTCTAAATCCAGCTTGTACATCTAAAAGTTCACAGTTCACATACTGTTGAAGCCTGGCTCGAAGGATTTTGAGCATTACTTTGCTAGCATGTGAGATGAATGCCAATTGTGTGGTAGTTTGAACATTCTTTGGCATTGCCCTTCTTTGGGATTGGAATGAAAACTGACCTTTTCCAGTCCTGTGGCCACTGCTGAGTTTTCCAAATTTGCTGGCATATTGAGTGCAGCCCTTTCACAGCATCATCTTTTAGGATTTGAAATAGCTCAGCTGGAATTCCATCACCTCCACTAGCTTTGTTCATAGTGATGCTTCCTAAGGCTCACTTGACTTCCCTTTCCAGGATGTGTGGCTCTAGGAGAGTGATCACACAATTGTGCGTATCTGGGTTTTGAAGATCTTTTTTGTACAGTTCTTCTGTGTATTCTTGCCACCTCTCCTTAATATCTTCTGCTTCTGTTAGGTCCATACCATTTCTATCTTTATTGTGCCCATATTTTCATGAAATGTTTCCTTGGTATCACTGATTTTCTTCAAGAAATCTCTACTCCTTCCTGTTCTACTGTTTTCCTCTATTTCTTTGCATTGTTCATTTAAAAAGACTTTCTTATCGCCTTTCTATTCTCTGGAACTCTGCATTCAGATGGGTATATCTTTCCTTTTTTCCCTTGCCTTTCACTTCTCTTCTTTTCTCACCTATTTGTAAGGCCTCCTCTGCTGCTGCTGCTGCTAAGTCGCTTCAGTCGTGTCCGACTCTGTACGACCCCATAGACAACAGCCCACCAGGCTCCTCTGTCCACAGGATTCTCTAGGCAAGAATTCTGGAGTGGGTTGCTGTTTGCTTCTCCACAGACAACCATTTTGTCTATTAGCATTTCCTTTTCTTGGGGATGGTTTTGATCACCGCCTCCTATACAGTGTTACAAACTTCCATCCCCTTCAGGCACTCTGTCTATCAGATCTAGTCCCCTCTTGTATTACATATCAAATTGACTGTGTCAAATTACCACCTAAAATGTTATTAGTGTCATGGTGTATAAAGCTGTCAGAAGGTTAAAGCATATTTAGGAATTTTACTGTTTTAAAAAATCACATCTTTTAAGAATTTTTATAATGTAACAAAGTAATCTATAAAACAAATTGCCTTTTCACATTAACTTGTAAACCTGAGTAGATGTTTCAAGGGGTAGTGTCATATAGTAAAAAGATCATGGACTCTGGTGTCCTTATAGGAAGTCCTACATCCAGGCCCAAACTGTTACATGACTTTGGGACGTTGCTTACCTTCCCTGAGGTTGTTGAAAGGAAAAACTTGGCATAGTGTTTGGTGTATAGTCTGTAGTGCTGATTATTATTTACCTTTTTTTCTTTCCCTAAATGGTGCTGTGCTCATTTTTCTAGAGAGTAAAGTGTTCAAGTGAGCACCATTTCCAGGACTAGGACAGCAACACCTGCTTTGCTTGGTCAGTAACCTCTTTTGGAACTGTGCCACTGTTGCATATCTGTAGGATGTTTTCTGCAATAGATTAAAATTGAAATCTTATCTGTCCTTACGGAAAAGAGCCAATTGGTTTTTGGTTCTTTTTTGAGTTGGTAGCTCAAAGATGTAATGCATGTGACATTTTAAAATGAGACAGCCTTCAATAAATTAAGGTAGGAATAGTGGAATCCTATTATCCTAGTTTTAGGGCTTCCCAGGTGGCGTAATGGTAAAGAATCTGCCTGTCAATGCAGGAGATGCAAGAGACATGACTTCGATCCCTGTATCAGGAAGATCCTCTGGAGAAGTAAATGGCAACTGGCTCCAGTATTGTTGCCTGGAATCCCATGGAACCTGGTGGGCTATAGGCCACAAAGAGTGGGACATGACTGACCAACTGAGCACACACGTTTAATCCTAGTTCTACCCATGTCCCAGAGTTGGAAGGTGGGAGGATAAAGCTGAAAGGAAGTTCCCCTGGTTGGCAAGGGGACGTTTTCTACATCCAGTACTGGAAGTTGAACAGCCAATATTTCCATAAAGAAACCCCACGTGTTTCCATTTTATGTAAACAGAAGTCTTCCGGTGGTGGCTTGAGACTTTAGAGTATAAATTTGGATTTTTTCATCTCCCTTCAGAGACTCCTGGCTTGCTCTGAACCTTCAGGATGACCTTTTCAAATGTAAATCAGGTCATATTTCTCTTCTGGTCAAAATTCTTCAATGCCTTCTCATCACAAATTAGAATTAAACCCAAATCTTTATCATAAGCTATAAGAACCTGTATGATCTGACCCATAAGATTCTCCCAGACTTCCCCACCTAAAGGAGCTACAGCCCAACTCTCCAGTTACTTTTTTCTATGTTATTCTGTTAGATTGTCTTCACTTTTCACTGTTAAAATTATCTTCGTATATTTGTTGACATGGGCTTCCCTGGTGGCTCAGACAGTAAAGAATCTGCCTGCAATACATGAGACCTGGGTTCGGCCCCTGGGTTGGGAAGATCCCCTGGAGGACAGCATGGCAACCCACTCCAGTATTCTTGCCTGGAGAATTCCATGGACAGAGGAGCTTGGTGGGCTACAGTCCATATGGTCACAAAGAGTCCAACTTGACTCTTGAGTGACTAAGCACACACATTTGTTGACATTTGTTGTCCATGTCCTCTCTCTAGAATGTAAGGTCCAGAATAGCACCTATCATTCAATAAATATTGAATGTAGATGAATGAGTGAATGAGGCCCTATGTTACCTTAGCCCACATATGTAGAAACCTGAAACTTTAGGAAGCACATATATAGCATAGAGGTTTTAGACTGGGTACATGTTATCTCTGAGCCTAGTGCTCTGTCCTCTCATGGTCTTTTATTTTTTCTAACTGTTGAGTGTATGTAATATTTTCATCTCCTATAGGATTTTATTCTGATTTGCCTAGAGGGTCCCATGGACGGAGGAGCCTGGAAGGCTGCAGTCCATGGGCTTGCTGGGGGTAGGGCACGACTGAGCGATTTCGCTTTCACTTTTCACTTTCATGCACTGGAGAAGGAAATGGCAACCCACTCCAGTGTTCTTGCCTGGAGAATCCCAGGGACAGAGGAGCCTAGTGGGCTGCCGCCTATGGGGTTGCATAGAGTCGGACACGACTGAAGCGACACAGCAGCAGCAGCAGCAGCAGCAGTGCTTTAAATCTTTCCATTTATTTAAACTGTGGGTTATTGCAGTAATTTGTTTTTTGGCAAGTCAGTTGATCATGTCTTTATAAATACTTTTCATAAAAATACAGATGACTTATAATAATGAGGCTGCAGTTTAATAAAACAGCTGTCAAGACAGCAGGAAAACAGTTTCTTGCTGTTTTTATAGCTATCATATATATTGATATATAAGCTCAAATGTCCAGATTTTGCTGTTTATTTTAATAAAAGTTTTATTTCTACCTAGTCATTATTTTCCTTTGCTTAAATATGTCAAGTCTTAGAAGAAACTATTCTTATAACATAAATATTCAATCCTCATTAACACTAATAAGAATGGCTCTTGAAATTTCAAGGAAAAGTGCATGGAATGTAACTATTATGCTACTGTTTTATATGAACAGACTACAGATAATACAGCATAATTATACTGAGATCAACTCTTGTCATATCCATGTATATAAATGAGCATATTTAGAGATTTGACTTTTTTCTAAATATTAAAGAAGAGATATGGAGTTTTGAATCAGCAGAAACCATTGTATAAGCCATACAATGTTAGCCATTGTATAAGCCAGTAAATATATATTAAGTAAACTAAAAAATATTTATATGTTTTCAACTCAATATTCTTTCTGAAGGTTCAGGAGATGCTTGTAACTACCCTAATAAGCCATTCATTAAATATTCAATAAACATTTATTGAGCATATATTATTTAAGGCCAAAGAATCAAAGCACCTTTCTGAGTCCTACCCTGTGGAACTCCCTTTCTTTTCTCCTTGCCTTTCTCCTTGTCTCCCTTTAGCAGACATTAGATACTGTGCTTAACAAACTGTGAATGTCTTATCAGCACTGTCCCCAGCCTGCTTCCATGCAGAGCTCCAGTATTATGCAGGGAAAGGAAATTTTGATCCTGGGGATATTGAATCAATGCTGACATTTGCTTCTACTAGAGATGGAAGGGTAAATAAGACACAAATCCTGCCCACACAGAATTCAGTTTAGAAGGAGAAACAAATACGTAAACAAAGATATTATAAATCAGTTTGATAAATGTGATAATGGAAGTGTGTGTGTGTGTGGGGGGGGTGTATTATACTGCTTAAGAGCCCAGGCATTGGAGTATGGATTTAAATTCCAAATTCCAATGCAGTTTGCCTGGATTTAAATTCCAGTGCATCACTAGCCATTTGATGTTGGGCAATTAATTTTTTTCCCAGCACCCACCTCCATGAGCAAGTTACTTAATTTCAGGTTTTTCATTTGTAAGATGAGACTAATAATAATAACCTCCCATTGAGTTGTTACGATTAAATGAGCTAATTGCATTGAAAATGCTTATTAGCTCAGTGACTAAATCATAATAAATGCTCAATAAATGTTAGTTATTATTTATGTTTAACGTTCAGTGATTTCCTTTTTTCCCCCCCTTGGGAGTGTTAAGGAAACAATCAGAGGTAAAGAGCCACGTGTCTTGTATCTAAAAGATGAAATAAATAGAGAGGGAGAGAATTTTAAGCAGAGTGAACAGTATGTGATAAGGAACGGATGTATAAGGAACTGTAAGTCGTTCAGGTATAGGAAATGGTAGTTTGCTTATCCTGGAACAGCTGCTAGAGAAACCAGAGATCATATAATAAAGAACATTCTGTGCCAAGCTAAGGAATTTGGGCTTTTTTTCCTAGGTCCTATGGAGAATTGCTAAAGGGTTTTAGAAGTCAGGGACTGTATCAGATTTACATTTTAGCAAAGTCACTCTGATTGCAATGTGTGAAATGGGATGTGAGGAGGTAATTTCAGGCAAGAAGCCCTCAGAGTACTATGATGAAGTATAGTACAGATGAAAGAAACTGAGAGGCTAAACTAGGGCAATAAAAGGGGGAAATATATAGCAAAAGGGCTTCCCTGGTGGCTCAATGGTAAAGAATCTGCCTGCCAATGCAGGAGACAACGGTTTGATTCCTGGGTTGGAAGATCCCCTAGAGAAGGAAATAGCAACCTACTCCAGTATTCTTAGGTGGCTCATCGATTAAGAATCTGCCTGCAATGCAGGAGCCACAGGAGTCCTGGGTGCCAACCCTGAGTCAGGAAGATCCCCTGGAGGAGGGCATGACAATCCATTCCAGTATTCTTGCCAGAAGATCCCTTAGACAGAGGAGCCTGGCAGGCTACAGTCCATAGGGTCTCAAAGAGTCAGACATGACTGAAGTGACTTAGCACACACCAGTGTTCTTGCCTGGGAAATCCAATGGACAAAGTACAGACCGTGGATCACAAGAGTCAGACACGACTTAGTGACTAAACAACGACAGCAACAGACGGCAGAGGCTGAATTAAAAAACATTTGAAGGTATAAAATGATAGGATATAATGAGAGAGAGGATTAAGATGAACCTCCAGCTCTGACTTAGGCAGACTTATTCTTCAGTCTTCTTTTTGTTATTTCTGTTTTGTTCATAGCACTGTTACAGGACTCCTTGCATTTGTCCCACCTTCTATTCCTCTGTACCAAGAAGAGTGAATTACCTAGTAACCACTGGGCATTGGTCAGGACGAACTCTGACCTGAGGGTTAATTTGATGATGAGAGGTAATTTAATTTCTTTTCTCCTTTCTTCTCTGCTGAATCTGTGGAAAGAGGTGATGTAAAGAAGGGTATCTGTTATCCATCTTAGCTATCTATTGGAGTTCTGAGGGGGCCCAATAAATAGTATACTTTCTTCCTGCTCACAATAAGACAAAAGAATCAGCAGGTGAAATTAGAAAACATTTCCTTAATTTTTGATAAGGCAGTAAAATGTGATTTTACGCAAAAGCCAAAGTTGATTTGCTTGCTATGTCTACTCTAAGACAGCCCACTTGAGAGAAAGTCTGAATCTGGATAGCAGTACGCTTCTCTCTCACCTCTTACTGCTGGTTCAGCAGCGAAAAAAGGAGAAAAGAAATCAGTTTACCTCTCATCTAGAAAGCTGAGCGCCAAAAATTGATGCTTTTGAACCATGGTGTTGGAGAAGACTCTTGAGAGTCCCTTGGACTGCAAGGAGATAAAACCAGTCAATCCTAAAAGAAATCAATCCTGAATATTCATTAGAAGGGCTGATGCTGAAGCTCCAATACTTTGGCCACCTGATGAGAAGAGTCAACTCATTAGAAAAGATCCTGATGCTGGGAAAGACTGAAGGCAGGAGGAGAAGGGCATGATGAAGGAGGAGATGGTTGGATGGCATCACCGACTCAATAGACATGAGTTTGAGCAAGCCCTAGGAAATAGTGAAAAACAGGGAAGCCTGGGATGCTGCAAGCCAAGGGTTGCAAAGAGTTGGACACTACTAAGCAAATGAACAACAACACGTTCCTCATGATCAACAACCAGTGGTTGTTGTCCACCAATCAGATAATTAATCTTCCTTGATACAGAGGAATAGGGGAGGGCCAAGATGCAAGAAGTCCTGTA
>NW_011495027.1:10008617-10017707 GCF_000754665.1 Bison bison bison
AGTAATAGAAGAGTGAATCTGGGGTGCTGGGAGAAGTCATGAGAGTCTGAGATCTAGTAGTCCATGAAACATAAAGATTATCACTTCAGGCTACTTCTTTAAGTTATGTCTTTTAAATCTGTAATATGAGGATGTTGGCAGAGCTAGAGCTGCTGGATAGGTATTACAAATTAAGAAATATGTATGCACAGCAAGAATCTTTCTAGTGAATGGAGTAGTTGTCCATCCCAGGCTTTAAGCAAAATGAGAGGCCATTTTTCAAAGATGCTGAAGAGGATTTCTTAAGGAGCCAGAGATTGAACTATGACCTCTAAAGTCCTTTCTAACTTTGTCTATCATGGAAGATGCCCAACAAAGAATTAATTATTTTATCATATACTAATCACCCTTATGGCAGAAAGTGAAGAGGAACTAAAAAGCCTCTTGATGAAAGTGAAAGAGGAGAGTGAAAAAGTTGGCTTAAAGTTCAACATTCAGAAAATTAAGATCATGGCATCTGGTCCCATCACTTCATGGCAAATAGATGGGGAAACAGTGGAAACAGTGTCAGACTTTATTTTTGGGGGCTCCAGAATCACTGCAGATGGTGATTGCAGCCATGAAATTAAAAGACACTTACTCCTTGGAAGGAAACTTATGACCAACCTAGAGAGCATATTAAAAAGCAGAGACATTATTTTGCCAACAAAGGTCCGTCTAGTCAAGGCTGTGGTTTTTCCAGTGGTCATGTATGGATGTGAGAGTTGGACTGTGAAGAAAGCTGAGGGCCGAAGAATTAATGCTTTTGAACTGTGGTGCTGGAGAAGACTCTTGGGAGTCCCTTGGACTGCAAGGAGATCCAACCAGTCCATTCTAAAGGAAACCAGTCCTGGGTGTTCATTGGAAGGACTGGTGCTGAGGCTGAAACTCCAGTACTTTGGCCACCTCATGTGAAGAGTTGACTCATTGGAAAAGACCCTGTTGCTGGGAGGGATTGGGGGCAGGAGGAGAAGGGGATGACAGAGGATGAGATGGCTGGATGGCATCACCGACTCGATGCACATGAGTTTGGGTGAACTCCAGGAGTTGGTGATGGACAGGGAGGCCTGGCATGCTGCAATTCATGGGGTCGCAAAGAGTCGGACATGACTGAGTGACTGAGCTGAACTGAACTGAATAACATTTTACAATATATAAAAACCCATGGCTGCAGTTATAACTTCATTTTTTTTTTTATAACTTCATTTTTAAATTAATGGCATACCTCATGGATGTTATTTGAAAATTGTATTCTTCAGATAAAAATGAGATTAGAACTTTATCTTGACTGAAAATTTATGGGAAAATAGAATGTATCATTGATATCAGTTAAACCTTAATTATTTCTGGATTTGAGTTTAGTTTTCTTTTATTTTTCAGTATAAGCCATGTAGAAATGAATGTTATGATGCACTTTATATACGGAGGAACTTTGGACTTTCCAGTCAAAGCTAATGTTGGGTAGGTATTTTTTAATGATTTTAAATATAAAAATATTGATATTTTGTGGCTTCTGCTTTATTGAGCTTTGTTTAAAAGTGTCAGTGAAGTAGAAGTTTCATTTTTATTATTTTGCTGAATGTTGTACATATTTTGGCAATATCTAAAAACAGTAAGTCACCTTATTTAGAAGAAAAGATGATCTAGCATCTTTTAGATAAGATTAAGATTAGATAGATTAAGATAAGATAGATAGATTAAGATAAGAATAAGATTAAGAAAAGTCTTTATTAGACTTAAATAGAAGGAAATGGCCACCCACTCCAGAATTCTTGCCTGGAGAATCCCGTGGACAGAGGAGCCTGGCAGGCTACAGTCCATGGGGTCCCAAAGAGTCGAACACGACTAAGTGACTAATTGCTGCTGTGTTTGAAAAACTTAATATTTGTTTTGGAAAATAAATGACAGATTTTATAAAGTTAATTCAACTTTAGTCAAATTTGGAATTTTATAAATTTTTTTGCTACTTTATTTTTAAATTTTAGGATGTCAAAAGAAAAAAACCCAAAAGTAATTTGAGAATATAGGCATCCTAAAGATCAACAATGGTATGGTTCTTTAGTACTCTATGGCGACATGCCATCATCTAAGCTGCTGAAATCCTAAATACATCTTGCTCGTCTAATTTTCGGGATGTTCTCTCCTTTTATTGCTATTCTAACATCACACAAATGAAGGCTGCTCTTTTAATTTTAAATATTTATTAGTTCTTTTAGTTATAAACTGAATGAATATGATTTGAGGGTGAAAGTATCCTGAGTCACAGGGATTAAATACTGGAAACCCGTATGAAACTTTATCATGGAATTGAGACTTGTAGGTTTCCTGAGTACCTAGCATATGTGTGGGTGCTTAGAAATACTTGCCAATTGAAAGAAGCAACAGAAGCCCTCTGAGTCATTGGATGCCACCTCTAATCTCATGGTACTCTGTAGGCATTTTCAATATGATAAACATCAATTAGTTGCCCTCCCCCTAAATTTTTATTTATTGTGAAGAGTTGTAACTTTTATAGCCTTTGAAGCAGTTTCCTGGGCCTTGTTGTATATATCACTGAGAATATGAGGGGAAGTTGTAAAACATCTCCAAATTTACTTTGTGTTATTCTCCACAATTCAAATCAAGTTACAGTGCTTTCAACTTTTGACCTATGTTCTTCTTATAACCTGTAAAGAGTACTATGTAGGGCAGAAAGTTAGAATTAAAATAGTTAAGATTATTATTTTCTCCAAACAAACTATTTATCATTAAGAAATTATTGTGTATTATGCCTTGGTATTTAAATTGAAGAATTAACAGTGCATCTATTTTTATTTTAGTCAGATACTCAATATGGCTGATATGTATGGACTAGAAGGATTAAAAGAAGTAGCAATCTATATTTTAAGAAGAGATTACTGTAATTTCTTTCAGAAGGTAATTATTGAGTCTCAGAAATCTTTTACCTAATACCTAAAGTAATCTATGATTACCTCCTAGATTCTTAACTCTGTTAGTATTGTCGTTTTAGCTAATGGTAACTCTACTGAGAAATAACTCTTAGGATGTGCTTGTAGAAAACAGAAATCAATTCAGATCATTTTAAATAAGATAAAACTGAGGTAGGGGTTTACTGAAAGGATATGGCAATATCCTATATAATTCAAAAGTGGAGTACACAGTTGGAACTCTGTTAGTTAGGGTTTGGAACTGAGAGAAAGGAAGCTGGCAACTAGGGTTACTTTCTCCATTTATCAAAGGGCACCACAGTGCTTCATCAGTTTTTTCCCCTGAAGGAAAACTCCTCCTTCCTACCACTTCTCTTTATAGCATGTACTTGGAGTGGAATATAGTTCTCTTCTACTTCTCCAGGTGCTATATGAATACTGACTTTCTAATTTTAGTTTATGCAAACTTAAATTTGTTGTCTAAAGAAAGGTATTGTACTATTTATTTCAAAGCCATTTGTGCATTGTTTTAATTTTCTCTTATTTTTAATTTTCTTATTTATGCTTTTCTTTGTAAACAATGGTCATGTATTATGTTTATAATCATCAAAAAACAAGTATTAAAAGGATTGTTTACATAAATAGTCCCCTCTTATTGGATACTTGAACCAACAATATGCATTGTAATGAGGTAATTTTAATAATTTTAAGCATATTTAAATTTAGATTTTTATGTTGGGTAGGACTTTTCCTATCTCTTTATAAGTTGTATCTGAGGTATCACCCCATGGGTTAAAACAGAGGCATAAACTGGGTCTACCACCACTACCAACCCTTCCTGTTTTACTGAGAAACGGTTAAACTCCTCAGGTAACCTTTATCAAGCCTTTAATCAGTTACCGTTCATTCCAGCTTTTATAAGGAAGGGAACTAGAAGAAGGGGCATAGTCTGTGGTATCCTCAGCACTGTAGAAAGTAAAGAATCCTAGTAAAAAGACTTTTCCTTCTCTTTCATCTTTTTTCCTCATCTTCCCTGCCAAGTGAAAGTTAGCAGGGAGATCCAAGACTATCCCAGATAAACATTAAAGATAGGGATATTTGCAATGAGGATATAGTGTCCTCTCAGCCCTGAGATGGACATCTACCATGGACATCTATATAACCGGACCACTCTGGGATTTCTATCAAAGAAGAAAATACTAAGGGATTTCTTGGAAGAGCCTAGAGTATATCTCAGGAACCAGTGAGAATATACTTGAATATGGAGATTTCTAAAAGGAGGAGGAGGCTTGCTGGAGAAGCCAGTACTACCCTGGTGACTAGAGACAGTAGTTATTGTCATAGACAGAAAAAAAATAAAAGTCCATTCCATACCCCAAGTATACACGGTATGCAAGAAAAGAAAAGGACCTTAGTGGTTCAGTGAAGATTAGAAGAGGCTGATACAGGGTCAAATAATACTGTGTCCCATGTAGGGAGGCATTGAGCATCATGAATCCTAGAAGGTTCCTTCGTCCACCGAGAGGCTGGGGAGAACTTCGGTCTGTCACTTAATGAGCCACCACATTAGCAAAGGCCACCAACATCTGGATTAGAGCGTTCAAGGACATCTTCCTATTACCCTGCTGGTCACTGGTTAGTTACTTAAAGTGACCATACCCAACCACAGCCCTATTCCAAAGGAGTTAGACCCACTAAATGGCAGAGCAAGGGATCATGCTCTATTTGCATTCCAGATCTCCCCAACTGGAAGTGTAGTCAGTGATGGGGAACAAAAGATTTAAATTAAGTGTGAAATAGGTGTTTGATTTTAAATACCAAAAGTAACCAGAAGATACTAGAATGCACCTGTAATCATTAAAGGATGGAAAAAAAGTGAAATTGACACAGCTTGGTTGATAGCACTAACTGGGGATAAAAAGTTTGATGTTAGTATCTGCTTTAAACTGAGATTCCTCAATAAACCAATTACATGAAACATTTTAAGACCAATCTCTATTATGGATTGTCCTTGGACCATTACTTCTACTTTTTAGTATGTTCAAGAGTAGACATAGGTTACGTGCAGCTTCCTATATTTTACTTTAAAAATTCCCCTTAATTTTAAAAAATACAACATATTTGTTGTCATTAAAATAACAGAAGGTGAAATTCTTTTGAATTATCAACATGGTGTTTTGTTGAAAACTTTTTTATTCTATTTTAATATAGTCTATATTACTGTAGTAACAGATATTTAAGAGCAAACTTTTTATTGATCTGATCTTGAAATTGTTTGCTTTACTACCTTGACACTATATATTTTAATAAATATATATTTTTGAATATATAATTTTTAACTTCTAGATCTCAATGATACAGTTTCTTGGCAGTGACTTAAATATAGTAAATCTATAATAGCTCATCCCACAGTAATATATGTTGGGGTATAATGTGGTGGTGAATTGGCCCCAGAACTCTTGGCAAGCTAGCTTCAGTCATTTCATTAACGTCATAATCTTGCCATTATTCAACTAAATTTTAGAACTTCATTTATATGATTATAGTGGGTTTTACATTACATGCTATTTGCCACTGATTTACATATATATTTTAGGTTATGATTTAAATAGATGTCCTCCCAAATTTTATACGCAGGTTTTGAAAATGACTATAAGACCTGTTATCCTATTATAAAAATACTTAGGAAATCAGCATTTCCATATAAGTAAAATTCTTAGAAAGCTACAGTTATCACTTTAAGTCAGGGATCAGTAAACTTTTGCTGTAAAAGGCTAGATAATTAGTATTCTAGGGTTTATGGGCCATACAGCCTCTATCACAGCTACTCGGCTTTCTGTTGTAGACCAAGAGCAGATATGGACCGTCTGTAAATGGAACAGCATAGCAGTGTTCCAATAAAACTTTATTCACAAAAAGAGTGATGGACTAATTTTGGAGCACAAGCTGGTTTGCCAGCCATTGCATTTAAACAGCAAATTATTTTGCAGTTTAATATTTTTTATGGAATATTATGGAAATTATGGAATTTTATGGAAATCCAACATCTGTTGGATCATAGAAAAAGCAAGAGAGTTCCAGAAAAGCATCTACTTCTGCTTTATTGACTATGCCAAAGCTTTTGACTATGTGGATCATAACAAACTGTGGAAAATTCTTCAAGAGATGGGAATATCAGACCACCAGACCTGCCTCCTGAGAAATCTGTACACAGATAAAGAACCAACAGTTAGAACTGGACATGGAACAACAGTCTGGTTCCAAATCAGAAAGGAGTACGTCAAGGCTGTAAATTGTCACACTGCTTATTTAACTTATATGCAGAGTACATCATGTAAAATGCTGGGCTGGATGAAGTACAAGCTGTAATCAAGATTGCCAGGAGAAATATCAATAACCTCAGATATGCAGATGACACCACCCTTACGGCAAAAAGCAAAGAGGAACTGAGGAGCCTCTTGATGAAAGTGAAAGAGGAGAGTGAAAAAGCTGGCCTAAAATTCAACATTCAAAAAACTAAGATCATGGCATCTGGTCCCATCAGTTCATGGCAAATAGATGGGGAAACGATGGAAACAGTGACAGGCTTTATTTTTTGGGGCTCCAAAATCACTGCAGATGGTGACTACAGCCATGAAACTAAGAGACACTTGTGCCTTGGAAGAAAAGCCATGACCAACCTAGACAGCATATTAAAAAGCAGAGACATTATTTTGCCAACAAAGGTCCATCTAGTCAAAGCTATGGTTTTTCCAGTAGTCATGTATGGGTGTGAGAGCTGGACCATAAACAAAGCTGAGCACCAAAGAATTGATGCTTTTGAACTGTGGTGTTGGAGAAGACTCTTGAGAGTCTCTTGGACTGCAAGGAGATAAAACCAGTCCATCCTAAAGGAAATCAGTCTTGAATACTCATTGGAAGGACTGATGCTGAATCTGAAGCTCCAGTACTTTGGCCACCGCACGTGAAGAACTGACTCATTCGAAAAGACCCTGATGCTGGGAAAGATTGAGGGCAGGAGGAGAAGGGGACGACAGAGGATGAGATGGTTGGACGGCATCACCAACTCAGTGGACATGAGTTTGAGCAAGCTCCGGGAGCTGGTGATGGACAGGAAAGCCTGTTGTGCTGCAGTCCTTGGGGTTGCAAAGAGTTGGAACTGAACTGATGGTGGAGGCATTTCTGAAGAAGCTTTTGCCCTTCTCTGAGGGCACAGTATCTTCAGAAGTACATATTTAGATACTATATATACAAATGGGCGGATTGCTGGTCTTTATTAAGTGTATAAATTCAGATCACAACTAGTGAATGCGTACAAAAAGAAACTGAATTGTATTCACCCCAAAAGGGCAATAGATGTGCCTAGGAACATAGTCCAAAACCTGAAAATACATGGCACAGGCAGTATGTAGCACATATTAAGGCTTACCATTCAACTATGACTTAAATTAAATCCCTTACAATTATACAATGGAAGTGCCAAATAGATGCAAGGGGTTAGATCTGATAGAGTATCTGAAGAACTATGGACGGAGGTTTGTGACATTGTACAGGAGGCAGTGATCAAGACCATCCCCAAGCAAAAGAAATGCAAAAAGGCAAAATGGTTGTCTGAGGAGGCCTTACAAATAGCTATGAAAAGAAGAGAAGCCAAAGGCAAAGAGAAAGGGAAAAATATACCCATTTGAATGCAGAGTTCCAAAGAATAGCAAGGAGAGATAAGAAAGCCTTCATCAGTGATCATTGTAAACAAATAGAGGAAAACAATAGGATGAGAAAGACTAGAGATCTCTTCAAGAAAATTAGAGATACCAAGCGAACATTTCGTACAAAGCTGGGCATAATAAAGGACAGAAATGATACACAACCCAACAGAAGCAGAAGATATTAAGGAGAGGTAGCAAGAATACACAGAAGAACTACACAAAAAAGACCTCCATGACCCAGATAACCACAATGGTGTCATCACTCACCTAGAGCCAGACATCCTGGAGTGCGAAGTCAAGTGGGCCTTAGGAAGCATCACTACGAACAAAGCTAGTAGAAATGATGGAATTCCAGTTGAGCTATTTCAAATCCTAAAAGATGATGCTGTGAAAGGGCTGCACTCAATATGCCAGCAAATTTGGAAACCCAGAAGTGGCCACAGGACTGGAAAAGGTCAATTTTCATTCTAATCACAAAGAAAGGCTATGCCAAAGAATGTTCAAACTCCACACAGTCACACGCATCTCACATGCTAGCAAAGGAATGCTCAAAATTCTCCAAGCCAGGCTTCAACAGTCCATGAACTGTGAACTTCCAGATGTTCAAGCTGTATTTAGAAAAGGCAGAGGAACCAGAGGTCAAATTGTGAACATCTGTTGGATCACTGAAAAAGCAAGAGAGTTTCAGAAAAACATCTATTTCTGCTTTATTGACTATGCCAAAGCCTTTGACTTTGTGGATCACAACAAACTGTGGAAAATTCTTCAAGTGATGGGAATACCAGACCACCTGACCTGCCTCCTGAGAAATCTGTATGCAGGTCAAGAAACAACAGTTAGAACTGGACATGGAACAACAGACTGGTTCCAAATCAGGAAAGGAGTACATCAAAGGCTGTATATTGTCACCCTGCTTATTTAACTTCTATGCAGAGTTAAAATGCAAAATGCTGTGCTGGAAATAAAGCACAAGCTGGAATCAAGATTGCCAGGAGAAATATCAATAACCTCAGATATTCAGATGACACCACCCTTATGGCAGAAAGTGAAGAACTAAAAATCCTCTTGATGACAGTGAAAGAGGAGAGTGAAAAAGCTGGCCTAAAATTCAACATTCAAAAAACTAAGATCATAGCATCCGGTCCCATCAGTTCATGGCAAATAGATGGGGAAACAATGGAAACAGTGACAGACTTTATTTTGGGGGGCTCCAAAATCACTGCAGATATGACTGCAGCCATGAAATTAAAAGACACTTGCTCCTTGGAAGAAAAGTTATGACCAACCTAGACAGCATATTAAAAAGCAGAGACCTTACTTTGCCAACAAAGGTCCGTCTAGTCAAAACTATGGTTTTTCCAGTAGTCATGTATGGATGTGAGAGTTGGACTATAAAGAAAGCTGAGCACCAGAGAATTGATGCTTTTGAACTGTGGGAA
>NW_011495027.1:10017807-10026732 GCF_000754665.1 Bison bison bison
CAGAGACCTTACTTTGCCAACAAAGGTCCGTCTAGTCAAAACTATGGTTTTTCCAGTAGTCATGTATGGATGTGAGAGTTGGAGTATAAAGAAAGCTGAGCACCAAAGAATTGATGCTTTTGAACTGTGGTGTTGGAGAAGACTCTTGAGAGTCCCCTGGACTGCAAGGAGATTCAACCAGTCCATCCTGAAGGAAATAAGTCCTGAATATTCATTGGAAGGACTGATGCTGAAGCTGAAGCTCTAATACTTTGGCCACCTGATGCAAAGAACTGAC
Organism: Bison bison bison; assembly: GCF_000754665.1. NCBI lineage: Eukaryota > Metazoa > Chordata > Mammalia > Artiodactyla > Bovidae > Bison > Bison bison. The sequence continues at coordinate 10,018,085 of NW_011495027.1, forward strand.
TCATTGGAAAAGACTCTTATGCTGGGAAGGATTGAAGGCTGAGGAGAAGGGTATGACAAAGAATGAGATGGTTGGATGCCATCGCCAACTCAATGGACTTGTGTTTGAGCAAGCTCCAGGAATTGGTGATGGACAGGGAAGCCCTACATGCTGCAGTCCATGGGGTCACAAAGAGTTGGACAAGACTGAGCAACTGAACTGAATTAAACTGACTGACTGAGGTTTAATACGAAGAACAGTGAGTTTTTCAATACTTGTGTCTACATTTTATTTATTTATTGTTTTAGTTCATTACTTCTGTATATGTACTTTTTAAAATATGTTCATATAATCATGATCTAATTAAATTCTGTCATTTTGCCTGAGGTCAGTGTAGGATCTCCCATTGCACATGTACTTACATTTCTACTTTAGGAAGCAGATTAGACCCTATGGTTGTGTTGCATTGTGATGTGCTAGGAATTATTATACTACATTTAGTCTAGAAAATATTTATGCTAAAAGAAATTAGAATAAAAACTGTTCATTCTGGCAGCTAAAAGAACTCAAATGCTATTAAAAAAAAGGTTATCAGTGATACTTAATTTTAAAAGAATAAATACTTTTGTATTACATATATTTATTCTGTAGTTTAGGTATATAAATCAGATCATTTTTATGAACCACTTTTAGCCTTATAAGTTGATAAAGAGTAAATGTAGTGTTTTCTGTCAATTTTAGCCTGTTTCCAGAAGGTTGGCATCTATATTAGAATGCCTGATTATTGCTCATTCAGTTGGAGTGGAAAGTCTTTTTGCTGACTGCATGAAGTAAGTGATCTGAAATAGTACTGATACTATTGATTTAGGGGTTTTGTTCTTCCATTCTCCTAAGTTTCTGGGAAATTTTAGACTTGGCCTATTTTCTTAAGCACAATGTAAATAGCTTAATGCTCTACTAGTTACAACAATTGAGAAGAAGTATTGACTTAGATATTACTCAAGATGCTTGGGATCGACTTTTTTAGCTGAACCATGGTTACTTACATTAAAATCCATGCACATAACCCAAAGTGCGTTTAAAATATGTGTTTACAGAAAAGGAAACATACTTAAGTCCATTACAGCACTCACAAAATTAACTGTTAGGGTTAGTTAAAACATACATATTTAAAATTTATATCATTGAAAACCAAAATGTTATTGAATATATTATAATGAAAAATATTTTCATTTCTTTAACTTGAGATTCTTTTATTTTCAATAGGTGGATTGTAAAGCACTTTGCAAGGTTTTGGTCTGAAAGAAGCTTTGCAAATGTACCTCCTGAGATTCAGAAAAGTTGTTTTAATATGTTGATTCATTCTTTAGTAAGTATAACCTGAATACTTTGTGTTTGTCATCAAAAAGTTTACTCAATTTTATATAAGTACTTTCTCAGTGTTTTAAATACACAAGTAAAATTGTGTTACAAAAACAAGATGAAAGAGCCAATTCCAGATAACCCAGAACCAATTCTCAGAACCTGTCTTTAAGACTGTTCCTCCATACCAAATGGAGAATTCAATCAGAGAAGCATAATCACTAGAAAGTATATATTTGTTGATGAACAAAAGGGGCAAGGGGCATTGTCTCCGTAATATGTACCTCCACTTACTAAGGTAGTTTAGGGGACAACACTGAAACAGCGGCACCATTCTCCAAGAGGTGGCAGATTAATTACATGCCTTTCATCATGGCAAAGGCAGTGTTTCTGGTAAAACTGCTGTCCATGGACTTACTGCCTTTTTCACCACCGTACTATTCTACACAGCATCATTTCTGACTAAAAAACTCACTTCACTGCAAATGAAGTGCAGCAGTGGGCCCGTGTTTACCAGTTTCACCTGTCCTAGCATCGCCCTGTCACCCTGAAGCAGCGGGCTTGAGAACATGGAGGAATGGCCTTTTGAAGACTTGGTTGCAGTGCAGCCAGGTGGCAGAGCCTTGTAGGACTGGTGCAGTGTCCTCCAGGAGGTTGTATATGCTCTAAATCAGTTTTTGATTTATTGTGCTGTTTCTTGACATAACTAGGATCCACAAGTCCAGAAGTCAAGGTGTGGAAGTGAAAGTGGCTTCACGTGTAATTATTCTTTGTGATCCACTACCAAAATTTTTGCTTCCCGTCTCTGAAACTTTAGGATCTGCTGGTCTAGAGGTCTTAGTTCCAAAGAGATAAATGCTTCTACCTGAGGACACACATGATACCATTGAAGTGGAAGTTGGGACTGCCTCCTTATGGCCACCGTGTAAATCAACAGATAGAGAAGAGGAATTCTTGTTAGATTGAGCCTATTAGGGAAGAATTGGGTTGATACTATATAATGTGGGTAAGGAAGAGTACATCTGGAATGCAGTACTCCCCTGTCTTGTGATTAAATCAGTTAAAAACCCCAATTTAAATAGCACTTCAGGAATAAAAGTTTGGGCCACCTTACCAGATAAAAGAGTTATAAATAGCATAGGTACTTGTTGAGGGCAAAGGAAACATGGAATGATTGTGGGAAAAGGTAATTATAAATACTCAGTATGACCACGTGACCAGGTTCAGAAATGAGCATTGTAGTAGTTGTGATATAAACATATTGATTCCCACCTGTTTTTTTTTTGGCTGTGCTGGGTCTTCATTGCTACATGTGGGCTTCCTCTAGTTGTGGTGAGTGGGGCTGCTGTTTAGTTGTGGTGCATGGGCTCCTTATTGCAATGGCTTCTCTTGTTGCACAGCACGGGCTCTAAGTTCTTGGGCTCAGTGGTTGCTGCTCATGGGCTCTAGAGCACAGGTGCAGTGGTTGTGACACACAGGCTTAATTGCTGGGAAGCATGTGCAATCTTCCCAGACCAGGGATTGAATTCGTGTCCCCTGCATTGGCAGGAGGATTTTTAACCACCAGGGAAATCCTCATTTCCCCTTTTTATATGAATGTTTTTGTATATATTAACCAAGTATTTTTGTTTTCTACCACTGTCTCATTCCCCTACCATTTAATATAAGACATGTTAATAATAGTTAATTTTATATATCTTAGTATCTCAGGATACCAAGGGGGAGTTTGGATCAGTTTGAAGAACGTGAACATCACCCAAAGGCAAAACAAGAGACTTCGTTTCCTATTTTAGGGAAAGCGTTAGCATATTTGTTGTATAGTTGTATTTGTCAGGCTTTAGCATGACTTTCTGTCTCCATTTAGGAGTTAACTATGATTTAAAGAAATTGTATGGGTGCCTAATTAACAAGGGATGGACTGTGGTGTCTCTGTAGTATGTCAGCTTGGTTAGGATAAACTGTGCTTCCCAGAATTTCCTTCTTTGCACTGCTTCACTTTGCTCCCTATCCTCTTTGCTTTCTCTTACCCCTGGGCCAGGGACATGTTTAGCTCTGTGATGAAGGGTCCTAGCATCTCCTGAAGGACACTCATTGCATCCAGGTTGGAGGCAGTGAGACCTGAAATGAGCCCATCCATGTGGGTTATAGCGTGTGCTCTTGGGTGTCAGCTTGTCCTTATCCCTCCATCATCCCTTCTCAACTGCTTTCCCTGTGGACTTCAAACTACATCATCATATACAAAGATTGCTCAGCCAGCTCCCATAATAGCATACGGTCAAATCCCTTTAATAATACTTTATATATATATGTATGTGTGTGTATATATATACCAGAGAAGGCAATGGCACCCCACTCCAGTACTCTTGCCTGGAAAATCCCATGGACGGAGGAGCCTGGTGGGCTATACAGTCCATGGGGTCGCTAAGAGTCAGACACGACTGAGCGACTTCACTTTCACTTTTCACTTTCATGCATTGGAGAAGGAAAAGGCAACCCACTCCAGTGTTCTTGCCTGGAGAATCCCAGGGACGGGGGAGCCTGGTGGGCTGCCGTCCATGGGGTCTCACAGAGTCAGATACAACTGAAGCGACTTAGCAGCAGCAGCATATACATATACACACCTCTTAGTGGTTCTGTTTCTGTGTTGAACCATGAACAGTATGTCATACTGGGTTATATAGAAGATGATATCTAAATCTATCTAAAGAAATAAGTTCAGGCCATCAGCTGATGAGATACCACTGTAAAAAGTAAATCTAAATCTGTTTTATGAAGGACTTTATAGTTTTGTTACTTAATGTTTTGCATCATTTGGTATAATTGTTCTGCAGTTTGTGGGTCTTCTGCTCAGCAGCTCTATGGTGGGGTTAATGGCAACCTCCTCCAAGAGTGCTTTTGCCATATGCTCTATGATCCAGGTCTGCTGCACCCAGAGCCCCTGCCCCTGAGGCAAGCCACTACTGACCCATATTGCCACAGAAGACATTCAGACACTCAAAGGCAGGTCTGGCTCAGTCTCTGTGGGGTCTCTGGGTCCTGGTACACAAAAGGTTTTGTTTGAGCCCTCCTAGTATCTCTGGTGCGTATGGGGTTTGATTCTAAACGTGATTTCACCCCTCCTACCATCTTGCTGGAGCTTCTACTTTGCCCTTGGACGTGCTGTATCTTCTTTTGGTGGGATCCAACATTCTCCTGTCGATGATTGTTCAGCAGCTCGGTGTAATTTTGGAGCTCTCACAGAAGATGAGCGCATGTCCTCCTACTCTGCCATGTTGTTTTTAAAAAAACAAGAACTATTTTTGAGCTATTTCAAATCCTAAAAGATGATGCTGTGAAAGTGCTGCACTCAGTATGCCAGCAAATTTGGAAAACTCAGCAGTGGCCACAGAACTGGAAAAGGTCAGTTTTCATTCCAATCCCAAAGAAAGGCAATGCCAAAGAATGTTCAAACTACTGCACAGTTGCATTCATCTCACACGCTAGTAAAGTAATGCTCAAAATTCTGCAAGCCAGGCTTCACCAGTCCATGAACTATGAATTTCCAGATGTTCAAGCTGGATTTAGAAAAGACAGAGGAACCAGAGATCAAATTGCCAACATCCTTTGGATCATTGAAAAAGCAAGAGAGTTCCAGAAAAACATCTACTTCTGCTTTATTGGCTATGCCAAAGCTTTTGACTGTGTGGGTCACAACAAACTGGAAAATTCTTCAAGAGGTGAGAATACCAGACCACCTGACCTGCTTCCTGAGAAATCTGTGTGCAGGTCAAAAAGCAACTGGACACAAAAGCACAGACTGGTTCCAAATGGGGAAGGGAGTATGTCAAGGCTATATATTGTCACCCTGCTTATTTAACTTCTATGCAGAGTTAAAATGCAAAATGCTGGGCTGGAAATAAAACACAAGCTGGAATCAAGATTGCCGGGAGAAATATCAATAACCTCAGATATGCAGATGACACCACCCTTATGGCAGAAAATGAAGAAGAACTAAAGAGCCTCTTGATGAAAGTGAAAGAGGAGACTGAAAAATCTGGCTTACAGCTCAGCATTCATAAACCTAAGATCATGGCATCTGGTCCCATCACTTCATGGCAAATAGACGGTGAAACAATGGAAACAGTGACAGACTTTATTTTGGGGCTCCAAAATCACTGCAGATGGTGACTGCAGCCATGAAATTAAAAGACACTTGCTCCTTGGAAGAAAAGCTATGACCTAGCTAGACAGAATATTAAAAAGCAGAGACATTACTTTGCCAACAAAGGTCCATCTAGTCAAAGCTATGGTTTTTCCAGTAGTCATGTATGGATGTGAGAGTTGGACTATAAAGAAAGCTGAGCACCAGAGAATTGATGCTTTTGAACTGTGGTGTTGGAGAAGACTCTTGAGAGTCCCTTGGACAGCAAGGACATCCAACCAGCCCACCCTAAAGGAAATCAGTCCTGCATATTCATTGGAAGGACTGATGCTGAAGCTGAAGCTCCAATACTTGGCCACCTGATGCAAAGAACTGACTCACTTGAAAAGGCTCTGATGATGGGAAGATTGAAGACAGGAGAACGGGACGATAGAGGATGAGATGGTTGGATGGCATCACCAACTCGATGGACATGAGTTTGACTTGAGCAAGCTCTAGGAGTTGGCGATGGACAGGGAAGCCTGTCATGCTGCAGTCCATGGGGCTGCAAAGAGTGTGACACAACTGAGCGACTGAATTGAACTGACTGATTTTGTATTAGTTTCTTTAGTCATTGAATAGTTAATCTCTATTCATGAAGGCAAATAAATGGCCCAGTTGTAATTCAGTTCAATAGAAGTAAAAATGTCATTTATTACTATTGCAACTATTATTATTATTTAGTGGATTTTTAAAGGACCTCTGTGGTTCAAAGTATACTTTTTATTTTTTGATATCATGTATAACATAGGTACTATTACCTCCATTTTGTATATGAAAAAACGAATCAGAAAGGTTAATGCTTTATTCACATTCACAGTGTTGGTAAATGACAAAGCCAGGTATTAAAACCAATTGCTGCCATTCTAAAGGTAATATAATAGATGTTCAACATGGGCAAAGAAGCTTTTTTTGGAAGTGTGGGCCCTGACTTCAAGGAACTCACAAATCTCTGGAAGAATAGGCACTTAAATAATGATGCAAAGTACAAGTTAGACTATGATGAATATGAACATTAAGTTCCATGTGAGTCTTATTTACCTTTGTAGCGCCAGCCTTAGGGTAATGCCTAGAACATTGTAGGTACTTGGTATATATTGATAGGTAAATAAATGAATAAGTATAGTTTATAATTCAGGTATATACATGGAATTACAGAAGTAAAAAACAATTGATTCTGATTAGAAGGATAGAAGTAACATGAGATGAACCGGAAGATAGAAGACAGTTTCAAAATTAAACAGTATGTTAGGGCATTCCTGACAGAATTTTAAAATGTGACCATGGCCCTGGAGACCAAGCAGTGCCAATATTGTGTTGTAACTAAAATAATGAGAGAAGATGAGTCTGGGGAGAGGCTAAGGCCAGATTGGGAGGGATCTTAACTGACTGTCTCAATAAGTTTTTTTTTTTAAACAAGTGTTAAGTATATTTGAAGAATAAGCTCTTCATACTGTGCCTCTCCCTCTCCTACAATATTTTATTTTGGTTTTATAGCTCTAATCAGTTTCTTGTAAGCTTTGTAAATCCTTGATTTTTCCTTTTAAGACATATAAAAATGACCATCAGAACAACCAAACATTCCATATGATTAAAAGCCTTTTGACATCACGGTGATTACAATGAAAATGTAAACTTTTGTCTTTCTTTGTGGATATTCAAACCTTAATGTAATCTTCATATTTTATTATATAAATAAAATATATTTGCTTTTTTTTTAATAAAATAGAATATTTTTAATTTTTTCAAATTAAAATTTAAAATATGTTATCCAAAAAAATGAAAGGTTAAGCGGTTTTCTTTTCTTTGGCTCTAATACAGTTCAATGGCAGGGACATTACTCCATCAGTAATGTGCCAAACACTGTCCTATACCAGTGGAGGTAAGAATGTGCTGCATTGGACTATTTACGGAGAATTTTTTTTTAATTTTAATATGAGGGACTTCTTGGTCACTATGTTGCAGTTCGGTAAGAAACGGCTGCTCCCTCGTACCAAGTACAAACTATTGCTTTGGGGAAGAAGAGACAGCAGGGTAGAGAAGTGAGTAGAAGGAGAAAGGTGTGTGTTAGGGCTTCTGACTACTTGAGCTATTTCAAAGCATGATTAAATTTTCTGTTTCAAATGTTTTGTTTAAGCCTTTTTTTAAAAAAGCAAATTATGAATCATTCTTAAATATAGAAAAATTGAAACAAAAATAGTTACTGGGGTAAAACTGAAGGGGTGTATGTGTGTGTGTGTGTGTGTGTATATACCTATATAAAATGCTGTTAGTCCTAAGACCAAAAGATAACTGAAGGCTATTTAATTGACACAGTATCAAAAGAATTAAATAGTATGAGTCAGTGTTTATTCAGTATATGATGTTAGGACAACAACCAGGAATTTTGCTGCAAAAAAGCTGGATCTATATGTCACATCCTGGTATGCCGGTATACATTCCAAATGGATCAAAGATTTGAAAGTAAAGAAAATGAGGCCATTAAAATACTACAGTAAGCCCTGGAAGAATTAGTTTATAACCTCATCAGGGCAGTGAGGATACAAAATTTAGAAGCTGTAAAATAATTTAGTTCCATAAAAATGCAAAATTTCTATATATTAAAAATTATCATCAGTTCAGTTCAGTTCATTTCAGTCGCTCAGTCATGTCCGACTCTTTGCAACCCCATGGACTGCAGCTCACCAGGCCTCCCTGTCCATCACTAACCCCCTGAGTTTACTCAAACTCATGTCCATTGAGTTGGTGATGCCATCCAACCATCTCATCCTCTACAAAATCAAAAGGCAAAAGACCGTTTATATCATACTCTTACTCTAATTTTTCTTTTACAGAGAGTTCCTACCAGTTGATTTTTTAAAAATAGCTAAATGTAGGATAAGATTAGGTAGTTCACAAAGCAAATACATTGCCTCTTATTTGATGAACAGTCCTCAACTTCATTTAAGAGAAATGGACATTAAAATTACAGTGTCTCGACTTCCCTGGTGGTCCAATGGCTATGACTCCATGCTCCCAATGCAGGGCACCCAGGTTCAATCACTGGTCAGGGAACTAGATCCCACATGCTGCAGCTAAGACCCAGTGCAACCAAATAAATACATTTTTAAAAAAATTACAGTGTCAG
>NW_011495027.1:10026832-10037762 GCF_000754665.1 Bison bison bison
CAGTGTCAGACCATATTCTATAAATGCATATCTATCTATCAATTTAGTAGGGAGCAAAATAAAGGAAATTTGTACTATTTTAACAAGGATGTAGGAAAGAAGTACTCCATTCCTGGAAAGGGAATATATTGGTACAATTTTCGCTGTGTTTTTCAAACTTTTTTGACTGACCCAGAGCAAGTTCTTTTTATATTATAACCCAGTACACTCACACATGTAGAACTGAAACAAGTTTCCAAAATGAATACATACCATATTAAATATGATGTTCTGATATTTTATATTTTTCTCCTTTCTCTTTCTTGTTTTCTAATGCTGATTGTAAGCCACTAAATATATTTCTCTAGGTTGCTAGGGGAGAAAACTACAGTTTGGAAAACAGCACTGCGTTGAATATGTGCTAGCAATGTTTATATCCTTCTGGTGCCCCACCTCCTGTCCTCTTGACCCATGTGTGTTCAGCCATTGCTGCAGCGTGCAGCTGCACGCGGGTGTGACCTGATAACACTTTCCTCAGCCACATCACACATACTTCTCACTTCCTGTTCTGAGGCTTCACCGCTGCTCCACCCCGGGTACCCACAGTTATGCAAACCGTGAAAAGGAATATCCCAGGGCACAAACCTTGACCAACAGGAGACGGGAACCAGTAACTAAGTATATCCCTGATCTAGCCCTTTAGGTGAATAATTCAAATTGTATTCTCTGTAGCTCTTCAGGGGATACCAAGCAAGACTGATCCCCTGTTGCCCGCAACAACAATTGCTATATATTATTGCTTCTCAAACTGTATATACAAACACTTCAGGATCAGGAATTCCTTGGCGGTCCAGTGGTTAGGACTCCATGCTTCCACTGCAAGGGACACAGGATTCAATCCCTGGTTGGGGAGCTGAGATCCTACATGCAGCATGGCACAGCCAAAAAAAAAAAAACCACTTCAGAGTCTTGGTCAAATGTAGATTCTAAATCAGTAAGTCAGGGGTGGAGCCTGAGATTCTGCACTTCCAACAAGCTTCAGGTGATGGGTACTGCGGATCACACTTTTGTTAGCAATCAGCTAGGAAACATATCCTTCCATTGACTTTCTCTCCTTCCCTATTTCACTCTCTTGGGATCACTGGCATCCAAGCCTATTCCTTAGGCTCAGTTATTAGGCAGTTCCTAGATAAGACTAGTATTGATCCAGCAATACTGACCCAGCATATTAATTTTATCCCATAGATATATTTACATTCATGTGAAATAATGTTATCTACATGGTTCTTCATTACAACATGGTAATAGCAAAAACTGGAAACAACATAAATATCTACAAGTAGAGGTCTGGTTGTATCTTATGTCCATATTAGGGACTGTTCTGTAGATGTTGAAATAATAATAAGGCTCTTTATATTCTGATAACAAAAATATTTAAGGTGTACGCTCAGTATAAAAGCAAAGTACAGAGTACTGTGCATATTAATGCCTCCATTTGAGGAAAATGAGGGAAAAATTACCTTTTTTATTTGTTATACATAAGATAACTCGGGAAAAATACAGAAAATAAGTAATATTGATTGGGACAAGGGAAAATAGGTGGCTCGGGACAGGAGTGGGAGACTTCTTAGTAATGCCTTTTATATATTGCTGAAATTTGAACCATGTAACTATTGAATTTAAAATTTTATGTTTGATCTAGCAGTATATTACATTTCCTTCCTTCTTTGAACCTCAAGCTACTCTTAACATTTAATATTATTATATATTCAGATCAGTATGGAATAAGATGACATACCATCTGTTAGCATTTATGTCCATATTTTAGTTTTCCAATAAATTTCAAGCTAAATTATGACAACTATACATCTATATTTTTTAAAAAGATTACTGTCAGAGCACATAACATTATGAATATAGTAAGCATTTAATAGATACCTGCCAAGTTTATTTGATTATACTTGTCTCTAATACTAGAACAGTCCCTATAATAGAACAAATTTGGTTTATTGCCTAAAACTCTTAGTAATTGCACAATTACTCAGGAAGTCATCAGTGGAGGAAAGGATAACAGTAAATTATAATAAATATGTAAATTTTTTAAAGACTTGAATTATAGCATATTACAATTTTTTTTACTCTAAATAAAGCAGGGGAAGTATATAATATGTTTTGAAAGAATTCTTAGTAAATGGGTGAAATTTTTAAAGTTTTGATGTTCAAAGTTTAAACTTAATTTAGCTTAAGAATTCACTTACAGACTCTAAGTCTCTGATGTGCTTAGAGATCAATAAACACTTGAGTGTCTGCTATGACCCTGTTCTATACTAGGCCCTGTGGATACAATGATGTGTAAAAGGAATCTGGTGTAGGTGTAGAGATCAGGGAAAATTTCCCGGTTTTCTAGTTATTTATTGCTGTGTAGCAAATCACCCCAAAACTAAGTGGCTTTAAACTATTGATAAAATTTATTCTCCTCTTGAGAAACCTGTTATTTATGTCAGGAAGCAACAGTTAGAACTGGACATAGAACAATAGACTGGTTCCAAATAGGAAAAGGAGTACGTCAAGGCTGAGTATTGTCACCCTGCTTATTTAACTTATATGCAGAGTACATCATGAGAAATGCTGGGCTGGAGGAAGCACAAGCTGGAATCAAGATTGCCAGGAGAAATATCAATAACCTCAGATATAAAGAAGACATACCCTTATGACAGAAAGCGAAGAGGAATTAAAAAGCCTCTTGATGAAAGTGAAAAAGGAGAGTGAAAAAGTTGGCTTAAAGCTCAACATTCAGAAAATGAAGATCATGGCATCTGGTCCCATCACTTCATGGCAAATAGATGGGGAAACAGTGGAAACAGTGGCAGACTTTATTTTTGGGGGCTCCAAAATCACTGCAGATGGTGATTGCAGCCATGAAATTAAAAGACGCTTACTCCTTGGAAGGAAAGTTATGACCAACCTAGACAGCATATTAAAAAGCAGAGACATTACTTTCTCAACAGAGGTCCATCTAGTCAAGGCTATGGTTTTTCCAATGGTCATGTATGGATGTGAGAGTTGGACTGTGAAGAAAGCTGAGCGCCAAAGAATTGATGCTTTTGAACTGTGGTGTTGGAGAAGACTCTTGAGAGTCCCTTGGACTGCAAGGAGATCCAACCAGTCCATCCTAAAGGAGACCAGTCCTGGGTGTTCATTGGAAGGACTGATGTTGAAGCTGAGACTCCAGTACTTTGGCCACCTGATGCGAAGAGCTGACTCATTTGAGAAGACCCTGATGCTGGGAGGGATTGGTGGCAGGAGGAGAAGGGGACGACAGAGGATGAGATGGCTGAATGGCATCACCAACTCGATGGACATGAGTTTGGGTAACTCCGGGGGTTGGTGATGGACAGGGAGGCCTGACGTGCTGTGGTTCATGGGGCCGCAAAGAGTCGGACACAACTGAGCGACTGAACTGAACTGAACTGAATTCTCTGTGAGTCGACTGGGTGATTTTTTTGCATATCTTGCCTGAGCTCAGTCCTGAGTCTGCTTTCAGCTGATGGCCAAGTTGGAGGCTGGGCCTCCTGCACCCTTGGGCTTTCTTACCAGGCTTCTTTTTGGCTTTGTGGTCCCAGAACCAAGAAGGTAAAGATACAGGCTACAAGGGTATTTGAGATCTAGGCTCTGAAACTTGCACAATATCTTTGTTTGTGCCAGCAAGTGAACTAGCTAGTTTAGAATCAAGGGATGAGGAGTCAAGTCCACCTCTTGAAGAGCTGAGCTACAAAGGATTTGTGGCTATGTTTTTCAGTCTACTACAATTGATCAGATAACTATTTATTCAGTAAATAGGTATGTTCTATTTAAGGATTGTTTAAGAATTAAAAATGAAATGAATAAAATACAGTAATTTATAAGTTGCCATTTTTTCGTTTTCCTTGGAGCACATGGTATTTGTGAATTGTCATTCCATTTTTTTCATAGAGATAAATATTCATAATATTCTTTCCTATGGTGTAAAAATGAATCATTATTAAATAAAATATAAAAAGAGTCTTAGGAAGAAGCAAGTCACTTGGATTTGGAAGTAATTTTTACCCTTTCTAAATTTGTAATAAAGAACATGTATTTTATAGTCAGAAAAGAAATAATACTGTGTCAGTGTATCTCCATGCAGCTATGAATATCTGTAAGCACAGAAATTAATTCAGTAGTGAAAAATCTCAGGGAAGTCAGGCTTTTCTTTGTAGTTATTTTGTAACTTTGCTCTCATGTTTCTTTTAACTTTGCTTTAAAGGTGATTTGTTTCCAGCTCAAAGTTTGCCCTTTTAGGATAATTTTGAATGAATGAATAAATATGTAAAGCTAATGACAAAGATATTAGCTATCTGGAATTTTGGTTTTTTTGCAGGAAGCATCACAAGAAAATGAAAGTATTTAATTTGCTTGAAAAGTTTTTTTTATGAGCAGTAATCTAACTTTTTCCCCCAATATTTTCAAAATTATAAGAATGATAAGAATGCTGCTTTTCTTCTGATGGAAAGTGACAGGCTAATCGTCAGTTTACCCAGAGTGAAGTGGACAGAGTCAGCATTGATCATGGCATCTCAGCTCCAAGAAGAATGCATTGCATTTATTATAGAAAATTTCTCCAAGATCATTCAAAGTGAAAATTTTGCTCTTCTCTTACAGGTACTATGTCTAAAATTATATCCTATATTTAGTCCCATCTTTGTGTTTTGATTATAATTATGTAAGAGTTTTCAAATGCAGGCTCCCTTTGATTAAATTAGTATGACTTAAGTAAATTCCATACCAGATGGCATGTTTGCCTAGGATTTAGGGCAGTGATGGACAGGATTTTTGGCTCGTACATAAGATAATGAAGGGAGGAAGGGACAGGTTGGAGTGCCCTGGCAAGGCACAGTGTAACTATAGCCAACTCCAGTCCTCAGTCAGCTAAGCCGTACTTTAGAAATTGAAGTCATAAAGATGTTTTGAGCAGTAATACAATTATGGTCCATGAAAAATTCTCTGTCTTACTGGGACCCACATTCTCTAAATTTAGTTACTAAAGGACTTTTATTACTTATTTCTAGGCTCTGTCTTAGTACTGTTTTGGCTCTTAAGAAGTGTGTGTGTGTGTGCACACGCAGATATTTTTAACAGAGGAAAGGGTTTAGTATAATATTTATTATTATAATTATAATAATTATATTATTATTAACAGAAGAAATAAGTTTTCTGATTGAATTCATACAACCAGTTATGAATGGCCAGATGCATGCCAGACTTCCACATTTCTTACACATATTCCTATTATATGTCAATTTCTGTGTTTTATAGTCACAAGCAATGAGTAGCACATCTGATCTGTTGGACAAAATTTTTAAAGCTGTTGAAGAAAACATTACCACTGAGAATAGTTGCTCGCTTCTTATGGCTCTGGACACATTACTGAACTCTGACAGTACAAAAGAAATGGTATTAAATATCATAAAAATTAATTAAAATGATGAAATATTTAAAGTATTATAAGATTTTTAAATATATACATATTTTAAATGTTGCATGATTCATTAAAACTAAGTGATACCTGGGGGTTGGTTATAGTCTGAAGTTTTATGTATATTTGGGATTTCTTGTCATGCATAATTTTAAAAATTTCATTTACCTCTAAATGGACTTACTATAATTACAGAAGTTTAGAAATTTAGAAGTTTGGCTGGCTAATTCTAAGCATAGTTTGGTAGCAATATTAATTGGTACAGCATAACTTTAGTATTTCTCCCCAGTCTCTCCATTAAATTTCCTAAATATAAAACTTAAAGAATTTTAAAGGATGTTTTAGAGTTTTAATCATCAGTATCTTTTAATTTTATAATATATTTTTTAATTCCTTTTTGTTTTAAGAAAAAAATCAGTTAAAGTTGGATTGACTGGGAAAAGGCAAAATTAAAATATATTTTATTTTTAAACAATTCATGAATGGTAATAAATAAGCTAATTGCAAATATTGACAATTTTTTCAACAAGAATGACAAAAAATTGTCATCATATTTATTATTACTGCATAGGATATTTGACCTTGTAATGTCATAGTTGATTTGAAAAGGATGTGGAAGGTATTTATATAAAGGTTATTGGTAGTTTAAAACAGTGGTTAAAAGGACAAGAGTGAAAGAGTAAGGTTCGTGTTCACTATAAAATTCTGTTATTGAAGAGTAAGCCTTCATAAATAACTTGTACCCTACGATCTTAAAAATCTAAGTGATGACATCATTGATCTAGCTTAGGAGTAAGTAGATTCGGAAAGGAATAATGACTGGTTGCTATGACAATGTGGCTCTCACCAGCTGCTGATTTGTTGCCTGAACACAGGGTTTTACGTGCAAGATCCAGGCTCTGCGTGATAAGCTGTGGATCTTCCTGGTTCAGTCTTTCTATGCTGTTCGTCACACAGAAAGCTGGAAGCTGATGAGCACAGATGATCAACAGAAAATCCAAGCAGGTATGTTAGCCTTGAGATTTTTTATTCCTATAATTGTGACAAGGGATGTTTTAAAGGAATTCCAGTAAGTGGTAGGGTTAACGTTTATTTGCTTCCGTTCGATAACAGCCTGCTAATTGAAACTAGTGATAGTATGTTTAGGCAGTTTTAATAAATCATGCTTTTTTTTGTTTGTTTTTTGAAAATGAAACTCATTTCCTTTATACATACATATATAATTCTACTTTGTATTAGCAAGTGTTCTAGCAAATTTGCTTAAAAGCATTCTTGTAGAGAGATTAGAAGTATAGAAAATGTAACCCATACAGAACAGATTACCAAACATACTTTCTCTCCCTTTCAAAATATATTTTTCCATAAAGCTTTTCCATCTTCTTTTGCATAAGATACCCTTCCTTGTGGTTTTGCTTAGATTAGATGGCTTTATTTCACGATCGATTGGTTCAGTGATATGATGTGTGCTATTGCGGAGTGTCCCGCAGGAGCCGCACAGTCGTCTTTGACATTTAATAGGTACCATTTGAAATGTTAGCATTAAACAAAGGAGGTATACTGCTCAGAATGTGTTCAAAATGTTACAATAGAAAATTGAGGGTGTGGAACTAAAAATGGCTTCATGACTATTTTTGGATTAAAGCAGGTACCTTAGGAAAAATATTGACAGATTCAGTAAGTTTATTTTTCAAAACATTTTAAGAGACTGTATTTTATGAAGCAAACATTTCTGTACTATAAAACATGGAAGACATATATGATATATTCTTGATAACACATGGATATATTAAATTCTTTAATGGTTTAGTCAGAATATGATCTGCTCTGTCTTGTGTTAGTATAATATGCTAGTGTAGCTAGATGTGATCTCAGGAATACTTTGCAAAGAAATCCAACAAAATAATAAAACAACAAAATCTATGAAACAACAAAAGTCATGAGAAGGTCTTTATAAATTGAAATTTTTTTCCTGTGACTATTTCTGTTCTGATTTTTAGATGACAGTTCATCTGTATGATTCAGTGTGAAAAAATAAGATCAGCATTCCATGCGTAGGTGTCAGTCAACTCTCTTCTGTTTGAAAGTAAACTTTGTTTTTCTCCGTTTTTTAAAGGATTTCATAGTTGGGTCCCAAACAATCTTCTTTATCTTAGTTCTGCAGAGTGCTAATATAAAATACATGTAAATACAAACACATACACATACTTACAACAAAATGTTATTGGCATTCCAACTAATTGTCAAAAAGAACTTTTCAATCTACTACATCAGTGTAAAAATAATTTTTAAAATCTTAAATATGTTGAATTATAATGAGTCCTGACCTATGCATAATTACTGCATTGGGAAATCCCAGATAAAGGAGTATTTCTGGGTTCTCTTTTTTATAACACTTCTTATGTTCTAGTTTGAGTTACTGATCTTTGGGAGAAATCTTGAATTAATTTCTACCTGTATATTTTTGTGCAGTCATTTGCTGACCACAAACCAGTCCTTGTAATTTTATTTCTAGGAACCTGTTTTGTCTTATAATTCCTATAGAACAGAGATAGTAGAAGGTGTATGGTAGAATTACAGATAATTTAATGTATTTTTCATCAGCTATTTTAATAAAAATAAAATTGGAAATTATATATATCTCTTCAAAATATATTTTAAAGCTATATAACCTTCAAAAGGAAAAAATCCATTAGCTAAACTATATTTACAGCTCTTGTATCATTATTCCTATATTTTTCCCTGACGTCATTTAAATTCTTATTTAAAGAATATCAACTGAGTTCCCCAATAATTTCCATATAAACCTAAATCTATAAAATGAATTTTTATGTGATTCTAAAAAGAATGATATAAAGTTTAAGGACTGTCTTATGTTTTATTTTCAACAAAACCATATTTTTTCTCTTTACTCTTTCCTCCTGACATACCTGCAAAATTAGAAAATTTTAACAGTGTTTTTATATTTTTAGGGTAGAAATTTTCTCATATTTAATAGTTTATAAAATATTACATTTGCCACAATCTGTACTTTTTTTTAATTTGGAAAACCAGCTAAAAGGAAGTTATCTCTAAAATTTCACACCTTGAGAAAATTCTAGGTTTTTGTAAATGTACAAATCTTCTCCACAAGGCTATATGTTTCTCATGTATTAATTTTAATAACATAAAATGCATAGGAACAAGAAAATAAGATTCAAAATAAATTTCTTTAAGATAACTTCTAAAGCAGATAGTTATTTAGTGTATTAGATTGTTTCAGCTTTTTAAAAGTTATTTCCATCAAAATATAGCCATTTTCTGCTGATATATTATTATCCCTTTACTTCTGTGGTAATAAGAGTGCTTCCTATAAAAATAAATTGCTATTTTTCCCCTACAGCTGCATTTGACAAAGGTGATGACCGAAGACTTGGCAAAAAGCCTATATTCAGTAGCTCTCAGGTAAACTTTTACAGTTTTATAAGCCCAGATGAAAAATAATTTAAATTTTATTATTTTATATTTCAGAATAATTTTTTAAAATTTATTCATTAACTAAAGCTGTTCCTGGATGGAAATAATTTTGACTCTTTTTTAAATCAAGTAAACAGTTTTAAATTTTTAAGTGATAATCATTTTTTATATCCAGTTGACATGGGAAGTGAAATATTGTCTACCTTTTTTATTTCCTTGAAAACCTTTTTGGCAACTAGCACAGTGGAACTATTCCAGATCAGAAATTGTCCAGAATTCTAAATTCATTTCCATGTCTATTTTTCTTTCTTTTTTTTTTTTATGTCTATTTTTCTAATTAACCTACTTCTTAAAAAGAAGATTTTAGTTGTCCCAGTTTTCTCTAAACTAAGATTTTAATCCACATAAGGTATTTTTGGTGTGCAAAAGGCAATTAACATCAAGAGTACAGTTGTGTTCACTTTAAAAGTTACTTGGTGTACTTACATGCTGCTGCTGCTGCTAAGTTGCTAACCAAAATAGTCAAACTCTCTTTTTTTTATTTATTTTATTCATTTATTTATTTATTTTTGGCTGTGTTCGGGTCTTTGTTGCTGTGCGAGCGAGTAGGGGTAACAAAGTAGAATGGTGGCTGCCAGGGTCTGGGGAGACAAGGCAAAGGGGAATAATTGTTCAATGAGGATTAAGTTTCAGTTTTGCAAGGTGAAAAAGTTCTAGAGGTTTGTTGCACAGCAAGGCATATATAGTCAACCTGACTGTACTACACACTTAAAAATAATTAAGATGGTAAGTTTTATGTTATTTGTTTTTTAGCACATTTACACATACACACCGGAGAAGGCAATGGCACCCACTCCAGTACTCTTGCCTGGAAAATCCCATGGACGGAGGAGCCTGGTGGGCTACAGTCCATGGGGTCGCTGAGGGTCGGACACGACTGAGCGACTTCACTTTCACTTTTCACTTTCATGCATTGGAGAAGGAAATGGCAACCCACTCCAGTGTTCTTGCCTGGAGAATCCCAGGGATGGTGGAGCCTGGTGGGCTGCCGTCTATGGGGTCACACAGAGTCGGACACGACTGAAGTCACTTAGCAGCAGCAGCAGCACACATACACACACATACACACACACATTATTAATGATGGTTAGAGTTTCAGTCTAGCTAACTTAATATATGTGAAAATTTTACTAACCTAGACATGCATTCCAATGATATGGAGACATACACTGAGAGTTCCAGTTTGAAATGCAAAGAGTATATTGCCCTTGCAAGAATGGAATAGGGAATCTTTTCTGCCTTATCGGCTAGTAGATAGGAACTCATACAGCTTCAAGCCACAACCAGTAGCTCTCATGGCTGTGGCAGAGGTCAAGCTCCAAATGTCTTGGGTGAAAAACTGTGGGACACTGGAGCTTTTTGCTAGTACACCTCCTAGCACTATTTCCCTAAGCCTATTTCATAACATACTAGCTCCATCATTTAAAAAGTTAAAATATAGTAAAAACGATGTAAAGGAATAGTACTAGACCTGAAAGTGTGTCTAAGAGGAAGGCTTTAGAGGGTTACTCTTCTTCTTTATCATATGGTGAACATTCCTAAATGGTCAATTGTATATAAGAAACATATGTAAACTTTGTAGATATAAATCACAGATTGTCCAAAAATGCATATACATTGAATTCTCACCATGTAATGTTAATGCTGAAATTTCTAAAGGACTATCAGTTCAGTTCAGTTCAGTCGCTCAGTAGTGTCCGACTCTTTGTGACCCCATGAATCACACACGCCAGGCCTCCCTATCCATCACCAACTCCCGGAGTTCACTCAGACTCACGTCCATCAAATCAGTGATGCCATCCAGCCATCTCATCCTCTGTCGTCCCCTTCTCCTCTTGCCCCCAACCCCTCCCAGCATCAAAGTGTTTTCCAGTGAGTCAACTCTTTGCATGAGGTGGCCAAAGTACTGGAGTTTCAGCTTTAGCATCATTCCTTCCAAAGAAA
>NW_011495027.1:10037922-10059312 GCF_000754665.1 Bison bison bison
CAGGCTTTCTTCACAGTCCAACTCTCATATCCATACATGACCACTGGAAAAACCATAGCTTTGACTAGATGGACCTTTGTTGGCAAAGTAATGTCTCTGCTTTTTAATATGCTGTCTAGGTTGGTCATAACTTTCCTTCCAAGGAGTAAGCGTCTTTTAATTTCATGGCTGCAGTCACCATCTGCAGTGATTTTGGAGCCCCCAAAAATAAAGTCTGCCACTGTTTCCACTGTTTCCCCATCTATTTGCCATGAAGTGATGGGACCAGATGCCATGATCTTTGTTTTCTGAATGTTGAGCTTTAAGCCCACTTTTTCACTCTCCTCTTTCACTTTCATCAGGAGGTTTTTTAGTTCTTCTTCACTTTCTGCCATAAGGGTGGTGTCATCTACATATCTGAGGTTATTGATATTTCTCCTGGCAATCTTGATTCCAGCTTGTGCTTCCTCCAGCCCAGCGTTTCTCATGATGTACTCTGCATATAAGTTAAATAAGCAGGGTGACAATATACAGCCTTGACATACTCCTTTTCCTATTTGGAACCAGTCTGTTGTTCCATGTCCAGTTCTAACTGTTGCTTCCTGACCTGCATATAGGTTTCTCAAGAGGCAGGTCAGGTGGTCTAGTATTCCCATCTCTTTCAGAATTTTCCACATTTCATTGTGATCCACACAGTCAAAGACTTTGGCATAGTCAGTGAAGCAGAAATAGATGTTTTTCTGGAACTCTTGCTTTTTCGATGATCCAGTGGATGTTGGCAATTTGATCTCTGGTTCCTCTGCCTTTTCTAAAACCAGATTGAACATCTGGAAGTTCACAGTTCACATATTGCTCTGAAGCCTGCTTGGAGAATTTTGAGCATTACTTTACTAGCGTGTGAGATGAGTGCAATTGTGTGGTAGTT
The DNA here is from genome assembly GCF_000754665.1 of Bison bison bison. Taxonomy (NCBI): domain Eukaryota; kingdom Metazoa; phylum Chordata; class Mammalia; order Artiodactyla; family Bovidae; genus Bison; species Bison bison. The sequence continues at coordinate 10,038,827 of NW_011495027.1, forward strand.
TGAGCATTCTTTGGCATTGCCTTTCTTTGGGATTGGAATGAAAACTGACCTTTTCCAGTCCTGTGGCCACTGCTGAGTTTTCCACATTTGCTGGCATATTGAGTATAGCACTTTGACAGCATCATCTTTTAGGATTTGAAATAGCTCAACTGGAATTCCATCACCTCCACTAGCTTTGTTCGTAGTGATGCTTTCTAAGGTCCACTTGACTTCACATTCCAGGATGTCTGGCTCTAGGTGAGTGATCACACCATCGTGATTATCTTGGTCATGAAGATTTTTTTGGACAGTTCTTCTGTGTATTCTTGCCACCTCTTCTTAATCTCTTCTGCTTCTGTTAGGTCCATACCATTTCTGTCCTTTATTGAGCCCATCTTTGCATGAAATGTTCCCTTGGTATCTCTAATTTTCTTGAAGAGATCTCTAGTCTCTCCCATTCTGTTGTTTTCCTCTATTTCTTTGCAATGATTGCTGAGGAAGGCTTTCTTATCTCTTCTTGCTATTCTTTGGAACTCTGCATTCAGATGCTTATATCTTTCCTTTTCTCCTTTGCTTTTCGCTTCTCTTCTTTTCACAGCTATTTGTAAGGCCTCCCCAGACAGCCATTTTGCTTTTTTGCATTTCTTTTCCGTGGGGATGGTCTTACCCCTGTCTCCTGTACAATGTCATGAACCTCAGTCCATAGTTCATCAGGCACTCTGTCTATCAGAGCTAGTCCCTTAAATCTATTTCTCACTTCCACTGTATAATCATAAGGGATTGATTTAGGTCATGAAAAGACTCTGATGCTGGGAGGGATTGGGGGCAGGAGGAGAAGGGGACGACAGAGGATGAGATGGCTGGATGGCATCACTGACTCAATGGACGTGAGTCTGAGTGAACTCCGGGAGTTGGTGATGGACAGGGAAGCCTGGCGTGCTGCAATTCATGGGCTCGCAAAGAGTCGGACACAACTGAGTGACTGAACTGAACTGAATGGTCTAGTGGTTTTCCCTACTTTCTTCAATTTAAGTCTGAATTTGGCAAAAGGAGTTCATGATCTGAGCCACAGTCAGCTCCCGGTCTTGTTTTTGCTGACTGTATAGAGCTTCTCCATCTTTGGCTGCAAAGAATATAATCAATCTGATTTCGGTGTTGACCATCTGGTGATGTCCATGTGTAGTCTTCTCTTGTGTTGTTGGAAGATGGTGTTTGCTATGACCAGTGCGATCTCTTGGCAAAACTCTATTAGCCTTTGCCCTGCTTCATTCCGTATTTCAAGGCCAAATTTGCCTCTCTTTCCAGGTATCTCTTGACTTCCTACTTTTGCATTCCAGTCCCCTATAATGAAAAGGACATCTTTTTTGGTTGTTAGTTCTAAAAGGTCTTGTAGGTCTTCACTGAACTATTCAACTTCAGCTTCTTCAGCATTACTGGTTGAGGCATAAACTTGGATTACTGTGATATTGAATGGTTTGTCTTGGAAATGAACAGAGATCATTCTGTCGTTTTTGAGATTGCATCCAAGTACTGCATTTCGGACTCTTTTGTTGACCATGATGGCTACTCCATTTCTTCTGAGGGATTCCTGCCCGCAATAGTAGATATAATGGTCATCTGAGTTAAATTCACCCATTCCAGTCCATCTTAGTTCTCTGATTCTTAGAATGTCGACATTCACTCTTGCCATCTCCTGTTTGACCACTTCCAATTTGCCGTAATTTATGGACCTAACATTCCAGGTTCCTATGCAATATTGCTCTGTACAGCATCGGACCTTGCTTCTATCACCAGTCACACCAACAACTGGGTATTGTATTTGCTTTTGGCTCCATCCCTTCGTTCTTTCTGGAGTTATTTCTCCACTGATCTCCAGTAGCATATTGGGCACTTACTGACCTGGTGAGTTCCTCTTTCAGTATCCTATCATTTTGCCTTTTCATAGTGCTCATGGGGTTCTCAAGGCAAGAACACTGAAGTGGTTTGCCATTCCATTCTGTAGTGGACCACATTCTGTCAGACCTCTCCACCATGACCCACCCGTCTTGGGTGGCCCCACAGGGCATGGCTTAGTTTCACTGGGTTAGCCAAGGCTGTGGTCCATGTGATTAGATTGACTAGTTTTCTGTGATTATGGTTTCAGTGTGTCTGCCCTCTGATGCCCTCTCGCAACACTTACCATCTTACTTGGGTTCCCCTTACCTTGGACATGGGGTGTCTCTTCATGGCTGCTCCAGCAAAGCGCAGCCACTGCTCCTTACCTTGGACAAGGGATATCTCCTCACCGCCGCCCCTCCTGACCTTGAACGTGGAGTAGCTCCTCTCAGCCCTCCTGTGCCCATGCAGCCACCTACTCCATATATTATATAAATACTTTAAAATAAATAGACTCCAGGATAGAGTAAATTATGTAAGATTAGTTTTAAAGGTGGGAAGAGGTCTAACATCAGAGTCTTCCTGGTCTTAAGTATTAAAAATAGAGAAATTTATTTTTTGAACTAAGATTTGATCAAGAAAACAAAATCGAGGACCAAGCCTATTTGAAGTTTACAAGTATTACACAGAATCCTAGTACACTGCACTGAATGGGACCAGTCTGTACCCCTAAATATGCATAATTTGAGGCCCAGAGACGTTAATAATGAGTTCTTAAATATCTGAGATTTTTTTCTTCATTTAGAAGCAAAGTTAGAATAAGAATCTAATTATTCTTTATACCTTGCTTTTTGCTAAACTTAACTAGCTTATTTATTATTTATGTATATATGTATGTGTATGTGAACATAAACACACACTTACCTCTGTTATTTCTATCTTAAACAAATTTTCATTGTAAATAGAAGCTTTTTATATTTCGAAATAACTAGACCTTGAACTGTATATCAATATATGCTCAAGGTAGATAACCATCATCACACGTTCTTTGAGTACCCAGTGTGTGAAGGGCCTGGTGCTAAGGGATCAAAGAAGACAACACAGGTTCTGCCTCACACCTCTACAATTTCATAACAGCCTTCCAATGGAGGGGGGGCAGTATTTACATAAAAAGTGGCAATATATTCTTAAAATTTTATTCTATAATTCATACCAGTTATTCACTTCCATACAAGGTTGGTTCTAACCAAAATGATAAAGTAGGTGAATTGTCTTTAGTGCCCTTCTATTTTCCTCTTTTTACCTATTTCATTTGTCTTTAGGACCCCTGTTCTTTTCTCCAGACAACCAATACTGTATTAAGATGCTGTGGGTGATGTTTATGGGTTTGGGTTTTTTTTGTTTTTTTTTTTGCTCTTCCCCTGCCCTCAAAACCAAACTTTTCAAATGTCAGTGTGTTATTTCCCAGAAGTTTCCCTCTGGCCCTTGCCTCCAGAGGACTAAATATTCAGTGATAAAGTTTCTGGCATTTGGTAAATAGGATTGAAGAGAGAATTTTTGGTGAAAAATCATTATGATGTCCCTCACAGCTTACCATGTAATGACTACCTGCTTAAAGCAGTAAATCTTGAGCTCAAGTCCTAGTTCAGTCCCTTTTCATCATGTGCATGCATGTGAGTGCTAAGTCGCTTCAGTCATGTCTGATTATTTGCGACCCTATGGATTATAGCCTGCTAGGCTTCTCTGTCCGTGGGATTTTCCAGGCAAGAATACTGGAGTGGGCTGCCGTGCCCTCCTCCAGGAGATCTTCCTGACCCGGATACTGAACCCTTGTCTCTTACATCTCCTGCATTGGCAGGTGGGTTTCTTTACCACTAGCATCACCTGGGAAGCCCATGGCCTTGGGTAAATTCCATACCTGCTTTAACCCCTGGTTTCTTGTCTAAGAAATGGAGATAGCAGCAGGAGATATCTTACAGAATTGTTGTGAGGAATACGTGAGATGATATATGAAAAGCATTTTAGCACAAAACCTGGGAGTGGGCTTTCAAAAAATGTGGGATACTATCGTTTACCCAAGGCATCCTAATACTGTTAAGTGTTCATCTCTACCGTAATTTCATAAAGTTAAATAGTATGCCTTTTTAAAAGTAGAATTTTCTATTAATTGTTGTTTGTTGTATTTCAGATTTGATTAAGGTAAGGTGATCAAAGACACATTTAAGTGATCCAAGATAATTCAAGTTTTAAGTGGCCCTAAATCATAATGTGAATTTTGCGGCTTTTTCCTCTTTGAAAAACTGGCTATTGAAACATAAAGCATTACATGTCAAAGACTTGTCAAAATACAAAGTATTTTTTTTCTTTTTTGTAGCAAAGAAAACAGGTTTCTGACTGTGGTGCTATAAAAAACAAATCCGCTGGAGGAAGTAACAAGAAAGAGTGTCTGAGTTATCTCTCTGCTCATCAGAAGATGAAATCTGATGGATTAGGAGCCTCTGGACATTCATCAAGTACTAATAGAAATTCTATAAATAAAACTTTGAAGCATGATGATTTAAAGGAAAAGGATCCAAAACCAGCATCCAAGAGTACAAAAGAATTAAAAACTGTGGAAAAAAATGTTTCTGGAAAGCCCAAAGCTATCATAAAGCCCAAAACGGAAAATAGTGATAATGCAAAGTCAACAAACCTGTCACCTAGACAAGCTGTGGAAAGATCAGCAACAGCAGCAGCAAATGAACAGAAAAATTCAGGAAATGGAAAAGGAGTGAGAAATCAGGAAGAGCAAATTACAGGTGCCAGACCCAAGGTACTCACTGGAAATTTAAATGTGCAAGCCAAAGCAAAGCCTTTGAAGAAAGTGACAGGCAAAGATTCTCCACACCTCCGAATGGCAGGGCCCTCCAGCAGATCTACAAATTCAAGTATGGAATTACTGACTTCCACTGACTCTCTAGATGAACCAAAAGAAAATGGGTCAATGAAAGAGAAGCTTCCTGGTCATAAACCTTCCTCTTGTGACTCTCGAGGACAGACTGTGAAAAACAGTGTAGAAGGTATCAAAACTTCCACTGTAGGTGAGTTTTAGCACTCTGATACTTTTATTTAGTTTCAAATGCCAAAAAGAATTTAGTTACATATATTTATGCAAACTGAGGAAAAAGTTTTTCTCATTCTAACATTTAATTTTGTATATATTGTATTTAATTTTGTATATATTGTATGACCAGTGAATTTATACATAATTATTACATAGTTACTGTTCAATCTCATGACTCACTCATCTTCATTTACAGCAATGAAATCTCGACCTGTTTCAAAAGATACCAATGGAATTTCCAATAAAAAAAGCACTCATGAACAGGAATCTAATACACATAACAGGTAAGTCTTCATTATTTTACCTAGACATTAGCTTTCTCTGGAAGTCAATCATATACCAACTTCTAGCTAAATATTGTTAAAATATTTTTCCTTAGAAAACTTAATATATTTATATAATGATACTTTAAAACTTATTATACAAAATGATAGAAGAATAATGTATCCTTGTGGCACCTAATTATGCATTGCTTTCCCATAATTGAGCTACAGTTTTATAAACTTAAACACTTACAAACATATGACTTTTTCTATTTTCAGAAAAGAGATATTTTTTACTTCTTTGAGAAAAAGTGTTTTTCTTTTTGCTTTTTTTTAAATTGACATTTAATTGATGTACAGTGTTGTGAAAAACTGTATTTCATGCATGGGTCTTTTAAAAAATAATGTTTCAGAGTCTCAGTGTAATACTGAACACAAATAATTTTTCTTAGTGTGCTAAAGAAGATCACCAGCAAAGGATACAGTGATCCAGTACCACAGGCAATTTTAAAAAAAAGGGGAAATGGCAATGGATGTGCTACAGCTCCGCAGAGGACAAAGAATGCCACAGCTAATCTTGCTAAAACTCAAGGTAAAGTTGAAATACTCCTAGGTTTTACTTCTTTGTTTAAATGGAATAAGCAGAACTCTGATTCTGGAACTTCAGCAACAGATAAGCAAAATATAACATGACTTCACTCATTTTACATTCATTTCATACTTCAGAGACAAGATTTTATTCTTCCACTTTTCAGACAAGTATTTTGGTATTTTGGGGTATAAGTTTACTCTTTATTTTCTTTTGTGAAAATCATATTAAGGGAGTCACTAGGCTATCTGCATTTCTGGTCCTTCTGTATATTATGCTTGTGTTTCTTCAAAGCTTCACTGATAACTCTAAGAATTCCATCTGCAAAGCCATCACTAAAGAGCTCTTTAAAAACTAATGGTACAGTCTAGAGAGCTGTCATACGTAGGAAGGAAGAATTTTCTCTCTAGACTCTGTGCTGTGCCTGTTGTTTTCCATGTTCTAAGAAAGAGAAGAATACTGATCAGATTGCATAGTTTGCTAATATAATAACAGATTTTAAAAATTAATTTGCTTCATGCATTAAGCATTCACATATGTAAGAGCAGTTTGTAAAATGCTAAACACAGTTCTGATGTAGGTAATGAATTAATACTGAAAGTAAATTTTAAAATAAGCCAGAGAAAAATTGTTCATATTCTAATAACAGATAAAAATTAAACATTTAACAAGATTTGGTAATTCTGTTTGACAGTTTTAAATGCTCAAAATATCATCTCTAGAACTTCAACCATTATAAACAAGTGAATTCTCAAAATCAATCCTCTTTCCTTCCAGTAACCAGCTTTAGTTTCAACTGCAGATCTAAGTTGTTAACCCTAATGAGCTATAATAATAATGATCTGGTTATGAGAAATTATTTTTTTACTGTTGGAAGAAAAAATTGCAACAATTTCAACATTTCTATTTTGTATTTAGTTTGCTTCTCCTTTTCAACTGTGTGGAACAGTCTATTTTCCGCCCCTAGAACTTCAAAGGGAAGACCCTTATTACTCTCTTGGCATAAGAAAACCAGATTTTTCTACCTGCATATATTTATGCAAATCCAATTCTGGCATAAGATTCAATGCTCTTTGCTTGAAGAAGAGAGAGCCTATTTTAATAATTTTACTTAAGATGCTGCAATAACTCCTAATTTGTAATTGTCCATTTGATCTTATGTTACCATTTCATCATGTTATCTTTTTGTTTCTTTTAAAGGATTTTAAAAACCATATTGAATTTCACTCACAAACTGGAAGATATATTTTTTTAATTTTCTTTTCTTAGGATCCCAAGGATCACCAAATTCAGTAAAATCTTCAGTCTCTTCAAGGCAATCTGATGAAAATGTGACAAAATTGGACCACAGTGTAACTACAGATAAACAGACGCCTAAGAGAAAAATTGTCAAGCAAGGACAAACAGCTTTGCCTAAGATTGGTGCAAAAAAGGTCACAATGCCTAAAAACCCAAATCAACCCAAAAGAGGTGAAAATTTGAATAATAAAGATGCAAAACCGAAAACACTTCCTGAACAGGTTATACTGAAGACTCTGCCTTCTTCTCAGAGACCTTTAAAAAGTGAACCATCTGTTGTCCAAAAAAGTGTGTCTCTTGATGTGTGTGACAATAATAACAAAGGCAGTGTTTCTGAACAGAAGCCTCATGAACCTCTAACTAATCTCACAGCCAAAACCAGTGATGCAGAAGCATTTCAGTCACCATGCATACTCGACTCACAGAAGACACTGAACAATCAAGAAAAAGAGAAGTTGGTGTTAGAATGCCAAAATATTTCAAATCTGGATAAATTAATAAAACGTGAACTGGAATCAAAACAGATCTGTTCAGTTAAAAGTGAAACAAATGTTTCTGGCCACAAAAAAATAGATCACTGCACCACAGCTAAAATACCTTGTCATTCTGATGAGACTGATAATGTCGATCCAAAATTTTATAGTACCACTGCTCTAAAATCCATGATTTCAAATCCTAAAGAAAACTCTTTGAACTCTAATCCAGTTTGTGACTTAGACTCAGCACACGTAGAACAACTCCATTCAGAATTAGATAGGAAGAAGCAAGTAGGGAGAAAAGATACAAACCAAAAATTAAGCATTAAATGTGTGAAAGATGTTTTACCTTGGGTTCCTGAAAAGACAAATGGTACCTTAAATTCTGGTCAAGATGACAGAAAATCTAAAATTCATGTAGAAGAACAGACAGTTCCTAGTCAGTTGTCTGATGACTCTGCCATGAATGAAGACAATCATGCTACAGTAGAGTCACATATTTCCTCCAAGTGTTTTTTGGAACAAATACCAGGGAAAAATTCTAAAGATACGGAAACAACAGAAACTTCAGAGAGCCACGAAACTCCAGAAGCACCATTCATGAGTCACTGGAATTTGAGTACCAATGTTCTGCATCAGAGAGAGAGTCCTGAATCAGACAGTGGCAGTGTCACAACATCCTCTGATGACATAAAGCCCAGATCTGAAGACTATGATGCTGGAGGGTCTCAGGATGATGATGGGTCAAATGACAGAGGGGTTTCTAAATGTGGCACTATGCTGTGCCATGATTTTCTTGGAAGGAGCAGCAGTGATACCAGTACTCCTGAAGAATTAAAAATATATGATAGCAACTTAAGAATTGAAGTGAAAATGAAAAAGCAAGGTAGTAGTGATCTTTTCCAAGTTAATTCAACAAGTGATGATGAGATTCCCAGGAAAAGGCCAGAAATTTGGTCTCGATCTACAATAGTTCATCCTAGGGAAAAAGAAAATATTCCACGAGGCAGTGTCCAGTTTGTACAGGAGGTAGATCAGGTTTCTTCCTCAGCAGATGAAACAGAAGATGAAAGGTCTGAAGCTGAAAATGTTGCAGAAAATTTCTCTACATCTAACCCAGCTCTTCAGCAGTTTCAGGGGATAATTAATCTAGCTTTTGAAGATGCAACTGAAAATGAAAGTCATGAGTTTCGTGTAACTAAGAGTTTTAAAAGGTCTGTTTTACTTTCCGTAGATGAATGTGAAGAGATAGGATCTGATGAAGGGGAGGTCCATGCTCTCTTTCAACCTTCTGTAGATTCTCTCTCACCTTCTGATGTTTTTGATGGCATTTCTCATGAACATCATGGAAGGACCTGCTACTCCAGATACTCACATGGAAGTGAAGGTAGTGTTTTAGAATGCAGACAAAAGAAAAGCAATACTATATATAAAAACAAAAGCTTTCCCTTGGGTCTTAGTAGCGTTGACTCATCAAGAAAAGATAAACAGAGTGCTTCAGCCACAGAAAAAAAGGGTACAACAGATGTCCTGTCCAAAGGAGGCATACAGCTTCCTCCAGGAGATAAAGTATGTAGTGGAAGCAATGTGGATAATGACTTTGAGACACACAGCAAATTTTCAGATAGTGATATAAAATCTCAAGAAAGACCATGTCATTTGGAACTTCGTCAAAGAGAATCCAATTCCGACATACCAAAGAACAGCTTCACAAAGTCTCTGGACTCCTGTCGGAGTCAAGTTCTGCCTCAGGAAGGTCAAGTGAAAGAAAGCCATTCTACAGCTACCGAAAAAGCTAATATTGCTTTATCTGCAGGTAATGTACAGAAATAGACATGCTAAATTCATAAGAAAATGAGTTTATAGAATCTTAAAGTTGTCGGTAGCCCCTGAATGTTATATTTTAGTTAGGATAACTGCTTAAGCAACAGATTCAAATTTTAAATGAAAACTGGAATTTCTTAATAGAATGAAAATTAGCTAGTTGCTCTTAATTGTTCACTTAAAATCTTAGTGAAAAATTAACATCTAATAAAAATTTTGGTTGTTTATAGAGCTAACCTACTAAGAGATTTTGAGTAAAGAGAAAAACATAGTTTGCTATTATTTAGTTATTTATGTCTAATTTAACATAGGAATTCTTGACTATTAGAAATTTTATTATACATTGGATATGATTTATGAACTATGCTAATATATATCTAAGAGGGCTGTGCAATAAGTATAGTAATATGTAACTAAAAACACTGAAGTATTTTAACTAGATTAATTATTAAAATTTATATGCATTTTACAGAGATTAAGACTTTCAGGATCACTATAATTCAGTTCTAAAATTTTCAAGTAAAAAGATAAATTTCTTTAAAGAGATTATATTTAGAGAAATGATAACATATGAAAAAAGCCCAGGCTTATTTCATATGTATAGATGGTTTCCTGTCTAATTGTTTTGTGTGTTTGTCTTCCTTATTATTGTAATTTGAACTATGACCCACATTTAAAATATGCAATAGTGGCTGACTGAGTAGCTATTGTATACCAGAATGAAGAAAAATACTTACCGATAGTCCCTGTTCAGCAAAATCACAAGAGCAGGGAGCTCTTAAAGTTGTACCTTTTTGTTTGTCCTTGCTTGCATCCTTCTTTGCATGTGCAATGTACAAGGAAGTCTTTAGATAAAATGTATTGATTCTCCCTTTGAAACTGACTTACCTTAAACATCACCATCAAATAACCATGTCCTTTTTTCTCTTTAAGTTTCTATTGTAGTGAATTAGATATATGTGTGCATTCTGTTTATGTTTAAATAATTTTTGTTTTCTGTATCACAAGCTTTTACATTAAATTATGGAGAATTATTGTTAGTTTCTTATGTTGATTTTCCTGTTAAACATTACCTTCAAGTTTTTTTTTTAAACAGAGAAAAAGAAATGCCTCAAAAATCTTCTCAATTTTGTATAAATGTTATTTTTCCCATTCTGTGGGGGTTTTTTTGGACTATAACTGTTATATTGTGTTAATAGTTCTACAGAACTCTGAGGGGGTACCAACATGTGCAATTTTTACATTGTGTAGTATTATGAATTATTTCAGGAGACATAGATGGTTGTGACACAGTGGCACAAATCTACATGTATGACCATCGGCCTTCAAAAACCCTGTCTCCAATATATGAGATGGATGTAACAGAAGCATTTGAGCAGAAAATGGAATCAGAAACACAAGGTACAGACATGGATTTTGAAGATGAGCAACACTTTGCAAAACAAGACTGGACACTATTAAAGCAACTGCTCTCTGAACAGGACTCTAACTTAAATATCACAAATTCTGTTCCTGAAGACTTAAATTTAGCACAGTATCTAATTAATCAGACACTACTTTTAGCACGAGACAGCTCAAAACCTCAGGGTAAAGCACATGTAGACACTTTGAACAGATGGAGTGAACTAACATCTCCATTTGATGATTCCTCAGCAAGCATTACCATGGCTAGTTTTTCCTCTGAAGAATGTTCACCCCAAGGGGAATGGACAATTCTGGAACTGGAAACTCAGCATTAAGAGTGTTAACACTTCAGAAAATGTTAAAATATGCCACCTCTTTATTTTTTTGACGTTTCTATTGTATCCAAATGATAACTGCATTAGCCAGATTTAGTCTGTCCTTACTATTGAGGAGGTCTTTCCAATTTAGTTGGTTTATTAATATGATATCATATGTAGAAAAAAGTGTTTTTTTTCCTAAAAATCTTGAGCATGTTTTCTATAATTATTGGAGAATTTAGAAGACCTATAAGGAAACCCTTGCTTTAGTTTTCCTTTCCTAACTGGTCAGTTACTTGTTTATCATTCAGTAATTTAAAATGTGAATGCACAAGTAGAACAGTCCCTTTTTTCTCTGCATATGGTAACAATAATTTAACAATAAAAAAAACTTATCATGCTTGTGTCAATTTATGTAGAGTTAATCTGTGACGTTCAAACTCAGGTTGATGTGGTTAGGCTGATAGCTAGTATTACGAAAAATCTTCACTTTTCCAGCCATTTAGATCCAGGAAATTGTTAAGTAAATGCATCTCAAATTTCATTGACATTTTTACTAAAACAAGAGAAGCAGAATTTCCTGTACCTCTTTTGGGGGATATATCCAGAGAAAGGCATCTGCTGTTATTCAAAAGAAGTAGGAAAACTGTCCATCAGTTTTATCTGTACAGTAATTCCTTTGGATGATGGGATATAATAGAATTGGCATCTCTCAAAGCTTTGAAACTGACTCATAATTTCTCTAAAATATATCAGAAGTAAAAAAATCTTTTGGTTTAGAATTCCTTTAGTAATTTAACAAAGTTTTGGGGGAATTCCCTGGTGGTCCAGTGGTTAGGACTCCGTGCTTTCAATGCTGTGGCCCAGATTCAATCCCTGGTCAGGGAACTAAGATCCCATAAGCCAAGCAGTGCAGCCAAAAATGAAAATAAATTAATTCACAAAGTTTTCAACAAATGATAACAATAGAGATAATCTGTAACTATTTTGAATATCAACACCTATTAAATATACAATCATTTGGCATTCTTACACATTAGTTAATGTTAGCTACTAACCTGTTATACCATAAATTCGGTATGCTTTTTTTTAACTAGAAGCTCTGCAGGGGGCACTCATTCATTCAGTCAAGACACACATTTGTTCTAGGCTCTGAAGTGTGAAGATAAAGTTTGATTCCTGCTCCTCAAAACTGAGTTCAGTTTCTAATGAGAGGAAACCATATAAAGTCAAAAACAGTATTATAAGAACTTTGTATCTTAAAAGCTGGATGGGAATTTAGAGGTTAGTTTAATCCCTTCAAATTCCCAAGGAGGATTCTGAAGCCCAGAGGAATTTTTAAAGTGCCCAAGGTCCCACACTGATTTGTGAGCCAGAATCCAATATTCCTTAATTTCAGTTTGATGTTATTTCTACTCCACAACATACTTCATTTGGTATATGATAGAGTCAGAAACAGCACAGATTCTCAAGACAGTGTGTTATTTTCTTTTTCTCCAAATGTGAAATTGTTATTTTAATAAACTACCTCAGAAGTTTACAAATTTATTACTGAAACTTCATTTCTTTCATGTCATACATGCAAATAGATAGTAGGGAATGAGATTTGTATAGTATGACACCTTAGGTAATTTCAGGAGTATGCTTTCTTATCATGTGCTTTTATGAACAACGTATCTACCAGTCTGTTTCCTGTGGGACTCTGGACTAGTTCTTTATCATTCAGGAAACATATATTGAAAAATAATTGCTGAAATTTACTTAGCACTTATTAGATGTTAGACACTATGCTTGTTGTCGTTCAGTCACTCAGTCCTGTCCAACTCTTTGTGATCCCATGGACTGCAGCATGCCAGGCTTCCCTGCCCCTCACTGTCTCCCAGAGTTTATGTCCATTGAGTCAGTGATGCCATCCAACCATCTCATCCTCTGTTGTCCCCTTCTACTCCTGCCTTCAATCTTTCCCAGCATCAGGGTCTTCTTCCAGTGAGTCAGCTGTTCGTATCAGGTGGCCAAAGTATTGGAGTTTCCCCTTCAGCATCAGTCCTTCCAATGAATATTCAGGACTGATTTCCTTTAGGATTGACTGGTTGGATCTCCTTTTAGTCCAAGGGACTCTCAAGAGTCTTCTCTAGCACCACAGTTCAAAAGCATCAGTTCTTCAGCACTCAACCTTTATAGTCCAACTCTCACATCCAAACATGACTACTGGAAAAACCATAGCTTTGACTATACAGACCTTTATCAGCAAAGTGATGTCTCTGCTTTTTAATACACTGTCTAGGTTTGTCACAGCTTTTCTTCCAAGAAGCGTCTTTTAATTCCATGGCTGCAGTCACCGTCTGCAGTGATTTTGGAGCCCAAGAAAATAAAGTCTGTCACTATTTCCATTTTTTTCCCATCTATTTGCCATGAAGTGATGGGACCAGATGCGGTGATCTTAGTTTTTTGAATGTTGACCTTTAAACCAGCTTTTTCACTCTCCTCTTTCACCTTCATCAAGAGGCTCTTTAGTTCCTCTTCACTTTCTGCCATTAGGGTGGTGTCATCTGCATATCTGAGGTTATTGATATTTCTCCCAGCAATTTTGATTCCAACTTGAGCTTCAACCAGCCTGCTGTACTAAATGCTTTAAATATGCATTAACATTTAATTCTCACAACAGTTCTATGAGATATGTGTTCTTACCTTTTTTTTTTTTTCCAAAACAAGAGACACCTTGGGAAGGGGCACCTGGCCAGAGAGCAGCAGGGTAAGGGAACCCAGGAGAGCTGTTCTCTTCATCATTATTACACCTGAGGAAACTGATGTAGCATCCTTACCTGAGATGAGCTATCCCAGTGGAAGGAACTAAAAGATAATTAACACATTATACAGTCGTTTGGCGGATAACAATTGTGTATGGTCAGAGTTGTAAGAGCTCAGAGAGAAAAGCTATGAACAGATTGTCAGGAAGGAAAGATTAGAGAAAGCTTCTTAGGGCAAATAATATTCAGTGAATGACTTTATAGAATTTATTTAAAGAAAGGGCTTGATGGCTACAATCTTATTGGAAGTGTAGGTCAGGCAACCTGACTTGAAGATGCACTTTTATTGAAAGTACTTTGCTTTTTCTTAGATTGTGTGTTACAGTCAATAAAAATACTGAAATGTTTTAAAAAGATGCTTTTATCCATAGTTTACCTAAGACTCAAAAACTCCATACCCCCCCCCAAAAATCTAACTTTAAAAAAATTTGAGTTCTTGGTACAGGACTGATAAAGATTGCCAAGAGAGAAGCAACCAAAACTCATATACTTTATGAGTATATGAGTTTGAAATGTCAAGGTGCACACTGAGACTAGTCCATTGGATTTGGACATGAGGACTTTATTCATAGTTTTTGTCAATTTTCTTTAAAGTAGTAGCAAGTACAGTATATACTCATATTGTGGGAATGCAATCTGGTACATTCTCATTCAAAAACTGACAGATATAACTAAACATATTCAAGAAAAACTAGTGCATACGCTCTAAATAAAAAGTACCTGTACTAAATGGTTTGCAGCAGTAATGAGGTATTGCCTCACACCAGTCAGAATAGCTGTTATCAAAAAGTGTACAAATAATAAATGCTGAAGAGGGTGTGGAGAAAAGGGATCCCTCATACACTGTTGGTGGGAATGTAAATTGGTGCAGCCACTATAGGAAACAGTATGGTGCTTTCTTAAAAAACTAAAAATAGACTATGGGAAACAGAATGGTGTTTCCTTTAAAAACTAAAAATAGGCTAATATACAAGGGAGGAAGAGTCCAGAGAGTAGAGTAGCAGGAGGATTGGGTTTGCGTTTTAGAATGATCACTGTGGAAGCAGTATTTAAGGCAAGGAGACTAGTGATGACTGTTAAAATAACCAAGGCTTCAACTAGGGCAATAGCTGTGGAGAGAGAAAGGAGTGGACATATCTGAGAGATTTAAGATGTGGGTTGGACTTTATTGATAGTTTTTGTCAATTTTCTTTAGTAGCAAGTACAGAAACTAGACTACGGTGGGTTGAAGGGTGAACAGGAAGTAAAGAAGTAGAACTTATCTTTTCAAGGAGCCTAACTGAAAAAAAGACAGTGATAGCTTGAAGTTACTGTTGTTTTTAAAAGTAATTTTAGCACTTTGAAAATAAGAGGTTGAGAATAATCAATGAATTGGGGGCAATCAGGGAAGAGGCAGGAGGAGGTGGGATCAAGCACAAAGAATACTAACTGATGCAGGGCATTTCAAGGAACTTCAGGTGTTTAAATAAGCACTGGACGCATGCGGGACAGCAGTGGAAGGCAAAGCTGGGAGAGTACAGGCAGGCCAAGACACGAGGAACCGGAAAGCCATGCCAAAGTCTGTGGGAAAGCCATTAGGCAAAGACACTAAATATTTCAATTTATTCTCAACGGCAGACATATAACTATTTTCTAAAGATTACTCTAGCTGCACGTGTGTGCGCTAAATTGCTTCAGTCGTGTCTGACTCTTTGTGACCCTGTTAGGGGTCTGTCCATGGGAATTTCCAGGCAAGAATACTAGAGTAGGTTTCCATGCTCTCCTCCAGGGCAACTTCCCCACGCAGGGAATGAACCGTTTTCTCCAGATTCTCCTGTACTGGCATACAGGTTCTTTACCACTAGTGCCACCTGCTTTGGAAAAATAGAGAAGAGACTGCAGGAAGGAAGAGTCATGCTGGCTGTGCTTAGTCACTCAGTTGTGTCCGACTCTTTGCAACCCAGTGAACTGTAGCCCACCTGGCTCCTCTGTCTATGAGGATTGTCCAGGCAAGAGTACTGGAGTGGGTTACCATGCCCTCCTCCAGGGGAACCTCTCAACCCAGGAATTGAACCGGGGTTTCCTGTATTGCAGGTGGATTCTTTACCAGATGAAGCCCATTGGAATAATTAAGGAGAAAAAGAGGCCCAAACTAAGGGAAAAATGGCCAAGTTGGAAATAAGAGGATGGATTTAAGAGATAATTAGGAGGAATTTTGATAGAATGAACAAGTTCAGTTGAGTTCAGTTTGGTTCGGTCACTCAGTCGTGTCCAACTTTTTGCCACCCCATGGACCGCAGTATGCCAGGCCTCCCTGTCCATTACCAACTCCCGGAATTTACTCAAACTCATGTCCGTACAATGAACAAGAAGTGGTTACAGATTGAGTGTGAAGACCTGCAAGAGGGGATGAAGGGGACCCCTTTTCATATCCCAGATTTTGAATAGGTAAAAAACGGAAGGCTGATGGTTTGTAGTTGGAAAAAAGATGATTTTCAACTTGAATACGTCTTATTGGAATGCAGTTGAGATAACCAAGGTATGCAATATGTCTCTCAAAATTCAGAAACCTAACAAACTAGTGGTTACCGGGGGGGGAGAGGGGAGTGGGGAGGGGCAAGATAGGAGTAGAACATTAAAAAGTACAAGCTATTATGTATAAAATAAGCTATTATGTATAAAATAAGCTATTATGTATAAAATAAGCTACAAGAGCTCTTTGAGGAAATCACAGTCGCTGCTGCCACAGTGTCCCAAGGCCACCGGCTCCTGCTCCTGACTCACCGCTGTTCGGGCAGCCATGGCTCTTACAGATACTTGCAAGACTCCTGTGGACCCAGAAGTGGCTGTTCACCAGATTAGGATCTGCCTTACCAGCTGCAACTGTGAAGCCTCTGGAGAAGGTATGTGCTGACCTGATCAGAGGCCTGAAGAAAAGAATCTCAAAAGTGAAGGGATGTGTTCAGATGCCTACCAAGACCCTGAGAATAGCTACAAGGAAAATCCCTTGTAGTGAAGGTTCTAAGACCTCGAGATCATTTCCAGATGAGGATCCACAAGTGACTCATTGACTTGCACAGTCCTTCCAAGGTTGTCAAACAGATAACTTCCATCAGTACTGGATCAGAAATGGAGGCTGAAGTCACCATATCAAATGCTTAAATCAACATTTTTAATAAATGAATAATCAGTTGTTATCCATAATCTACAAGGATACACTATACAGCATGGGAATATAGCCAATATTCTATAATGACTATAAATGGAGTATAATCTTTAAAAATTGTTAATCACTATATTGTACACCTGTAACCTACATAATATTGTACATCAACTATGAAAAGTGAAAGTGAAAGTTGTTCAGTCATGTCTGATTCTTTGCAACCCCATGGCCTATACACTCCATGGGATTCTCTAGGCCAGAATACTGGAATGGGTAGCCTGTCCCTTCTCCAGAGGATCTTCCCAACCCAGGGATCAAACTCAAGTCTCCCTCATTGCAGGCGGATTCTTTACCAGCTGAGTCACAAGGGAAGCCCATACATCAACTACACTTCAATAAAAAGAAGAAAAATAAAACATGTAACATATGATACTTTAATATAATCTTGCAGTAAGAAAGCACATGAAACCCAGAAAAACACATAGAACTCCAAAACAGAAAACATAAAATATGGGGTCTTTCCTTGTGGTCCAGTGGCTAAGACTGAATTTCCAATGCAGAGGGTCTGGGTTCAAAGCCTGGTCAGGGAACTAGATCCTACAGGCCAAGACTAAAGATCCTGCATATAGATCTCTCATGCTCCCAGCACAGCCAAATAAATAAGATATAAGATTGTTCATTTGGTTATTTAAACTTTAGAACTAATATATGTCCCAGTATCACAAACAGAATGAAGGGGCAAAAGATAAAATGAGGGGTAATTTTTTCTTTTTAAGAAAAGTTAAAGGGCAAATAGTTGGTAAATGATCAAAAGATGTTTAACGAGACTCAAAGAAACATCAGAAAAAGAACCATAAAAGTTTTTGAAAATAACTGTAGATTAATAAGTAATCAATTTGATAATTGAGACTATAATTACTGACTACCCACTAAACATTTTAATTAGGAACTATAAATGAAAACTAGACACTTAGGCAACATAAAAAATTATTGGAGTTAATTATATTTAACTGAGCAATTGAAATATATTAAAGTAGAAAAACAATTCCAAGTATTATTATAGTATACAAGTTTACATTATTGGTCAAATCAGATACCTTGCTTGCAATTCAATTTCATTTCTAATTTTGAAAATCAAGCTAAAATTCTGGGCAGATTACATTAAAATCAATCCAAGAACAGTGTGTGGGGTGTATTTTTCATTGTCAATGAGACAAGAAGATCTACTAAGGAGGAAATGAAAGCATTTTGGGCTGTTGTGTGTGGCACAAATACCTGAGTCAGTTTGTATTACCACGCAGATCTACTTTACAGCATATCAGTTTCGAACAGCTATTACTGCCATCACGGATTTAACACCCTTATTTACTGCTTTTAAATATTTTTTAGAAACAAATAAATTATAAGATCCTTGTTCAACTCCTTTTGCCATAATTTTTTTTCTTAAAAATTACTGGTCAATTTAAACTTTATTTAGACATAATGTTGACTTAACAACTTAGAAACAATAATTCAGTCAGTAGACCCTAAAGTTAGTAATACTACTGCTAACTGAAGAAAAATATTACATAGGTAAGAATTCTTAGGGGAAAAACATGAGTTTTCTCAAATGCTTTTTTTGGAAAGATATGACTAGATACCTGACTCATCTGTGGGAATGATGCTTCATTTGTGTATGAAAATATAAGTTATCTCATTATCATGTTTCAGTCCCCTTTATTTTAGTCACCAGTAATATGACTGTGTCTTTATCAATTTTTATTGACTATTTACCCTAAGTGAAAAGTTGAAGTATATATAGTTTCTTTCTTTTAGTAATTTGTATCCTAAAAACTTCATAAAGAAAAAAAGTAGGAAAGCAAATTAGGAATATTTACAAGAGATATGACAAAGATTTATCTTCTTAATATATATATATATATACACCTCATTTATCAATCAGAAGAATGCTAACAGCCCAATAGAAACCTAGGTTAAAAGTATAAAGAAATTAAGAAAAGAAGAAATAGATGGTCAATAAAAATACAGGGATGATATAATATATTCAGTTCAGTCACTCAGTTATGTCTGACTCTTTGTGACCCCATGAATCACAGCATGCCAGGCCTCCCTGTCCATCACCAACTCCCGGAGTTCAACCAAACTCATGTGCATCAAGTCAGTGATGCCATCCAGCTATCTCATCCTCTGTCATCCCCTTCTCCTCCTGCCCCCAATCCCTCCCAGCATCAGGGTCTTTTCCAATGAGTCGACTCTTCTCATGAGGTGGCCAAAGTATTGGAGTTTCAGCCTCAGCATCAGTCCTTCCAATGAACGCCCAGGACTGGTCTCCTTTAGGATGGACTGATTGGATCTCCTTGCAGTCCAAGGGACTCTCAAGAGTCTTCTCCAACACCATAGTTCAAAAGCATCAATTCTTTGGAGCTCAGCTTTCTTCACAGTCCAACTCTCACATCCGTACATGACCACTGGAAAAACTATAGCCTTGACTAGACAGACCTTTGTTGGCAAAGTAATATCTCTGCTTTTTAATAGGCTATCTAGGCTGGTCATAACTTTCCTTCCAAGGAATTGCATACTAGTTAGTTCAGTTAAGTTCAGCTCAGTCATGTCCGGCTCTTTGTGACCTGCAGCATGCCAGGCTTCCCTGTCCATCACCAAATCCCAGAGCTTGCTCAAATTCATGTCCATTGAGTCAGTGATGCCATCCAACCATCTCATTGTCTGTCATCCCCTTCTCCTCCTGCCTTCAGTCTTTCCCAGCATCAGGGTCTTTTCCAATGAGTCAGTTCTTTGCATCAGGTGGCCAAAGTACTGGAGTTTCAGCTTCAGCATCAGTCCTTCCAATGAATATTCAGGACTGATTTCCTTTAGGATGGACTGGTTGGATCTCCTTGCAGTCCAAGGGACTCTCAAGAGTCTTCTCCAACACCACAGTTCAAAAGCATCAATTCTTTGACACTCAGTTTTCTTTATAGTCCAACTCTCGCATCCATACATGACCACTGGAAAAACCATAGACTTGACTATGTTTGTTGGACCTTTGTTGGCAAAGTAATGTCTGTTTTTTAGCATGCTATCTAAGTTGGTTATAGCTTTTTATCCAAGGAGCAAGTGTCTTTTAATTTCATGGCTGCAGTCACCATCTGCAGTGATTTTGGAGCCCCCCAAAATAAAGTCTGTTACTATTTCCACTGTTTCCCCATCTATTTACATGAAGAGATGGGACCAGAAGCCATGATTTTAGTTTTCTGAATGTTGAGTTTTAAGCCAACTTTTTCATTCTCCTCTTTCATTTTCATCAAGAGCCTCTGTAGTTCTTCACTTTCTGCCATAAGGATGGTGTCATCTGCATATCTGAGGTTATTGATATTTCTCCTGGCAATCTTGATTCCAGCTTGTGCTCTG
>NW_011495027.1:10059412-10063358 GCF_000754665.1 Bison bison bison
TGTTCCATGTACAGTTCTAACTGTTGCTTCCTGATCTGCATACAGATTTCTCAAGAGGCAGGTCAGGTGGTCTGGTATTCCCATCTCTTTTAGAATTTTCCACAGTTTGTTGTGATCCACATAGTCAAAAGCTTTGGCATAGTCAATAAAGAAAAAGTAGATGTTTTTCTGGAATTCTCTTGCTTTTTAAATGATCCAACAGATGTTGGCAGTTTGATCTCTGAGTCCTCTTCCTTCTCTAAATCCATCTTGAACATCTGGAAGTTCACTGTTCACATACTGTTGAAGCCTGACTTGGAGAATTTTGAACATTACTTTGCAAGCGTGTGAGATGAGTGCAATTGTGCAGTAGTTTGAGCATTCTTAGGCATTGCCTTTCTTTGGGATTGAAATGAAAACTGATCTTTTCCAGTGTGTGACCACTGCTGAGTTTCCCAAATGTGCTGGCATATTGAGTGCAGCCCTTTCACAGCATCTTTTAGGATTTGAAATAGCTCAACTGGAATTCTATCACCTCCACTAGCTTTACTAGTAGTGATGCTTCCTAAGGCCCACTTGACTTCGAATTCCAGGATGTCTGGCTCTAGGTGAGTGATCACACCCTCGTGATTATCTGGGTCATGAAGATCTTTTTTGTATAGTTCTTCTGTGCATTCTTGCCACCGCTCCTTAATATCTTCTGCTTCTGTTAGGTCCATACCATTTCTGTCCTTTATTATGCCCATCTTTGCATGAAATAATACTAGTTAGTATAGAGGTATAAAAAATATATTCATCTATTTAATTGTAAAGATGAAATTATGAAACCTAATGTCTAGAGTACAGTGAGATTGGCACTGCATTCATACATGTTTGTGTAAGTATAACTTGGTGCAAACTTTCTGGAAAGCATTTTGGCAACTGGAATAGTGTCTTAAAAAACTTCGTAATTGTAGAATCAGTATCTCACTTTGAGAAATGTAATGAATAATCAGAAATGGTTAAAAATAAGTACATACATGTATGTATGTATAATATTTTAAAGTCCTTAAACATAGTAATGGATAAGTTATTTTGATATGTTGGGATACTAAGCTACTTTATTAAGTGTCATGTTCAATAAGAATATTTGATGATTTGGGGAATGCTCACAATAAATGAAGAGGTTAGATATTAATATGTATGTATATGTAGTATAAAATACCACATACACATAGTATATAGTATATACTAGTATATAGTATATATATAGTATAAAATGTGTATGTAGTATAAAATATTTATGAAAACACTGCTGTGATAGTCTTAAGTATCAATCTGGTTGGGATCTGGTACCCAGTTATTTAATCAAACACTAATTTAGGTGTTGCTGTGAATGTATTTTATAGGTGTATATAATCTCTACAACCACTTGGCATTAAGTAGATATTATCTTCAATAATTTGAGTAGACCTCACCAATCAGTTTAAGGACTTAGGAACACAAACTGAGATTTCCTGAAGAAGAAGTTCTGTGTTAAGACTGAAACATCAACTCCTACCTAAATTTCCATCAAGCCCTACAAATTTTAGACTTGCCAGCCCCCATAATCCTGTGTACCAATTCCTTAAAATAAATCTCTTTGATATATGTATCCTATTGATTCTGTCTCTCTGCACAGTCCCGCCTGGTTTAACTGAAAATATCCTATCCTGCATTCTAGTTTTCTTTTCCTTCCCAACAGAATCCTGAATTTTATAGCTGGGCACTTGGCTACTCAGAATGAAGATTTGATTTCCCTGAACCATGTGACAAGGTTCTGACCAATGAGGTATAAATAAAAGTGTTGAGTGATACTTCCTGAAAATCTCTCTAAAGGATGGGCAGTCCTTCTCTTCTTTCCCTGAAGATTTCCCTAAAGTAGATGGGCATTCCTTCTCTTCCTTTCCAGAGCACAAACATATTCTTTTTCTTTTCTAAAAATATGGAATGCTTCATGAATTTGCATGTTATTCTTGTGCAGGGGCCATGCTAACCTTCTCTGTTTCATTCCAACTTAGTTCATGTGCAGCCCAAGCAGGGCTTCCCAGATGATGCTAGTGGTAAAGAACCCTCCTGCCAAAGCAGTTGTTGTTAAGAGACACAAGTTCGATCCCTGGGTTGAGAGGATTCCCTAGAGGAGGGCATGGCAACCCATCCCAGTATTCTTGCCTAGAGAATCCAAAGAGAGAAAAGCCTATGCTATGCTAAGTCACTTCAGTCGTCTCCTACTCTGTGCGACCCCATAGACGGCAGCCCACCAGGCTCCCCCATCCCTGGGATTCTCCAGGCAAGAACACTGGAGTGGGTTGCCATTTCCTTCTTCAATGCATGAAAGTGAAAAGTGAAAGTGAAGTCGCTCAGTCATGTCCGACTCTTAGCGACCCCATGGACTGCAGCCTACCAGGCTCCTCCATCCATGGGATTTTCCAGGCAAGAGTACTGGAGTGGGGTGCCATTGCCTTCTTGGCAGGCTACAATCTATAGGGTCACGAAGAGTCAGACACAACTGAAGCAACTTGGCATGCAAGCGCACAGCCCAGGCAAACGTGCACAGATGTGTTCTATCAGCCCTCTTTTGTACTCAGAGGATGAGGGCCACACCCTAGAGATAGCAGAGTTGTAACCCTGGTATATGAATACCTCGTGAAACCACTATAGTAACCCTGGACTACCTATCTCAAGATTGCTATTACATAAGGGAAGAGAACTTTGTATGTCAAACAGTATTTCTAACTACTGTTCATTTGAATTTTCTCTTCCATGCAGGCAAACACAAACCTAATTGATGTACTACATATGAATACATAACTAAAAGAAATATGTTAACACATTGGTTGTAGTTAAACACATTGGTTGTAGGATTTTGGGATTTGTTGCTGATTTTTATATTTACTCTTCTTTCTGTTTTTTTACATTAAGTATATATTAATTACTCAAATAATAAATTTTCACTAAAAATACTGAAAAAAATAGGAATTATCTTTCCTAACAATTTTTGTAATGATTGTAGATATTGTGAGTGAAACATAAAAAGTGGATCTCATTGTGTCTTTATTTTTTTTTTGTATTCCCAAATTGTCATTTAATTTTTTTTAATTTAAATTTATTTATTTTAATTAGAGGCTAATTACTTTACAATATTGTATTGGTTTTGCCATACATCAACATGAATCCACCATGGGTGTACACGTGTTCCCAATCCTGAACCCCCCTCCCACCTCCCTCCCCATACCATCCCTCTGGGTCATCCCAGTGCACCAGCCCCAAGCTTCCTGTATCCTGCATTGAACCTGGACTGGCAATTTGTTTCTTATATGATATTATACATGTTTCAATGCCCTTCTCCCAAATAATACCCCCCCTCCCTCTCCCACAGAGTCCAAAAGACTATTCTATACATCTGTGTCTCTTTTGCTGTCTCGCATACAGGGTTATCGTTACCATCTTTCTAAATTCCATATATATGCGTTAGTATACTATATTGGTGTTTTTCTTTCTGGCTTACTTCACTCTGTATAATCGGCTCCAGTTTTATCCACCTCATTAGAACTGATTCAAATGTATTCTTTTTAATGGCTGAGTAATACTCCATTGTGTATATGTACCACAGCTTTCTTATCCATTCTTCTGTTGATGGACATCTAGGTTGCTTCCATGTCCTGGCTATTATAAACAGTGCTGCGATGAACATTGGGGTACACGTGTCTCTTTCAATTCTGGTTTCCTCGGTGTGTATGCCCAGCAGTGGGATTGCTGGTCGTATGGCAGTTCTATTTCCAGTTTTTAAGGAATCTCCACACTGTTCTCCATAGTGGCTGTACTAGTTTGCATTCCCACCAACAGTGTGAGAGGGTTCCCTTTTCTCCACACCCTCTCCAGCATTTATTGCTTGTAGACTTTTGGATCGCAGCCATTCTGACTGGCGTGAAATGGTACCTCATAGTGG
>NW_011495027.1:10063458-10072323 GCF_000754665.1 Bison bison bison
AAAGAAACAAAAGAGACCATAGCAAAAATCAACAAAGCCAAAAGCTGGTTCTTTGAAAGGATAAATAAAATTGACAAACCATTAGCTAGACTCATCAAGAAACAAAGGGAGAAAAATCAAATCAATAAAATTAGAAATGAAAATGGAGAGATCACAATAGACAACACAGAAATACAAACGATCATAAGAGACTACTATCAACAATTATATGCCAGTAAAATGGACAATGTGGAAGAAATGGACAAATTCTTAGAAAAGTACAACTTTCCAAAACTGGACCAGGAAGAAATAGAAAATCTTAACAGACCCATCACAAGCACAGAAATTGAAACTGTAATCAGCAATCTTCCAGCAAACAAAAGCCCAGGTCCAGACGGCTTCACAGCTGAATTCTACCAAAAATTTAGAGAAGAGCTAACACCTATCCTGCTCAAACTCTTCCAGAAAATTGCAGAGGAAGGTAAACTTCCAAACTCATTCTATGAGGCCACCATCACCCTAATACCAAAACCTGACAAAGATCCCACAAAAAAAGAAAACTACAGGTCAGTATCACTGATGAACATAGATGCAAAAATCCTTAACAAAATTTTAGCAATCAGAATCCAACAACACATTAAAAAGATCATACACCATGACCAAGTGGGCTTTATCCCAGGGATGCAAGGATTCTTCAATATCTGCAAATCAATCAATGTAATACACCACATTAACAAATCAAAAAAATCAAAAAATAAAAGCCATATGATTATCTCAATAGATGCAGAGAAAGCCTTTGACAAAACATACCTCAACATAATAAAAGCTATATATGACAAACCCACAGCAAACATTATCCTCAATGGTGAAAAATTGAAAGCATTTCCCCTAAAGTCAGGAACAAGACAAGGGTGCCCACTTTTACCACTACTATTCAACATAGTTTTGGAAGTTTTGGCCACAGAAATCAGAGCAGAAAAAGAAATAAAATGAATCCAAATTGGAAAAGAAGAAGTAAAACTCTCACTGTTTGCAGATGACATGATCCTCTACATAGAAAACCCTAAAGACTCCACCAGAAAATTATTAGAGCTAATCAATGGATATAGTAAAGTTGCAGGATATAAAATCAACATACAGAAATCCCTATACACTAATAATGAGAAAATAGAGAAATTAAGGAAACAATCCCATTCACCATTGCAACAAAATGAATAAAATACTTAGGAATATATCTACCTAAAGAAACTAAAGACCTATATATGCTATGCTATGCTAAGTCACTTCAGTCGTGTCCGACTCTGTGAGACCCCATAGATGGCAACCCACCAGGCTCCCCCGTCCCTGGGATTCTCCAGGCAAGAACACTGGAGTGGGTTGCCATTTCCTTCTCTGATGCATGAAAGTGAAAAGTGAAAGGGAAGTCGCTCAGTCGTGTCCGACTCTTCGTGACCCCATGGACTGTGGCCTACTAGGCTCCTCTGTCCATGGGATTTTCCAGGCAAGAGTACTGGAGTGGGGTGGCATTGTCTTCTCCTAAATCAAAGAGGACACTAATAGATGGAGAAATATACCATGTTCATGGATTGGAAGAATCAATATAGTGAAAATGAGTATACTACCCAAAGCAATCTATAGAGTCAATTCAATTCATTGTCTTCAAAAGATAGATGATAGTCTTTAATACTATCATTAAAATTTTATGCACTCAAAACAAGTCAAATGAGTTTAAAAGCTTAGAATTAGGAAAAGAACCCATTCATTTCAGTTATTTTCATCAAAGTTATGTATGCATTTGAAGAGTGAAATAGTTCTGCAAATTTTAGTAAAAAACAATCAGTCCCCTGCTCTCCTCCACCTTCCCAAATCCCACTTCCTATAGCAACCACTTTCAATTGTGTGTGTCTTAGTCACTCAGTCATGTCCCAATTCTTTGCGACCCCATGGACTGTAGCCTGCCAGGTCCCTCTGTCCATGGGATTCTCCAGCAAGAATACTGGAGTGGGTTGCCATTTCCTTCTCCAGGGGATTTTCCTGACCCAGGGATCAAACCTGGGTCTCCTGCATTGCAGCCAGATTCCTTACCATCTGAGCCACCAGGGAAGGTAAGCTATTACTTGTTTGCTTCTGTTTTCACAAATAACATGAACCACCCCCACCCTACCCAACCCCCACTATGACAGAATTGCTATGTTACAAATTGACTTTAAAATTTCAGGTATTATTTATTGTCTCACTCCAGAAAATGAGAATTTGGTTCTCATTTACCCACACCTATTACCCAACATAGTGGAATAGTAATTTTAATTGTATCAGAATTTATAACTTACATTATTATAATTATGAAAAAAACTACTTACTGCTAAGTAAGTTAGCAGTAAAGAAAGTAATATTATTACTTTCCCTTCCATTTGGCTTTTTTTCCCCCCTCTGGAGTTTTAACTGTTGCTCTTGTTGAGAAGTCTGATACTATTCTAGTTCTTGATTCTTTATAAGTAGTCTGGAGAAGTTTAGGATTCTCTCTTTGTTCTCAGTGTTGCAGAATAGTATGTTCCTGTGCTCGATGTGGGTATATATTCATCTGTTGTCCTCAGCATTTGGTGAGCCTTTTCACTTTGGAAACACATCCTTCAGTTCTAGAAATATTTTCTAAATTAGTTGACACTTTCTTCCTCCTCTGTTTTTTCTGTTCTGTGTTTTGGGAACTTTTAGACATGAGAACATTAAATACCTTTTTCTTCATATTAATCTCTCCATGTTTGTGCTTTACTTCTTGAGGTATTTCCTTGTTTATCTCCCAGTCCTTCCATTCAACTTTTCATTTTTCATTATTGCTATAATACTATATTTTTTATTTTGTTCTTTGAAATTTCTCTTCCTAATAGTATTTTGTTCTGAATCTTTGGATGTAACATTTTCCCTACCTATCTGAAGATATAAACTATCTTTTTACTAGAATATAATTTCTTTACAATGTTGTGCTAGTTTCTGCTATACAATGAAGTGAATCAACTTATATGTATACATATATCCCCTCCTTCTTGACACCCCTGCCCCCGATTCCACCCATCTAGGTCATCACAGAGCCCCAAGCTGAGTTTCCTGTGCTTATTAGCATGTCCCCAATAGGTATCTGTTTTACACAAGGTAGTGTATATATGTAAATGCTAGTCTCTAAATTCGTTCCACCCTCCTGTTCCCCCACTGTGTCCATATGTCCATTCTCTATGTCTGCATCTCTATTACTCTCTGCACAATGAGTTTCTCCAAATTTTCTTTTTTCTATATATCTGTTTCAGTCTCTATTTTTCACATTAGAGAAGTTCCTAGGCTGTTTGCTCGTACTTTAGGGACTCAGAAGCTTTTCTGAAAACTATGTGTGAGTGAGTGGGGTTGCTGCTGACAGCAGGCCTCTCTGTAGGGTCAGCGATGGGGCTCAATTGTTGTGAAACACCAATGTCAGCATCTTGAGGTCTTTTCACCCAACCTGGTTCAACTCCTCATAGAGCAATTTTCCTATCTCCTGCCTGGAGAAAATGACTTTTGATATGAATATTCTAGGATGTGACTATAGAAGGGCTGGGGTCTCACTTGCTAGGTGTAAATGTTCTCTTATCCTTCTATTTTCAGCAAACTCCACTTCCAACCTTACCTGTAGGGTCCTGGTCAGAGACCTTCACGTTACCCTGTCCAGAGAAAGAACCTCTGGCTCTGCTGAAGCGAGGGAGGTAGAGTCACCTGGGTGCGAGGAGGGCATCTTAGGTTCTAAGTGCTTCTTAAACAGACTTTAAAAAATTCTTCTGAATTTCTGTCACACCTCTAGTACACCAGAACCTCTGGGACAAATTCCTAAGCCTTGGGGATTTCTGAGTTGCTTTTTGACTCTCCCCATTGCTGGCCTAGTTTTTAGCTTTCTTGAATTTATTAGGTTAGTTATCATTCCCTTTGTGTCCAGATTCACAAACGTGGTTATCATCCCCTCTACAATTCTCTTTAGTCTTTGCTAGTGTATATTTCTATTCTTATTTAAATATCTTAAACATCATTTATAAGATTTAAATGTATTACTTTTGTCATTTTATTTTAGATTAGTATGGTTTATGGTTCCTTCTTGTTTTCTTGTCTTTTTCTGTATAAGATCAGATTTTATTTGTTTTTTTCTAGTTTTTGAAAAGTCACCATTCTATTTTTTTAAATACATTTAATTATTTATTTTGGTTGCACCAGGTCTTCATTGTAGCATGTAAGATCTTTAGTTGCAACATGCAAACTCTTAGCTGTGGCATGTGGGATCTAGTTCCCCAACCAGTGATCAAACTCAGCTCCCCCGCATTGGGAGTATGGAATCTTAGCCACTGGACCATCAGGGAAGCCCCTTAATATTCTATTTTTAATTCTTCAATCAGTTAACCTTATTTTCCCGAAAACACTCTTGGACTTCTATTTCTCCAATTTACAAGAATCAAATGTGTAAGTCCACTTCTTTAGTTTCCCCTATTTAAGATAAGGAATTAGTACACCTCTCTCTCCATCACTCTCCTCTGTTATGTCCTTTTCTTCTTTCTCTGATACAGAGATATTTTGAATGTTTAGATCCTGATTATCATTCAGAATTTTTACATATCTTCCCTTTTAAGAGTATTTTGACTTGTTTTAGCCCAGCTCCCCAGAAAACAGAAGCTAAGGAAAAGCTTGGGGAATTAATGTTTTGTTGGAGGGTTCAATCCCAGGCAAGCAATAATGAGGGAAAAAGTAAAACAGAGAAGGAAGCAAACAGAGGGTGGCAAATTGTGCTCAGCTTTATCAGAAATGGCTGGTTTCTTGGTTACACAGGACAACTTTGGAGAGGCTAAGGGAAGTTCTGATGTTTGGAACAATCAGGGAAGAAGAGTGAACAATTTATGTGCTCACTCCTATCTTTTCTCCCATTGCTCAAAATATGCTCAGTGGGGGCTAACTACCCCTCAGTTCTGGATTGTGACAGGGCCCCTACTGGCAGCTACTGGAGAATCCAATGCCTACATGGACCCACTGGGCCTTACAGCTCCTACTGCAGCATGTATGACAGAACCCATGACAAAGCTGGCCTGAGAAGGCTGAACCAGCTGGTGTTGTCAGGAGACAGAATGCAATTGGAGCAATCAGGATTTATTATTGAGGGAATGGTGAGAGCCCTTAACAGAGTTGCTTGGGCTGGGAAGCAGAGCAAGTGTTGAGCCTTGGGGGACAAGAAGTGGAAAGGATCTGAAGTTGTGCATAAGTGAGTTGCATTACATTTATGCAATGCATTTATATCCTCATTTAAGTTGTCTAGTACCTGTTGTCAGTCCTTCTTATCCTTCAGTTGACAAAAAAATAGCATGTAGTAATTAACTTGGTGTGGCAGCAGAGAAGGGCAAAGCTAACATGATTTTTTGTTCTTTCTAGGTATAATTTGTTTCTTTCTCAGATGTCTGAACTGCTTATTCTATAGCACTGTAATTTAAAAATCGTTGTCAGGCCATGTCTAGATGTAGGTATCTGTCATTTATTTTTGCAAAAACATTGCTATTCCTCTCTGCATCGATGGGCTTTTTTTCTCATCAGGAAACCATTCTTCCCATCAGACATTTGATTTTTCTCCCATTTGTTTGGTTTCTTTTTCGTGAATACCGATTATCTTCTCTCTCTTTTCTTGCCTTTATGTGTGTCACCTATCTCTGACCTTTCTTTCTTCATACTGGAGTATTTCAAATAATCCTCATTATTTATTAAATATTCCACCAAAGTCAAGTCTTTTTAAATTTTTAATTGGAGGATAATCGCTTTACATTGTTGTGTTGATTTATGCCATACAACAGTGAAAATCAGTCATAAGTATACATATGTCCCCCACCTCTGAAGCCTCCCTCCCCTGCCATCCCACCACTCTTGGTCATCACAGAGCACCAGCCTGATGTCCCTGTGTTATACAGCAAGTTCCCATTAGCTCTTTATTTTACACATGGTAAAGTATATGTTTCAATGCTGCCTTCTCAGTTCATCCCACCTTCTTCTTCTCCCCAGAATCAAGTCTTTCTTTATTGCCAAGGGGGTTTTTAATTCTGTTGTTGCATACTTTTTGTAGCATTCCAATCCTCCCTTATTTTATTCATAACTTTCTATTGACTTTCCATTGCAGCCTGTTGCTTATTTCTTTCTTCTCATACTTTGGTTACATATTTATAGAACAAGTATGGCTTTTTGTACTCTAAGGATGCACGTCGTCTCTTTAAGTTTTCTTTTGGATCATGCTTTTCCTCTGAGTCTTTATGATGCCATTTCCTTTCCCTCGTTCTGAAATATTTTGCCATAGGCTCCACGTTGATTTTTTTGTCTACTCATAAGTAAAAGTCCTTAGACTTAGTGATTATCAGCAGACAAAATATGTATATTTCTCTTAGTCCTGTTCCCTACTCACTTGTATGTATGCCATTTCTTATTTCAATTCACCTACTGCTGTTTTGCTCTAGTGACTTTTCCTACCCCACTGTTTGATCATCTGTTACTCTGAAATGATGGAGCGAGCACATGAAAAATTACAATATTCTCAGTGTGACTGCTCTTAGGTTCATCCTCTCTCTGCCACTACCTACAATGGTACACTAGGTTGGGACACTACATTTCTCAACATGCAGTCCACTCCCTCTTCCTATTCAGCTTTTTTCTTGGAGCTCATCTCTCTGTGATGTAGAACAGGAGAAGATAATGAAGGTAGAGGGAGGAAGAGAGAAAGAGGTGATTAATACAATTCCGGCTTCCTCAAATAATGGGGCCTACAAGGTAAAGTGATAACCACAAAATTTTCTAGTTGGTGCAGACCCTTGATGAAGGGCAAAGAGATAGATATTACACTTCTTTTATCCTTTTTCAGACACTGTCTGACTTACATGTTAAAACTTGACTAGGCTTTGAAGGGAAGCCTAGATAGGAATTTCTTCTTCTTGTTATTTAGTTGCTAAGTCATGTCTGACTGCTTTGTGGCCCTATAGACTGCAGCCTGCCAGGCTCCTTTGTCCATGGGATTTCCGAAGCAAGAATACTGGAGTGGGTTGCCATTTCCTGCTCCAAGGTATCTGCCCAACCCAGGGATCAAACCCGAGTCTCCTGCATCTCCTGCATTGGCAGGCAGATTCTTTACCCTCATGAGACACCTGGGAAACACCAGAAATTTCTTTATCCAGTTCAATATTAAACTCAGGAATTTTTATGTTGTCAGACTCGCCTGTTTACTGGTGTGTTGAGTTTTCATCTTGTTGTTTTTTTTTATATTACAACTGAGGACTGCTGGCTAAAAATAAGAAGCTGTCAAAATATCTAAACCTTGAGGAAGTCACCAATGAATTACAGCTGTGCTCAATAATCACATTAAATCAACAACACCATATGATAGACAGCTGAGAACCAGGAGAGATCTAAGTCAAAGTGGACTGATAGGACCAGTGAGATTGGTAAATGCAAAATCTTTTTCTTAGTGCCTAAATAGAGAATTGAATGTTTTGCTTTTATCTAAGTCATACACATTCATATTCAAACCTATTTGGAAATAGAGAAGTTTTTGAAGCCAAATAACCAAATAATTTTAAGCCAAATTTAAAACATCCAATAGTTTCATTAAATTGAGCCTGTTGTTTCCAAAAAAATAAATTGTTTAAATCCAATCATTTAAAAATAACAATTATACCTCATCAGGGTCTGAGAATATAGTACTATGTCAGTTTTCATATCAAAGAAAAAACTGGTGAAAGTCACTTTTCTTTCATCTAACAACCTCTACAATTCCTTTTGTGTGTTGGGGTGGGGGATATGGATGTGTTGCCTTTTCATGGGCAACAACATCAAGATCAGAACATCGGGAAAGAAGTAGATAGCATAAAGAACATGCAGTGGAGCCTCAAAAGAAAATGACTGTTCAATATTTGCAATTGATGAAAAGGGAAAAATACTGAAGTATATTCATTATTTTAGATCTATCAGAGCATTCAAGCCACTAAATAGATTCAAAGGCTTTGTTGTTACTTCAGAAATGGAGGCATCTCACAGAGAACATTAAACTCTTCTTGCAGTCTCATAACAGGTTGTCACTGTGCAACTAATGTGGAAATATGGCATTGCAAGGTTTATGAAATATATATTTCTTATTGATTCTATGCTTTCAAGTTGAATTTTACATTTTCAATCCAGGAATCAATAATTTATGGAATTAATTTTTCATTGTAACTTTCTCACAGCTGCTCAAATAGGAATGTTCTGACACTAAACAGGAATATAAATTGAACATATTTCTGTGTAGCATTCTAGGGAGTAGTGAGTCAGGAAACTGAGCTGTTACAGAACTGCCAAATATATTTGTGTATTCAATTTCAATACATTTGGGCCTGAATCATGAAGACACCTCTAAAAGCACAACTTAAGCAGCTTTATTTGTTCTATAAATGAATGAATTGTGGTAATACATAAGCCTCCTGAATAAAAATTCATTAGCAGGATTAACTGTTAAATTTTTACTTCTAGCAGGTATCTCACAAATTAGTTAGCCCTAACCCAGAAGATTAAAGCTTGAAATAAGTAAATTCAAGCCTAAAAGTAATAAGGGTAAGAATTTTAATAAAAATAGAGACCTCCATTGGTACTATTCAACTTACAGCTACTAACATTCAATGAAGTCTGATACGTTAGTATTGAGACATAAGCCCAATGGGACTTTATAAGTAAGAGTAAATATTGCAGTATTTGACTATACTTATTCTATACTTTTTAGGGATTCCCTGGTGGCTCAGATGGTAAAGAATCTGCCTGCAGTGCAGGAGACCTGGGTTTGATCCTTGGGTAGGGAAGTTCCCCTGGAGAAGGGAATGGCAACCCACT
>NW_011495027.1:10072994-10073786 GCF_000754665.1 Bison bison bison
AGTTTACATTCCCACCAACAGTGTGAGAGGATTCCCTTTTCTCCACACCCTCTCCAGCATTTATTGCTTGTAGACTTTTGGATCGCAGCCATTCTGACTGGCGTGAAATGGTACCTCATAGTGGTTTTGATTTGCATTTCTCTGTTAATGAGTGATGTTGAGCATCTTTTCATGTGTTTGTTAGCCATCTGTATGTCTTCTTTGGAGAAATGTCTATTTAGTTCTTTGGCCCATTTTTTGATTGGGTCATTTATTTTTCTGGAATTGAGCTGTAGGGGTTGCTTGTTTATTTTTGAGATTAGTTGTTTGTCAGTTGCTTCATTTGCTATTATTTTCTCCCATTCTGAAGGCTGTCTTTTCACCTTGCTTATAGTTTCCTTTGTTGTGCAGAAGCTTTTAAGTTTAATTAGGTCCCATTTGTTTATTTTTGCTTTTATTTCCAATATTCTGGGAGGTGGGTCATAGAGGATCGTGCTGTGATGTATGTCAGAGAGTGTTTTGCCTATGTTCTCCTCTAGGAGTTTTATAGTTTCTGGTCTTACGTTTAGATCTTTAATCCATTTTGAGTTTATTTTTGTGTATGGTGTTAGATAGTGCTCTAGTTTCATTCTTTTACAAGTGGTTGACCAGATTTCCCAGCACCACTTGTTAAAGAGATTGTCTTTAATCCATTGTATATTCTTGCCTCCTTTGTCAAAGATAAGGTGTCCATAGGTGCCTGGATTTATCTCTGGGCTTTCTATTTTGTTCCATTGATCTATATTTCTGTCTTTGTGCCAGTACCATACTATC
>NW_011495027.1:10074532-10075665 GCF_000754665.1 Bison bison bison
CCTTCTATTCCTGCTTTCTGGAGAGTTTTTATCATAAATGGATGTTGAATTTTGTCAAAGGCTTTCTCTGCATCTGTTGAGATAATCACATGGTTTTTATTTTTCAATTTGTTAATGTGGTGTATTACATTGATTGATTTGTGGATATTGAAGAATCCTTGCATCCCTGGGATAAAGCCCATTTGGTCATGGTGTATGATCTTTTTAATGTGTTGTTGGATTCTGATTGCTAAAATTTTGTTAAGGATTTTTGCATCTATGTTCATTAGTGATACTGGCCTGTAGTTTTCTTTTTTGTGGGATCTTTGTCAGGTTTTGGTATTAGGGTGATGGTGGCCTCATAGAATGAGTTTGGAAGTTTACCTTCCTCTGCAATTTTATGGAAGAGTTTGAGTAGGATAGGTGTTAGCTCTTCTCTAAATTTTTGGTAGAATTCAGCTGTGAAGCCGTTTGGACCTGGGCTTTTGTTTGCTGGAAGATTTTTTATTACAGTTTCAATTTCCGTGCTTGTGATGGATCTGTTAAGATTTTCTATTTCTTCCTGGAACAGTTTTGGAAAGTTGTACTTTTCTAAGAATTTGTCCATTTCTTCCACGTTGTTCATTTTATTGGCATATAATTGTTGATAGTAGTCTCTTATGATCCTTTGTATTTCTGTGTTGTCTGTTGTGATCTCTCCATTTTCATTTCTAATTTTATTGATTTGATTTTTCTCCCTTTGTTTCTTGATGAATCTGGCTAATGGTTTGTCAATTTTATTTATCCTTCCAAAGAACCAGCTTTTCACTTTGTTGATTTTTGCTATGGTCTCTTTTGTTTCTTTTGCATTTATTTCTGCCCTAATTTTTAAGATTTCTTTCCTTCTACTAACCCTGGGGTTCTTCATTTCTTCCTTTTCTAGTTGCTTTAGGTGTAGAGTTAGGTTATTTATTTGACTTTTTTCTTGTTTCTTGAGGTATGCCTGTATTGCTACGAACGTTCCCCTTAGACTGCTTTTACAGTGTCCCACAGGTTTTGGGTTGTTGTGTTTTCATTTTCATTCGTTTCTATGCAAGTTTTGATTTCTTTTTTGATTTCTTCTATGATTTGTTGGTTATTCAGCAGCTGTTGTTCAGCCTCCATATGTTGGAATT
>NW_011495027.1:10077112-10078512 GCF_000754665.1 Bison bison bison
CTCTGGAGTGCAATGAAGTGCCCAGTAATGAGTTATGAGATGTCTATGGTTTTGGGGTGACTTTGGGCAGCCTGTATCTTGGAGCTCAGGGCTGTGTTCCTGTGTTGCTGGAGTAATTTGTTTGGTATGTCTTGCCCTGGAACTTGTTGGCTCTTGTGTGGTGCTTGGTTTCAGTGTATGTATGGAGGCGTTTGATGAGCTCCTGTCAATTAATGATCCCTGGAGTGAGGAGTTCCCTGGAGTCAGGGTTTGGACTTAAGCCTCCTGCCTCCAGTTATCAGTCCTATTTTTACAGTAGTTTCAAAACTTCTCCTTCTATACAGCACCATTGATAAAACATCTACGTTAAAGATGAAAAGTTTCTCCACCATGAGGGTCACCCAGAGAGATTCATAGCGTTACATGGAGAAGAGAAGAGGGAGGAGGGAGTTAGAGGTGACCCGAATGCGATGAGGTGGAATCAATAGAGGAGAGAGTGGGCTAGCCAGTAATCACTTCCTTACGTGCATTCCACAACTGGACCGCTCAGAGATGTTCACGGAGTTATACAGAGAAGAGAAGAAGGAGGAAGGAGACAGAGGTGGCCAGGAAGATAAAAGGGGGAAAAGAAAAGGAGAGAGACAGACCCAGCCAGTAATCAGTTCCCTAAGTGTTCTCCACCGTCTGGAACACACAGAAATTCACAGAGTTGGGTAGAGTAGAGAGGGGTTAGGGAGGAGACACAGGCGACCCAGTGGAGAAAAAGGAGAGTCCAAAGGGAGAGAGAGCAGTCAAGCCAGTAATCTCGCTCCCTAGTGAAAAATGGGTACTGAAGATTGGGTTCTTAAAGGTACAAAATTGGTAACAAATAAATAAAAGCAAAAATTAAAAATCTAGAGTAGAGTTTGGAATTTCAAAAATACAATGTTAAAGAAAAGAAGAAGGAAAAGAAAGAGAGAAAACAAAAAAAACAAAGTCGCAAAAATTATAAAGAAAATATAGGTACAAAATTGATAACAAATACCAAAAAGCAAAAGTTAAACATCTAGGGTAGAGTTTGGAATTTCAAAAATACAATGTTAAAACAAAGAAGAAGAAAAAGAAAGAGAGAGAAAAAAACAAACAAAAACAAACAAAGTCGCAAAAATTATAAAGAAAATATAGGTACAAAATTGATAACAAATACCAAAAAGCATAAATTAAAAATCTACAGTAGAGTTTGGAATTTCAGATATACAATGTTATATAAAAGAAGAAGAGAAAGAAAGAGAGAAAAAAAAAGTCACAAAAATTATTTTAAAAAAATAGGTACAAAATTGATAACAAATACCAAAAAGCTAAAATTAAAAACCTAGAGTAGAGATTGGAATTTCAAAACTACAATGTTAAAGAAAAGAAGAAAAAAAAAAAAAAAAAAAAGG
>NW_011495027.1:10079048-10109891 GCF_000754665.1 Bison bison bison
ATGTGCTCGCAGTCCTCAGCCACACTGGGTCTGCCCCCACTAACGGCGCATGTAGCCTCCCTGCCCACACTGCTCAGGCTCTAGGCTGCTCCGCTGGGAACCATCCGTGGCCGGCCCTGGGCTGCTTGCATCTCCCAGGTCCAAGCTACTCAGGTTCAGGCACTCGGGTAGTCCTCAGAGGCGCAGACTCGGTTGGGCCTGCGTTTTGTGCCCTTCCCAAGTCCGAGCAGCTCAGGTGATGAGGTGTTTGGCTAGCGCGATTGCTGCGACTTATCACCTCCCCGCCACTGGGTTATCTAGGTGTACAACCAGCGTACTTTCTCAGGCGGATGTTGACCGTGCAGACCCCCAAGAAGTTTTAGTTAGCAAAAAAGCCTGCTTACAGTGTTATAGATAATGTCTCTCTGGGGCTGCGATTGCCCCCTCCCGGCTCTGGCTGCCTGTCACCGGAGGGGGATGGTCTGCAGCCGGCTATCTCTGTTCAGTCCTTTGTTCCGTGCGCGGGCCTGGCGGTGTCTTAGGTTAGGGCTGGCTTTTCACGTGGTAGATATCCCACAGTCTGGTTTGTTAGCCCAAATTATTTCGCTCAGATAGTGCTCGGGGTATTCAGGCCAGATCCTTACTCTAAGCGATGCAGCCCGAACCGCGCCTCCCTGCTCAGCCCCCGCTTGCTAGTAGCCTGTGCAGGCGTCTGCGGTGCTTCTCCACTGGGGGAGTTACTGTAGGGCTTGCAATCTGCAGGTTTTAATTGTTTATTTATTTTTCCTCCCTGTTATGTTGCCCTCTGTGCTTCCAAGGCTCGGCACATATTCGGCAGTGAGAAGGTTTCCTGGTGTTTGGAAACTTCTCTCTTTTTAAGACTCCCTTCCTGGGATGGAACTCCGTCCCTCCCTCTTTTGTCTCTTTTTTTGTCTTTTATATTTTTTCCTACCTCCTTTCGAAGACTTGGGTTGCTTTTCTGGGTGCCTGATGTCCTCTGCTAGCATTCAGAAGTTGTTTTGTGGAATTTCTTCGGCGTTTAAATGTTCTTTTGATGAATTTGTGGGGGAGAAAGTGTTCTCCCTGTCCTACTCCTCTGCCATCTTAGCTCCTCCTTCATTTCCAGTATTCTTGCCTGGAAAATCTCATAGACAGAGGAGCCTGGTGGGGTACAGTCCACAGGGTTGCAAAGAGTTGGACACAACTGAGTAGCTCACACTTTTCATTAGTGCTTAAGAGGTATCAGACATTGTAATAAATGAAAGAGATTCATCAGTGAACAAAAGAGAAAAAAAGTCCTGCTGTTGTGGAGTTTACATTCCAGTGAGAGAACAAAGGCTATAAACAATAAAGATAGTAAGTACATGCATTATACAGCAGGTTATAGGGTGACAAATGCTATCAAAAAAAAAAACAAAACAAGCTAAGACAGATCAAGAATGGTTCTAGTTTTAAATGAGCAAATCAGGGTGGGTGGGTTTAACTGGAAAGATGACAGAGCTCAGATTTGAAGGGCAGAGAAAGTGAGTTAAGAATATATGGTTGGCGGTGGGGGTTGGGCAGGGGGCTGGCTGAGTGGTAAAGAATCTGCTTGCCAATGCAAGAGACACGGGTTTGATGCCTGGTCTGGAAGATCCCACATGCTGAGGAGCAACTAAGCCCATGTGCCACAACTATTAAGCCTGTGATCTAGAGCCCAGGAGCCACAACTGTTGATCTCATGTGTCACAACTACTGAAGCCTGTGTGCCCTATGGCCTGTGCTCTGCAACAAGAGAAACCACCACCATAAGAAGCCCACACTAGAGAGGAGCCCTGCTCTCTGCAACTACAGAAAAGTTCACACAGCAATGAAGACCCAGCACAGCCAAAAATAAAATAAATAAAATTATATATATGTAAAAAGAATATGTCTGGGGGGGAAACACTTTAGACAGAAGAGCTGGTGCAAAAGCACGAGCATGCCTGGTAGCTATGAAGAGCAGGAAGGGAGTCATTGTGGAACAGAAGAA
This sequence comes from Bison bison bison, assembly GCF_000754665.1. Lineage (NCBI taxonomy): Eukaryota > Metazoa > Chordata > Mammalia > Artiodactyla > Bovidae > Bison > Bison bison. The sequence continues at coordinate 10,081,039 of NW_011495027.1, forward strand.
GCAAGTGAGAGAGAGAGTAGTAGGAACAATAGGGAAACTGGATCACATAGGACCTTGTAGGTCATCATGAGGACTTTAGCTTTAATTCTGAGAGCTGAGAGCCATTAGAGGGTTTTAAGCAGAGGGAAAACAAAATCCATGGCCTGCTTTAACCAGATTACCCTGGTTGCTATATTGAAAAATGACTTTAGGGAGCAAGGCATACATAAACATGGAAACCTGTTAGGAGGCTAATGCAATAATCCAGATGAGAGTTGATACTGGCTCAGACAAGGGAGGTGGTTGGGCTGTGAATATATTAATATTCTGAAAGTACAGGCAAGATTTTCTGATGAGTGAGATGGGGCAAATAAGAGAGAGGCAAGGTATTTAAATTTAACAATAGGAAAAATGTGAGTTATTAACAGAAATGGGGAAGACTAGGGGTGATATAGGTTTGCAGGGGAAATTAGACGTTGTCTTGATCATGTGAAATTTGAGATGTCTGTTAGTGGAAATATTAAATAGGCAGTTGTTTATACCAACCTGAAGTTCAGGAGAAAAACTAAGGCTGGAGATAGAAATTTGGGATTTGTTAGCATACTGACTGGAGAAAGCAATGGCACCCCACTCCAGTACTCTTGCCTGGAAAATCCCATGGACAGAGGAGCCTGGTAGGCTGCAGTCCGTGGGGGTCACAAAGAGTCAGACACGACTGAGCGACTTCACTTTCCCTTTTCACTTTCATGCATTGAAGAAGGAAATAGCAACCCACTCCAGTATTCCTGCCTGGAGAATCCCAGGGATGGTGGAGCCTGGTGGGCTGCTGTCTATGGGGTCGCACAGACTGAAGCGACTTAGCAGCAGCAGCAGCATACTGATTACATCTAAAGCCATGAGTTGATGAGATCACTGAGGGAGTGAATAAGTGGACTCTTGAACAACATAAGGGTTAGGGGCACAATTAGAAATCTGTATACAACTTTTGACTCCCCCAAAACTTAACTGCTAAGAGGCCACTGTTGACTAGAAATCTTACCAATAACATGAACAGTTGATTAACATATGATATGTGTGATATGCACTACAATAAAGTAAGCTGGGTCTTCCCTGGTGACTCAGACAATAAAGAACCTGCCTGCATTGCAGGAGACAGCGCCTTGATCCCTGGGTTGAGAAGATCCCCTGGAGAAGGGAATAGCTACCCAAAGCCAGTATTCTTGCCTGAAGAATTCCTTGGACAGAGGAGCCTGGCAGGCTACAGTCCATGGGGTGTTAAAGAGTCAGATATGACTGAGCAACTAACACTTTCAAAGTAAGCTAGAGTAAAGAAAATATTGTTAAGAAAATCATAGGAAAAAATACATTTACAGTACTGTACAGTATTTATTGATACCATAAGTTTACACCATTTATTTACAAGATGAATCATGTCAGTACCTATATCAGTACTGTCTTTTTTTGTTGTTGTCTTTTCAGTGCTTGGGCTCTCTCTCTAGTTGCCCTGAGGCATGTGGGATCTTGCTTCCCCTGTGAAAGTGAGTCATGTCTGACTCTTTGCGACATCATGGACTCCTCAGTCCTTGCCAGGCTCCTCTGTCCACGGTGATTCTCCAGGCAAGAATCCTGGAGTGAGATCCATGCCCTCCTCCAGGGGATCTTCCCAACCCAGGGAACAAACTCAGGTCTCCGTCATTGCAGATGGATTCTTTACTATCTGAGCCACCAGGGAAGCCCATTAGTTCCCCTATCAAGGATCAAACCCACATTCCCTGCATTGCAAGGTGGATTTTTTAACCACTGGACCACCAGTAAAGTCCCAATACTGTCTTATGTGATACAAAACACTGTAGATGTTATATGTATTACTAACATTAGGCATTAAAATTGAAAAGATAATGTGAAAATAAATTAATTTTTATTTACAGGTATAACAATTCATGCACTGATAACAAAGCAGCAATATGATTGCTCTATGGTAGCCTAATGTTTTTGACACAATTACTTCATGGTCGGCCATGGTTCCATGGTGTAATGATGAGTGCTCTGGAATCTGAATCCAGCAATCCGAGTTCAAGTCTCTGTGGGACCTTTTCCTTTGGGCCACACGGATCGATTTTGGGGCATCCTAGGTGGCTCAGTGGTAGAGAATCTGCCTGCCAATGTAGGAGCCACAGGAGATGTGGGTTTGATCCCTGGGTCAGGAAAATTCCCTACAGGAGGAAATGGCAACCCACTCTAGTATTCTTGCCTGGGAAATCCCATGGATAGAGGAGCCTAGCAGGCTACAGTCCATGGGGTCACAAAAGAGTCAGATATACTGAACGACTGAGCATGTACTTCATGGTAACCTAGCCTATACACTAATGAATGAATCATTATAAACATTTTATGGCACTCTTATTACAGGCATTATAATGCAATACTGGAAACATTGTTACTTAAACACACACACACACACACCTACCTGTGATAATAAGCTGATATTGCAGTTTCTCCAACCATGAGAAAGAGGCATACTATATGGTAATGTAATTCTTTGAAAGCAAAGTTATGGAACAGTAAGAAAACTAACACTATTAATTTTACATTAACTATCACTCTTCTTGGATTTCCTTGGTGGTACAGTGGATAAGAATCCGACTGCCAATGCAGGGGACACGGGTTTGATCTTTGGTCTGGGAAGATTCCACATGCCTCAGGCAACTAAAGCCCGTGTGGCGCAACTGACGAGACCATGTATTGCAACTACTGAAGCCCAGATGCCTAGAGTCTGTGTTCTGCCACAAGAGAAGCCCCCTCAACGAGAAGCCTGGACACTGCAACAAAGAGTAACCCCTGTTTTTTTTAACTAGAGAAAACCTGCGTGCAGCAACAAAAACCCAACACAACCAAAAATAAATAAATAAAATATCACTTATGTCTATGTAAAGACAGACTAGTATTTACATATATTTTATGCATTCATGACATGCCTAATTTTTTTTCTGTATCTCTAGCTTGATGACTTGTAAGTTTTTTCAAATTGTCACAATTCTCAAAAAATTTTTCCAATATTTTTATTGAAAAAAATTAGTGTATAAATGGACCCATGCAGTTCAAGAGTCAACTGTTTGGTGAGAGAAGAAACAGATGCAAGGATTGCACTTGGGGTGCTCCCAAGAGTTTGAATATTGAGGAAAAAACAATAAAGGATGTTGCAAAGTGGCCTGTGAGCTTAGAGGAAAAGCTTGAGAACTTGGTGTGGGAAAGCCAAGGAGGAACATGTTTCCAAGAGAAGGAAGTGATCAACTGCAACAAATTATGCTGATTGACTAAGTAAAATAGTATTGAAAACTGCTGAATTTAGCAAGGATCTTGACAAGAGCAATTTCTGTGGCATGGAGGAAATTTAAAAAGCCTAACCAGTATGTTTAAGAAAGAATGGGAGAAGAGAGGTTAAGAACAGAAATTATAATCCTTTTGAGTTTTACTGTAAGGAGAGCAGAGAAATGGGATGGTTAGTTGGAGCTGGAAATTGGATCAAGAGATTTTAAGATGAGCGAAATAACAGCACATTTATTTGCTATTGAGAATGGTCCAGTGTAGAGAAGAAAATTGTTATTGTGCAAGATACAGGATAGAATTGCTGGAACTGTGTTCTTGAGTAAACAAGAGATGGGGTCTAGTGTCCACCTGGAGAACTGATCTTATATAACAGCATGAATAGTTCATTTAATATAATTGGAGGGAAAGCAAAATTTGTGGGCACCGATGATGAAAGATGAATACATATGTTTATGTGCCTCCATGGAAGCTCATTTCTGGCGATCTTATTTATCTCATTTAAATAGTAAACAAGATCTACAGCTGAAAGTAAGGACGAAGAAGAGATCTGTAGAGAGGAAAAGCTATGAAACAGTTATCTACAAGAGTGGGAGAATGAATGGACTGGGCAAACAATACAATTGCCTGATATAAGGGAACATTTAAACAATAATGAAACAGCAGGTAAACCTATTGAGTACTCATGTTTTAAGCACTATTCTAAAAGACTGACATAATCAACCTATGAACTGCAGAATTATTATTCTTATGTTAATATATGAAAACTGAGAAGTCTCATGGCTGAGTAAACGCTGGAGGCATGATACGAGCCAAGTTGTTTGACTCCACAGACTAGGCTCATTCTTCTACGAAATCAAATATTTGTTGATTGATTGAATGAAGGGAAAAGGGATAAATTAAAGACAGGAAGAACAATCAATGCTATCTCCATGGTATGTGACTATCTAAGTAATTTTTGCTACACATGTGACCTATATGTTGTGTTCCAGATCTTCTAACTGGGTCCGTATGTGCAGAAGGAGAGGTAGAGGTAGGGATGTGGTCTATACATTTGAAAGACTTAGGCTTGAACCCCGGCTCTTTTATCACTAGCTATATTTTCAAAGCCAGTAACTATTTCTCTGAGCTCCAGTTTTTTTAAATAACGTATGTTTTACAGCCTTTATGGAGAAGATTAATATAATCATTTATGTAAAGCGCCTGGTATAGTACCTACAGAGTAGATGCTCAATATCATTAGTTTTGTTTTCCCTCCGTATTCTGGTGTGTTATCCAAAAACTTCAGTATCCTTCCCAGCACAGACCCTTCTTTGCATTTGTCAGTTTCCCTATCACAACTGGAGTCTCTGCTTTCAACCCAGCTAAGACTCCTTGTAGAATCACAGTTGAAGAGGGAACTGCCATCCTGCACTCCGCCTGCTGAAACCCTTTTCTGTTTAATCTTGGATGTCTCCTCTGCTACTGCTACTGCTAAGTCACTTCAGTCGTGTCCAACTCTGTGTGACCCCAAAGACAGCAGCCCACCAGGCTCCCCCGTCCCTGGGATTCTCCAGGCAAGAACACTGGAGTGGGTTGCCATTTCCTTCTCCAATGCATGAAAGTGAAAAGTGAAAGTGAAGTCACTCAGTCTTGTCGGACTCTTAGCGACCCCATGGACTGCAGCCTACCAGGCTCCTCCATCCATAGGATTTTCCAGGCAAGAGTACTGGAGTGGGGTGCCATTGCCTTCTCTAATGTCTCCTCTACTCCTCTGCTATTAGCCTGCTCTGAAACGTGAGGACCTTCCAAGGAGAGGTCCTCCAAACCCTACTGCCCACACCAGCTGCTGGCTCAATTCCTTGAGTTTGCAAACCCAGGTGGTGTGGCTCCAGCCAGGTCTTGACTCCTCTCATATGTCTTATCATGTCTTAACTGTCCAAAAGAGGCAGCAAAAGAGTGCATCTAATTTTAATATCATTTATAGAAAACTCCACATTTATTATACAAAATGGCTACCTTATGGTATAATTAATCGTATCACAAGAGTTCCGCAGAGGATTTTTTCCTGGAGCACTTTCTCTCCATCTTTTATAAAGGAAGACGCATAAATCATTTCGTACTCTAGCCATTAGGCTCTAGGCAAATGGTAGTTTTCCTTTTTCCTTATTTTTGAATTTTTACAATTGTGAGCACCAGTGCCTAATAATTTGCTGAGCTTCATTTAGGTTTGAAACAACAGAGTCCCAAGAGGAAATACCCAAACCTCTATACGTTACATTTACAGCCATTAATGAAACCGTATTTTTTCATAATTTGAATAAACTGGAGGTCACTTTGATTTTATGTTCACAGTAGTACTATACGAATTGAGCCTAAATTTAAGAAATTGTGAAAAATCAGTTCCAGGGAGCTAAATTTAACGTGAAAAGTCCCTTGCACACTTTCTCGTATAAGCGCTCCAAACAGGGAGACACGTGGGGCGTGGTTGTTAGTCTGCGGCTGCGCAGAAGCCCTGAAAGCAGAGCCTGCGGAGGTCCTGAGCGCAGAGAACGCGCCTGGGCCTCCTGCGCCGCCAAAAGGGCTTCTCCTGGAAAATTCCTGAATCTTGGGAGCAGCGGAGCTGTCACTGACAACGTGCAGGTTAGGTGTGTTTGCAAGTTTGGGAATGAGGCTGCTGATAACCTGGTTCTTCTGCCAGTGTGGTTTTTCTCAGTTTTGAAAAACCTTGAGGTAAAGATCAGCGAACAGATCTTTACCTCAGGGATTTGGCGGGTGAGAAAGGATCCTCCGTAACCTTTTCTTCTTTTGGGAGCTATGTGGAAACGGGTTTTCTCGGCTTGTTCATGTAGGATTCGGGAACTGCTTTCTTTTCCAAACCTCTGACTTCCACCCCATGATTTATATTCTCCTTCGGTGTAATTTCTAATTTCTTCACACTTCCCACTCCTGGGAGGTTGGGGAAGGGGAGGGGACGGGGTGAGGAAGATTCTTCTAGAAAGTAGGAAATCGAAGAGGCCGTGAAGATTTGTAGGCCAGTCTCTGTCACTTGACTAGTGAGGAGACTGAGCGGTAAAGCAAGTTACAGTAAAGAGGTTATTATGCAATGTTAAATTTATTTAAATTTGAAAACTTGGGAAAGACGAAACCATAACGACAAAAGCCCAGAATATTTGGGCTTTGGACCTGGCATAAGACGCCTTTGATTTTCAGATGAGGAAACAGGCCACCTGGATCAGAAACAAAGGATTTTTTGAAACTTGGTGGCAAAGCAGTAACCAAAGTTTCAGATTCTTGTTGGTTCCTCTGGCCCCCAAATCCCACAGGGATTTGAGAATAACATAGGTAGACCTCGTGAAGGTACATTCAGTTGATTGTGTTAACAGAGTGGATTGTGTTAACACTGAGTGGAAGAACGCTTTTTAATTAATAGTGACAAGCCTGCTTGCCTCATTCCTCAGTGTTGCTTATTGGCACGTGAAAAATATTCTATACATATCCAGCAAAAACCTGCAGGAACACTAAAGGCCCCTTAAAAATTATCTACCCCATTAATCCCTAATTATTTTCCAAAATGTCTGTATCAATTTACATTCTACCTACCTATGTGTAAGACTCCTTGTTGCTTCATATCCTTGTAAGTTCTTTTTTCTATTTTAATTTTTGTCACTCTTACTGCAGCTGTTCTCAACAGTTCTATGAGATAATTAAACCTGTAAAACGTGATTTAAGAGATTATTTTCTCATGACTAGTACCATTCTAGATGTATAGAAGAAAAGCATAATCATGATATATCGTGGATATCTTAGGGAGGGCTAGGCAAACTGTGACCCTTGAGCCAAATCTGGCCTTCCACATTTGGAGCCATGGATAGTTGTGGTTCAAGTGACTGAGAAAAATAAATCAAAGAAGAGTAATACTTGTGATACATGGACATTATATGAAATTCATATCTTAGTGTACATAAAGTTTAAGAAATACAGTCACATTCGTTTGTTTCCTTACTATCTGTAGCTTCTTTCATGAGTCATTGCAACTGAAATTATATGGCTCACAAAGCCTGAAATATTTACTCTCCAGCCTTATACAAAAAAGTTTCCTCACCTTGGTCTAATGGCATTAGAGTTTCATATCCCAGAACCCTAATTAAGAAGGCTCTCATGGGTACAACATGATACCTCCTTGTCATCTTAATATGCATGTAATTTAACTTTTTGAGTGTGTTATGAGTGAGCTTTTAAAAAGTAGGTAGAATTTTGACAGGCAGAGATCAAGGTAGTTGTTTCAGATAGAAGAAAATAGTATGGTATAGTAGTGAGGTGAGAAAGTATAGGGTTTCTTTGTTATAGAGGGCAGGATTGACTATATAATTTACAGGCCCAGTGTGAAATGAAAACATAGAACCTTTTGGTTAAAAATTCACATTCTGAAGAAAGCAATAGGAGAATAATAGTGATAAACCAAGTATAGAATCCTTTTAAGTGTGGGGCCCTATGAGACTACACAGATTACATGTCAGTGAAGCTGCCCCTGTTAGTGGGAAGTATTTCTGGAAAGGAAACATGGGGCCAGACTTTGGGAAGAGGAGTTTGAATGCTAGGCTAACAAATTTGGATTTAATTTCTTAAGCTTTAGGAAACCATTGAAGTTTTCTGGACAGAAGAGTGATCTAGCTATAATTCAAGTTTTAGGAAAATTATTTGAGAAGAGTTTGTAGAATAGATTTGAAAGGAGGGTTAGGAGGTAATTAGAGTAGCTCAGGCATGAGATAATAAACATGGTACTAATTGAAAAAGGAAAAGAGCTAGATCTAGATTTGGACTCATTCACTTTTTTTTTTTCATTTATTGTGGAAAGAATACTTAATATAGATCTGCCCTCTTAATAAAACTGTAAGTATATATTATAGTGTTGTATACTCCTAGGTGGCACAATAGTAAAGAATCCACTTGCCAAAGCAGGAGACATCAGGGATGTTGGTTCAGTTCTTGGGTTGGGAAGATCCTCTGGAGTAGGAAATGGCAACCCACTCCAGTATTCTTGCCTGGAAAATTCCATGGACAGAAAAGCCTGGCAGGCTACGGTCCATGGGGTCGCAAAGAGTTGGACACGACTGACCTATTGAGCACATACACAGTGTTGTATAGCAGATCTCTAGAGCTCATTCATCCATAGAAGAAAATTACCTGAGTATAATAAAAGCCGTAAGTGATGAGCTCACAAGCTAGTAACATGCTCAAAGGTGAAAAAGTGAACATTTTTCCTGTTAAGACCAGGAACAAGGCAGATATGCCCACCTTTACCATTTCCATTCTGCATAAAGTACTAGAAGTCCTGGCCAGATCAGTTAGGCAAGAAAAAACTGTTAGAACTAATATATCAATTCAGTAAAGTTGCAGAGTACAAAATCCACATACAAAAATCAGTTGCATTTCTGTATACAAACAACAAACTACATGAAAAGGAAATTAGGAAAATAATCCCATTTATAAAAGCACAAAAAGGGTAAAATACTTAGGAATACACTTTACTAAGGAGGTGAAAGACTTGTATACTGAAAACTACAGAACATCAATGAAAGAAATGGAAGAAACAAGTAAATGTGAAAGGTTGTTGTTGCGAATACACTGGGATTCTTGGCCCCCGGAGGAGAAGGAGTCAATCCGGGGCCAGAGATGAGGCTTGATCACTCAGAGCTTTTGTGTAATAAAGTTTTATTAAAGTATAAAGGAGATAGAGAAAGCTTCTGACATAGGCGTCAGAAGGGGGCAGAAAGAGTACCCCCTTGCTAGTGTTAACAATGAAGTTATATAATCCAAAGAATATCTGGAGGTTGTAAAGACCTCATCAGACCTACTCCCATAATTTACATTTTAAGATAACACTGTCCTCAGGCAAGATACATCCTTGTAAAGACCAGGTCTACTCCCATAATTAACATTTTAAGATAACAGAAGGTTGAATCCAAAGACTGTCCTTAGGCAGGATACATTATTGTTATATAATCCTAAGGAATGTGGAGAAAGAAAAAAGTTTGTCTTTTCTTCCTCCTTGAGAATTCCAGACCCCTCTCTCCTTGGGGACCCCTAGACTCCCTATCAACCTGCCTAGGAACTGACTCTCTCAATGGAATGATATCTTGCGTCCGTGGATTGGAAGACTTAATAACTGTTAACATGTCCAGTCTACCAAAAGTAAACCCATTCATATTCATTCTGTAGGTATATATGCCCTTTGACACCATCCTCTCAGCCTGAATTTCCTAACATGTAAAATTATATAGTCTTTTCCTTTTCACATTTGTTGTTGAAAAACCAAAACTGAAGTTCAGCGCTCAGTTTCTTGTGTTCTCTTTTGAGCATTCCTCGCGTTATAAAATATATATATTTAAATATGTGTATATACACATTCCATATCTAATTGATCTTTTGTTTTGTGATGGTTATGTCTCTATTCTGAGAAACCTTTAATTTTATTATCAAGTTTGAATCACTTCAGCTTCCTCTCTTTTTTCTCCAAACTGCCTGTGCTAGAAGGAAAAGCCTGGTTTGTGGATGCCAATTAAATCAAGTAACAAAATGTTTATAAACTATCTACTGTGGACTAGTATGGAGGAAGAACAAAAATTGAAATATGATTAGAAAAGGCTTCATGGAAATGCTGAGACATAATCTAAACTACAGCATAACCAAAAGATTTGAACCTTCTAAGGAGTGGAAATAACAGACATGAAATTCTGTTACTTATAAGACATGGGCCAGCTTTCTTTTGAGCACCCAAACTTTCTGTTTAAAAAAATAAAAATTACATGTTTAGAAATAACAGTCTAATGTACATTGTGCTTTTTGTTTACCAGTGTTTAGCATTTATTGAAGCTTACTATTTAATTAATGCAGTATACATTTCAATAATAATTACTACTTATTATGTGCTCTACTGTTTTACATGATTTATGTATAACACATTGATCTTCTTAATAGCCCTGTGGGGCAGGAAATATTATCCTCATTTTAAGGATGAGCAAACTGCGGCATGAAGAAGTTAAGTGATTTTCCCAAGGTCAGATCATTTACCAGTGGTAGGTAGCAGAGCCAAGGATTTAAATCAGGCAGCCTGGCTCCAGAGCCCACACTTTTAACCAGTACACTATCTTGCTACTTTATGATCTGATTTAATCCTCACAGGAATGTTGTAAAAGAGGGTGTATTCTCTGCATTTTAAATTGGAGACAGCTGAGGTTTAGAGAAGTTAAGTAACTTGCCCAAGTGCGTGTCAACTGGTAAGTGACAGAACCAAGATTGGAACCTAGGGTCTTCCCTGGTGGCTCAGTCTGCCTGCAATGCAGGAGACCCAGGTTCAATCCCTGGGTCGGGAAAATCCTCTGGAGAAGGAAACGGCAACCCACTCCAGTATTCTTGCCTGGAGAATTCCATGGACAGAGGAGCCTGGTGGGCTACAGTCCATGGGGTCACAAAGAGTTGGGCACGACCTGGTGACTAACACTTTACCTTCACTCCAACCCCAGAACTTGTGCTCTTGACCATTATGTTATATTGCCCTGACAATGACTAAGACAGTCTTTTTAAGTAATTTTTAAAAAATAATTACTCATTTTTGGTTGTGCTGAGTCTTCATTGCTGCCTGGGCTTTTCTCTAAAGTCTTCGTTGCTGCCTGGGCTTTTCTCTAGTTTCAGCAAATGGTAACTACTCTTCGTTGCATTGTGTTGCGATGCATGGGCTTTTCATTGTGGTAACTTCTCTCGTCGCCTAGGTTCTAGGGTACGTGGGCTTCAGTAGGTGCAGCTCCCAGACTCCAGAGCACAGGCTCAATAGTTGTGATGCATGGCCTTAGGTGCTCCACAGCATGTAGGATCTTCCTGGATCAGTGATCAAATCTGTGTCTTCTACGTTGGCAGGTGGATTCTTTACCTCTGAGTCACTAGGGAAGCCCTATCATAGTCTTTATAAAAGTAAGCCTAAAACTGCATAGTCTTTATAAAAATAAGCCTAAAACCTTTAAAAAATCTAGATGCTCTTGATCCCATTTACTTTGTGTTTTGATTTTATGTTTGAGAATTCCCAGCATCTGTAGCTCCCAAAGCCATATTGGGTAGATCTCCATGCCAGATAAGTTGTGCTCTCTGAGTTTGTCTCAATTTCTAATCCAAAAAGGTATGCCTATTTGGGGCCTTCTTTCCGCCTTTAAGAACTCACCTTAGTCCTATTTTCTCCTAAATACATAGAATTTATTACTGATATATCCTCATCATGGTAATTTCCATGTTTTAAGAATATGAAAAAAAGCTGCTTCTAACAGAAATTTAGGAGATTCCTGTTTTGATAATTGCTGCTGCTGCTAAGTCGCTTCAGTTGTGTCCAACTCTGTGGGACCCCATAGACAGCAGCCCACCAGGCTCCACCATCCCTGGGATTCTCCAGGCAAGAACACTGGAGTGGGTTGCCATTTCCTTCTCCAATGCATGAAAGTGAAAAGTGAAAGTGAAGTCGCTCAGTCATGTCTGACTCTTAGTGACTCCATGGACTGCAGCCTACTAGGCTCCTCTGTCCATGAGATTTTCCAGTCAAGAGTATTGGAGTGGGGTGCCATTGCCTTCTCCAGTTTTGATAATTAGATATCTTCAATTTCATACTATTGTAAAAGATCTTACCACTTGAAAAAAGATCCTGTAGAAGCAAAGATTATTTCCTAGTCATATAAGCAGTACAGGTTATTTTATCCAGAAGTTCAATGTGTTTTTCCTTTTGGAAAATAATTGGCATGTGGTAGCTTTGGGGACCTTTTTCAATAACTGTCGAGGTGCTTCAGAAAGGTTATTTTTCACTTTTCATAACGAAAGATTAGCTTTGCTTTCTTTGCTTGATTTCAGCTGTCTGGCATTAATGTTGGTTTTCATAGCAGCAAGAGTAAGCAACTGGTAATGAAGTAGATAGAATTACTGTAGATTTCAGAGTCCCACCACTGGAAACATTTTGAATGGCTCCCGTGTTGAACACCTGTGCTTGTTTTTTTAACACACAGAATTTGCTAACTGAAAAATGATACACTCATTATTATATGTAGCTATATTGTGGTATAATTAATGTGTAATTAATTGTAGTGTATATGATTTTTGATACATTTATACACCTTTGAAATCATCACCACCAATCAATATAATGAATGTAGCCATCATTCCCCAAAGTTTCCTCCTACCCTTTCTAATTCTTCCTTCTGTCATTATTCCTCCATCATCACCATTCTGTTTTCTGTCATTGTGAATTAGTTTGCATTTTCCAGAGCTTTATACAAAGGGAATCATATAGTAATCCTTTTTTTTTTTTTTTTGGCTTCTTTTACTCAGCATACTAATTTTTTAGATCCAGGTTGTTGTGTGAATCGGTAGTTCGTTCCTTTACATTGCTGAGTAATACTAGAGTATAGATATATCACAATATCCATTCTTCTGCTGAGGGATATTTGAGTTGTTTCTAGTTGGGGGTATTATGAATAAAGCCTTCGTGTTTACCTCATTGTATAGATCCAGGCTTTCTTTTGCCTTTGTAAAAATACCTAGGAGTGAAATGACTAGATTATATGGTAGGTATATGATTAACTAAATTGCCAAGATATTTTCCACACCGATTGTACCACATATCTTATGAATAGCAGTGTATGAAAGAGTTCCAGTTTCTCCACATCCTTATCAACACTTGATATTGTTGTTGTTGTTTAGTCACTTAGGTCACGTCTGACTCTCTTGTGACCCCATGGACTGTAGTTTGCTAGGTTCCTCTATCCATGAGATTTCCTAGGCAAGAATACTGGAGTCCGTTACCATTTACTTCTTCAGGGGATCTTCCTGATCCAGGGATCAAACCCAAGTCTCCTGCTTGGTGGGTGGATTCTTTACCACTGAGTCACCTGGGAAGCCCTGCCAATTAAATATAAGTGAAAGTGAAAGTGAAATCGCTCAGTCGTGTCCAACTCTTTGCGACCCCATGGACTGTAGCCTACCAGGCTCCTCTGTCCATGGCATTTTCCAGGCAAGAATACTGGAGTGGGTTGCCATTTCCTTCTCCAGGAGGTCTTCCCCAACCCAGGGACTGAACCCGGGTCTCCCGCATTGTAGGCAGACGCTTTACTGTCTGAGCCACCAGGGAAGTCTTTTTCAATATAAGGATTAAATATAGGGATAGGGATAAATTAGGGATAGGGTAAGGATTTCGTATCTCTATATCTATTGATAAGTGTATGTGTCACGCATTCTTTTTTTCAAAAAACAACTAAAGAATGCTTCTGCAAAATGAAAAAATAAATCAAGGGAAACATAGCTCTAACATAGGAGAGAGGAGAAAGGAATTCCCAGGATGACAGCTAATGAATCAGACCCAGATCTCCAATTTATGTTGAAGAGGGAAGGCTAGAGTCTACATGAGTGAGAAGAGATCTCTAGGGGAGAAAAATGTAACTGAGGGAGTATTTGTGTTGGAGCATTTGGAAAAAAGTACTGAAAGTTTTGTAAAAGTGATTTATTATTTTGTTTTGGCTTGGTTAAAGGAGTTGACAGAGCATATAATGATGGTAATAATATAATATGTCATATTTATGTTTTCCTATGTAAACTTGATTTTCTTAACTATTCTGAGATAATAGAAATCCTAGTGTTATTCTTCTTGTTGTTTGTCATTATATTCCCATGAAAATATGCTCAAAGACATTGAATGATCACAGTAATAGATAACAAGACTAGATCCCTCGTCTAACTTGTGGTCTTTCTACTACACCATGGGTCTTCTACCAAAAAGTTTGAATGTATGTCTTATATTATTCTCCTAAACTAATTTAATCCATCTCTGTACCTCAGATTTCTTAACACATAAGAAAGGCACATGGCAAAAACCTCCCTCTTCATGGCAGTCAACCAGTAACCCCCTTACTTGTTCCCAGTTTGCTGTGACCTTTATTTTGCTTTGACCTTTATTTTGCTTCTGATATCTGGACTTACTGTTTGAACTTGCTAAAAGTGCTGGGCACTGTGCTCGGCATTGGGAATACAAAGATGAATAAAACATGGTCCCACTGCTTGAGGAGCTTCCAGTGAGAAGTCTTTTCATTGAGAATACAGCTATATAAACAAATATAACTATATTAATGATTGATATAATAAAGATAAGCTTGGAGTACTATAGTTCTACAAAAGAGGAATTGCCTGTAGAGAATAGGAAAAGCACAAACTGCTTATTAAAATTACATAGGAATTGTCAAGGAGAGGAGGGGAGTTTTAGTTAAAAAATATGTAAAGGGATGAGATGTGAAAAACGTTTTGTTCAGGATGACAAGTTCTTCAGAATAGCTAGAGTATTTGTAATATGTTGAAGAATGGCAGGACATGAGGCTGAATAGGAAAGAATTTGTATACCTTCAGTTTAGACTTTGTTCTGTAAGCCATGGTGAATTATTGAAGGATTTTTAATTGGGGAGGAATATAATATTTATGGTTTTGAAAGGTAATTCCATGTATTGCAGGGTCAGTTGTAATTGGAAAAATTTGCAACCAGATTAAATGCCTAATTTAAATCACCCCAGTGATAATTGAAGGGTAGCAGAAATGTCACCCTAGAATATGCCTTTTTGGCGTAAGGATTATTTTGAGCTGATTATTTTTTTTAAAAAAAACAGACACAGAAGAAGCTCTGAAAACAGAGTAGAAGTTACCCTTTTGTGAAGGATATTTACATTTATGAAGGAAATCTTTTGTAGGTGTCTTCGTCTCTGTTTATGGGAAAGTAGCAGCAGGATGATTCTAAATCACAGGAAACTCCTATCAGTGGAAATGGCACCAACCTAAATCTGCATAACAAAACTTACCTTTGGTACTGTGCCTTTCCTAATTGTTCAGTTGATAATTCATGTCTGACTCGGTGACTCCATAGATTGTAGCCCACCAGGCTCCTCTGTCCATGGAATTCTCCAGGCAGGAATACTGGAATGGGTTGCCATTCCCTTCTCCAAGGGATCTTCCTGACCCAGAGATCAAACCATGGTCTCCTGCACTGCAGGCAAATTCTTTACTGTCTGAGCCACCAAGGAGTGAAGTCACTCTGTCGTGTCCGACTCTGCAACCCTGTTGACTGTAGCCTACCAAGCTTCTCTGTCCATGGGATTCTTCAGACAAGAATACTGGAGTGGGTTGCCATTTCTTTCTCCAGGGGATCTTCCCGACCCAGGGTCTCCCACATTGCAGATAGACACTTTACCCTCTGAGCCACCAGGGAAGCCCGTTCCATAATTGGCCTCCTCCATGATGTCTTTCTTTTGTCATTAACTTAAAATGGTATTTAAGGTGGTAGCTTGAGCCATCTCAAGGATTTACTCAATTTTTCTGGGTATCTCCCATGTATACATGAGGTATACATGTTAATAAAATTCTGTTTGTGTTTCTCTTATCTGTCTTTTATAATAAGGGAGGGTCTAAGCCAAGAACTCAGAAGGGCAGGGTAGAAATTATTTTTCCTTCCCTATATAATTGTCAAAGTGTGTCATATCTATACAAAAGAAAGTTACCCAGCCTTTACATATTTTTAAAAATATGTAAGGAAAATGCTTATGACACAATGTTAAATGAAAACACTTGAGTGTTTATAAGTCCTAAATATGAGGAGATATATTCACAGATGGAAAGTCTCAAGTTCATAAAAATTTTAGTTTTGGGACTTCTCCAGTGGCCCAGTGGTTAAGACTCCACGCTTCCCCTGCAAGGGGCATGGGTTTGATCCCTCTTCAGGGAACTGAGATCTTGCATGCTACGTGGCATGGCCAAAAAAAGCTTTTTTCCAAAACTGTTTTATAGATAAATGCATTTCTAATTTTTAAAAGTCCCTTTAGTAGGGCTTTTTGTTTTGGGTTTCTTTCTTTTTTTTTTTTTTGCATTTTAAATTCAGTTTTATTTAAGTTTAATGTTAATTCCATGCTGTGTTTTGAACAATACAGATTCTATATCTATGGCTCCAGTCAGATATCCAGTAGTAAAAATTAGCTTTAAGATACATACATTGAACAAAAGAGGTTGAGGGAGCTAAGGAGGGTTAGGGGGGAGCCAAAGGGAGAAGGAAGAAGAAACAAACAATTGAACACATATGAAATCTTTTCCATACCACCTTCAGTGCTAACCTGCTTCAGAGAGAGAGTAGAAGTAAGCCGGAGTGAGCAGCCATGGATTGTTGAACTGTTAGAAGCACCATGCTTTTCAGCAACATTGCAGCAGAGTTTGAAACACTTTTTACAGCAAAAACATTACAACAAACTCCCCAAACAATCTTTAACCAACAGGGTTTTTTAAAATAATTGACATGATGACTCTAAAATTTATAGGGATGAAAAATGACCAAAGGATAGCTACAGCACAACTGAAAAAGAGTTAAGATGGAGAGACTTCCCATAAAGATATCAAGACTTTTTTAAAATCTATGATAATTAAAAAAACAGTATGACATTGATTTAGGAATAAGCAAATTGAGCGACTAAATAGAATAGAGAACCCAGAAACAGGTCTGTTAATATAGAAACATTGTATGACTAAGGTGGTATTATTAATGACCAGGGGGAGAAAGGAGACTAAATAAACAGTTCTGGGACAACTAGATAGCCATATTTTCAGAAAAATGAAATTGGATCCCTACTTAAGACTCTATACAAAAAATCCGGATGAATAATTAAAGACTTAAATTTGAAAGGCCAAACTAAGAATTTAGAATACAATGAAGGAGAATATTTGACTTTGGAACAGAGAAACAAAAAAGCACTAATCATAAATGAAAAGATTGATAAATTTGACAATATTGAAAATTTTAACTTGTGTGTATCAGATATTACCATAAAGAAGGGAAAGACAAGTACAAACTGGGAGAAAACACACATAGCTAATAAAGACTGATATCCAGAATATGTAAAGAAATTCTACAAATGAAGGAGAAAAGGAAATCTAATAGAAAAATGGGCAAAACTTGTCACAGAAATGGAAATATAGCTTAAGGGTGTTTAGTCTCAATATCAGAAAAGTGCCAAATTCAGACCATAATTAAATTCAGTTTGATGCTACTAGCTTTGCAGTAATTTTCACTTTTATTGCCACCCAACTACCCCAGACATGTATATCTTCAACTTTAGTGCATTGAACAGAATAACAGAATTCTGTTATTACATCATTTTCTTTTATTATCGGGTTGCTAGTATACTATGCTTTGTTGTTGTGTTATTGCTGCCTAGAATGCTTTTTCTTCCCTTAGTGTAGGAATTCTTAAAATGTGGTCCCCAGGCCAGCATCAACAAGCATCACCAGTGTACTTTTTAGAAATGTCCCACCCCTGAACTTTCAAAGGATGTTTGTATAGTAAATAATTGTAAGTTAGAGATAGTTATGTTATTTGCCTCTAGAGCAGAGGGCAGGTATGCTTGCAGTCTCTTTAGAAAAGGTTGGGGCTTTCTGAGCTCTAACTTCCTTTCCTGTAGTGTAACCCCCTGTGTGTACAGATGGCTTTTGTCTCATCACCCCATGGGAACTGCCCTTGGGGAACTGCTAGAAGAAAATGGTGATACTCCTGTTGCTGTGAGTAGAAAACTGTCCTTTGTCTCTAATCCAAGAGTCTTTTGTCTTACGCTATACCCATGAAATTCTTGCAGGTTAACTTTTGAGTTTGCAAGTAGGATAAAATTTCAGATCTTTCACATCTTTCTTCTCTAATGCTCTGAAATGGGAACCATTGCTTGTAATAATTGTTAATGGGGAGCATAATACTGAGTGAGCTTAACATGTAAAGTATAATGAGCTTCCCAGGTAGTGCGGGAGATGAAGAATCTGCTTGCTAATGCAGGAGATGTAAGAGACGCAGGTTCAATCCCTGGGTCTGAAAGATCCCCGTAGGGCATGGCAATCTACTCCACTATTCTTGCCTGGAGAATCCCATGGACAGAGGAGTCTGATGAGGGTGTAGTCCATGAAGTGAAGTGTTAGTCACTCAGTTGTGCCTGACTCTTTGCAACCCCATGGACTGCAGCCCACCAGGCTCCTCTGTCCATGGGATTTTCCAGGCAAGAATACTGGAGTCTGTAGCCGTTTCCTTCTCCAGGGGATCTTTCCGACCCAGGGATTGAACTCCAGTCTCCTGCATTGCAGGCAGATTCTTTACTTACTGAGGTATAGGGTCTCAAAGAGTCGGACACAACTGAAGTGACTTTAACAAAAACAATGTATAACAAGACAGATACTCTTTTAGTGTCAAATTTTGACTGTCAAGTATTCTTTAGAATGTCTCCATTACCCTAATTTTATTTCTTTCTGAAATTTACTCATTCATCAAGCAAACATTTCTATGTGTTATTTTTGCTGTTATTTTTCTCAGATTGTTGGCACTACCAGAAGCTGATTTGATCCAAAGAGATGGCTGAAAGTGATGGAAAAGAAAAAATAAAATGGACAACCACCATTATTATTAGCTCATCTCTTAAGGTAAAAGAGGCATTTGGGCCATTGATCTTGAATTTAAAATTAAGCAATAGAACAGTATTTTAAAATACCTTTAGCTTGATTATCCAAAGTTGTGTGAATCAGCAAGTATATAATCTAAAATGTATTTTAAAGATAAATTAGGAAGATCACTGCGTCCATTTTCCTACTTCTCTAAATATCTCAAAGTTGGACATTTTCTTAAGTTTTTCTTTTCTTTTTTTTTTCTCACTAAGCCTATTCTAAGAGATGTTAAATGATTCCAAAAACAACAATTCATATGAACATATATTACTTAAGGTTTTTTGGAGAAGTAAACAACAGGAACTGACCTGTCTAGACTTAGTAGCATTGAGAGGAGACTCCCTACAGCTTGAAGGAGGAAGGAATGGGAAGTTGAATGCCTGAGGGCAATTGATCAGTGTTTTAACTCTGCAACTAGCAGGATTATCTAACCCTTTCCCAGATGTTTATCTTATGGATACCACCTAATGTCTAGAATGAGGGGGCAAGAGATGATTCTTCATGGTAAAGAAGAGAGAGAGGTTAGAATAAGACTTTGAGTATGATTTTTTAAAATCTACCCTGTTCTTTCATTGTTGCCTCAAGCTGCCCTCTGCGTTGTTGGCTTCAGCCATCTAGCTCCATACCCGTTTTAAGACAGCCTTAAGTTTCACTGGAATTTTTCATGCTTCTTTTTGTTAGATTTCTGGAATCCATATTTTTCTCCCGTATTTCTCGTTTCTTTAGCTTTGTCAGAGTGATTGTAAGAGAGGAAGACAGCAACCAATTCTAATTTGCCAAAAACAACTGCTTTTATTTATTATGTTTTATCTATCTTATTTTATGCTATTTGTCTCACCTTTTCTGTTTTTTTTTTTTTTTTTGCCTCTTTTTGTATTGATTGTTAATATTGTCTCATTTTTTTTTTCTTTAACTAGCTTTGGAAGTTATATGCTCTATTTCTGTTTTTTAATAGTTACCCTAGAAAATTTAACATACATACATACTTAGCCCAACAAAGTCCAAAGTAAATAATAAATTTTTATTGATGTTTTTGATGTTCAATCACTCAGTTGTGTCTGACTCTTTACAACCTCATGCATGGACTGCAGCATCCCAGGCCCCTCTGTTCTCTACTACCTCCCAAAGTTTGCTCAAATTCTTGTCCATAGAGTGGGTGATGCTATTTAACCGTCTTATCCTCTGTTGCTCCTTCTCTTTCTGCCCTCAATCTTTCCCAGCATCAGAGTCTTTTCCAATATGTTGGCTGTTTGCATCAGGTAGCCAAAGTATTGAAGCTTTAGCTTTAGCAACAGTCCTTCCAATGAATATACAGGGTTGATTTCCTTTAGGATTAACTAGTTTGATTTTCTTGCAATTCAAGGGACTCTCAAGAGCCTTCTCTAGTACCATAATTCAAAAGCATTAATACGTCAGTGCTCATCCTTCTTTATGTCCAACTTACATCCATACATGACTACTGGAGAAACCATAGCTTTGACTAGACGGACCTTTGTTGGCAAAGTGATGTCTTTGCTTTTTAATATGCTGTCTAGGTTTGTCAAAGCTTTCCTCCAAGAAGCAAGTGTCTTTTAATTTCATGGCTATAGTCACTGCAGTGATTTTGGAGCCTAAGAAAATAAAATCTGTCTCTGCTTCCACTTTTTTCCCTTCTGTTTGCCATGAAGTGATGGGACTGGATGCCATGATCTTGTTTTTTTAATGCTGAGTTTCAGGCCAGCTTTTTCAGTCTCCTCTTTTATCCTCATCAAGAGGCTCCTTAGTTCCTCTTCACTTCCTGCCATCAGGGTGGTATCATCTCCATATCTGAGGTTGTTGATATTTCTCCTGGCAATCTTGATGCAATCTTGATTCCATCTTGGCCTGGCATTTTGCAGCCTGGCATTTTGCATGATGTACTGTGCATGTAGGTTAAATAGGATGACATTATACAGCCTTGTCATACTCCTTTCCCAATTAGGAACCAGTCCATTGTTCCATGTCTGGTTTTAACTGTTGCTTCTTGACCCGCATACAGGTTTCTCAGGAGACAGATAAGGTGGTCTGGTACTCCCATCTCTAGTAATTTTCCAGTTTGTTGTGATCCACACAGTTTTCAGCATAGTCATTGAAGCAGCAGTAGATGTTTTTCTGGAACTCCCTTGCTTTTGCCATGATCCAACGAACATTGACAGTTTGATCTCTGGCTCCTCTGCCTCTTTGAAATCCATCTTGAAATCCATCTGAAAGTTCTTGGCTCACCTACTGCTGAAGCCTAGCTTGAAAGATTTTGAGCATAACCTTGCTAGCATGTGAAATGAGCACACTTGTACAGTATTTTGAACATTCTTTGGCATTACCCTTCTTTGGGATTGGAATGAAAACTGACCACTTCCAGTCCTGTGGCCACTGATGAGTTTTGTAAATTTACTGACATATTGAGTGCAGCACTTTAACAGCAGCATCATTTAGGATTTTAAATAGCTCAGCTGGAATTCCATCAGTTCCACTAGCTTTGTTTGTACTAATGCTTTTTAAGGCCCATTTGACTTCACATAACTGGTAAAGAATCTGTGTGCAATGTGGGAGACCTGGGTTGGGAAGATCCCCTGGAGAAGGGAAAGGCTACCCATTCTAGTATTCTGGCTTGGAGAATTCCATGGACTTTATAGTCCATGGGGTCGCAAAGAATCGGACACGAGTGAGCGACTTTCACTGACTTCACGCTCCAGGATGTCTGGCCTTAGGTGAGTCACCACAACATCATGATTATCTGGGTTATTAAAACCTTTTTTGTATAGTTCTGTATGTTCTTGCCACCTCTTCTTAATCTCTTCTGCTTCTGTTAGGTCCTTACCATTTCTGTCCTATATTGTGCCCATCCTTACATGAAATGTTCCCTTGATATCCAGTTTTCTTGAAGAGATCTTTAATCTTTCCCAATCTATTATTTTCCTCTCTCTTTGCATTGTTCATTTAAGAAGGCCTTCTTATCTCTCCTTGCTATTCTCTGGAACACCGCATTTTTTGGGGTCTATTTTTCCCTTTCTCCCTTGCTTTTCACTTCTTTCTCCAGCTATTTGTAAAGCCTCCTCAGACAACCACTTTGCCTTCTTGCATTTATTTTTCTTTGGAATGGTTTTGGTCACTGCTTCCTGTACAATGTTATGAACCTCTGTCCATAGTTCTTCAGGCAGTCTATCTACCAGATCTAAATCTTTAAACCTATTCATCACCTCCACTGTATAATCATAGGGATTTGATTCAGGTCATACATGAATGGCATTGTGCTTTTCCCTACTTTCTTCAATTTAAGCCTGAATTTTGCAATAAGGAGTTTAAGATCTGAGCCACAGTCAGCTCCAGGTCTTGTTTTTTGCTGACTATATAGAGCTTCTCCATCTTTGGCTACAAAAAACATAATCAGTTTGATTGTGGTGTTGATCATCTGGTGATGTCCACGTATAGACTCATCTCTTGGGGTGCTGGAAAAGGCTGTTTGCTACTTATCTTCCTCTTACATGACAAATAAATCTTAGAATACTAATTCCAGTCACCCTCTTCTGTATTGTATTTGTTGTTATCATATAGTTTAAATTCTCTCAATTTTTTAACTCCACAAAACATTATTTTCTAAAGTTAGTAATTATTTAGATTTACTCATGTCTTTGTTACTTTCTTTGCTCTTCTTCTTTTGGCTCAAACCTTCTGTTTTGGATCATTTTCCTTTTAATCTGAATAATATAATTTAGAAATTACCTCAATGAGGACCATCTCAGTCTTCCTCTCAAAATACAGTTGACCCTTGAACAACGTGGGGGTTATAGGCACTGATTCCTGCACAGTTGAAAACTCACCTTTAACTTTACATTTGACCCATTGTATCAGCAGCTCTGTGTGTGAGGATTCAGTGAACCTCAGATTGTGTAATATATGTATTTATTGAAAAAATCTACATATAAATGGACCCACACAGTTCAAATCCATGTTGTACAAGAATCTACTATATTTTTGTTTCCCCCTTGATCTTGAAAGATGTTTTAAAAATCAATTTAACTGAGGTGGGACTTACATACAATAAAATACACACATTTAAAGTGTAAGCTTAATGAATTTAGACAAATGTGTATACCTGTGTAACCATCACCCCAGAATATATAGAACGTTTTCATCACTCCAGAAAATTACTTCATGCCCTTTTATAATCAATCCTTTATCCAGTTCCCTGCCTCAAGCAACTGTTGATCTGATTTATCTCAGATTTATAGTAAGTTTTGTCTGTTGTAGTTGTTCAGTTGCTCAGTCATGTCCAACTCTTTGCAACCCCATCAATTGCAGCACGCCAGGCTCCCTGTCCTTCACTATCTCCTGTAGTTTGCTCAGATTCATGCCCACTGATCGGTGATGCTGTCTAACCATCTCATCCTGTGCCACCCCCTTCTTCTTTTGCCTTCAGTCTTTCCCAGTGAAAGTGAAAGTCACTCAGTCATGTCCAACTCCTCGAGACCCCATGGACTGTGTAGTCCAGGGAATTCTCCAGGCCAGAATACTGGAATGGGCAGTAGTTCCCTTCTCCAGGGGATCTTCCCAACCCATGGATCGAACCCAGGTCTTCCGCATTGAGGGCAGATTCTTTACCAGCTGAGCCACAAGGGAAGCCCAGTCTTTCCCAGCATCAAGGACTTTTCTAGTGAGTCATCTCTTTGCATCAGGTGGCTAAAGTATTAGAGCTTGTTTCTCCATCAGTCCTTCCAGTGAATATTCAGGGTTGATTTCCTTTAGGATTGACTGGTTTGATCTGTTACATCCTTTTATATAATTTCTAATTTTTTACCAAAATTCTCAATCTTGCATTTTATCTCCTTGAATATAGTAAATAGCTATTTTAAGGTACACATGTAACTTTACTGTATGTCCTGTTACTGTTTCTATTACTTGTTGTTTCTCATAGTTCTCTTTTCATGTAATTTTGTCTCTTTATATGTTTGATTATTTTTGATTGTTGGAATTTGTATTTGAAAAAAAAGTGTTTGTAGAAATTATTTGAGGCCTAGAATAGTGTTATATTCCTCTAGAGAAACCTTAATTCTGAGAGAAAATTAAACCTTTAATTCTCTAAGCAGGGTTTCCAGATAAAATATAGGACACTCAGTTAAACTTAAAAGTTTCAGGTAAATAATGAATTTAGTTTAAGTTCAGCCCAAATATTGCATGGGACATACTTACATTAATACTAAAATGTTTATCTGAAATTGAAATTTAACTGGATGTTTTATATTTTTATTTGCAACTGGATGTTCTGTATTTTTATTTGCTGATGTGGCCACCCAGCTTCTATTGTATATAATAAAGGAGCTTATGTCCTGTTCATTTCAGTGATACTTGTTATGTTTGAATTGAGAAAATATTCAGATAATTTTCTTTGTTCTGTAGCTGCAGTGAGGAGACCTAATTGAGAAGAGTTGCTCTAGGGAGTGCTTCTGCAAGGTGCTTGGGAACACTAGTAATACAGTATCACTTTAATCCAATTTTAGGGATTGAAATGGTTTGAAGCTAGGCTGCAGCCCCTGTGAGAGCTGTTCCACTTTTGTCAAATGCTCTCTTCAGCCTCTCATCTGTCTCTTCCTGAATTGACAGATGCCCTCAGGGGAGAAAATGGCCTAAATGCCTATCTCTTATCTTTGAATTTCTGTATAGGTCTTGGTCTTGTAATTTTTCACTATCCTGCTAGCTCTCTGATGCATTCAAGCAGATTTTTAAAAAATTTCCAGCTTTTCTAGATGCTTTCAGCAGGAGAGTTGGCCTAAATTACTTAATCTGCCATCACTGGAAGCAATATATAATTTGAAAACAGCAGAAAACTCATGGGAAGAGTCTTAATTGAACTCTAGGTCAGAATCTGAGTAGCATAAAATACTCTATCTTTAGGAAGGAATCAAGTATTTGGTACCTAATTCCAACCTGTGTACTTAAAATATACACAGGCAAATATATAATAATAATGAGGCAAAATATAAAATGTAAGGGATTTCTATCTACTTGGAGACTAACAAGCTTGAGTTTTAACCAGTCAGTAAATACTATGAACCACTTATATTTTAATGCTTTGCTCAGTCGCTTCAGTGGTGTCCAACTCTTTGCAACCCAGTGAACTGTATCCCGCCAGACTCCTCTGTCCATGGGATTTTCCCAGCAAGAGTACTGGAGTGGGTTGCCATGCCCCTCATCCAGGGGATCTTCCTCTTGTGTCTTCTGCATTGCAGGCAGATAATGAATGCTAAGCCACTGGGGAAGTGCTTTAGGCAATATCTAATTGTTAATAGCTTCTTAAGATTTGATCATTGAGACACTAAATGTGGTCCCTCTATGGAGAAAAAAACTTAAAAAAAAAGTAAAAATATTTAGTTCTCCTGGAATAAACTGTGGGTTTGGAAATGAGTTGTGTTACTACAGCTGTTACTTAAGGAAAAAATTAAGGACAATATGAAAGAATTTAAACTATAAGAGCAAACACAAACTTCTTTTTAAAAAACAACTTAAAGATGGATTCTGACATGCATTAATGAATAAATAGAAGGTGACGTGTTTCTTAGATGTGGTGTGTTAGATGACTGACACAACCGTGAAGTGCCGTACAGAAAACTACAAAGACAATCAATTCTCCAGTTCATCTGTTTACAGTTACCTTTAGTAAACTTTTCAAATGTTGTAAGCACTTAGGTGAGTTAGAAAATATGTATGAAGACAATAGGACTTTTGGTTTAAATACTAAGCATCTAATTTCTAGGCCTCAAATATTTCTAATTTCCTATTTATCCACATAATTATGGGTATGTGAAGAATCCATCTTCAAGTTGCTTTTTAAAAAGAAGTTTGTGTTTGCCCTTATAGTTTAATTCTTTAATATTGTCCTTAGTTTCTTCCCTAGGTAACATAACTAGTACACAACTCATTTCCAAACCCATAGTGTATTTCAGGAGAACTAAATATTTTTAGTTTTTTTTAAGTTTTTTTCCTCCATAGAGACAGCACATTTAGTGTCTCAATGATCAAATCTTTAAGTGTACAGTTATAAAAGAAGCTATTAAACTTCATGTTTTTTCATTAACTTTAATTAACTATTAAAAAGATGTTTTAAGTCTGTATTTCTGAAAATTTTTTTTTAAGAGTTATGAAGTTGCAGCTGCCCTAGAAAATCGAAGCCACAAGGTTAGGTATTCCGATTCAGTGGAGAATGGATCAATTATATTTTCTCTTTCTGGTACAGTATATATGCTGACTTCCTTGATTTAAGTTTGTTAATAAATACGTGCACGTAAATTCTAATTATTCAGTAGTTCAGTAACGAAGTAATAAGCTTAAGGTGTTATTTTTTGGGAAAGATGAATGTGTAATAAAACTTTGTTATTCCTGCAAAAGCAGTACATGTGGCCAATTACAAAATACATTCCTTTTTAGATTACAATTGTTGAACTAAAGTTAAATCACTGAAGTCTAGTAGAGGATGGTACAAACTACTTGCTTTGAAACTAACATGAAAGTACAACAAAGCCACCCTCCCTAACAATCAACATTTAAAATATTACTCATATTAATGAAGAAGCTAGCATCATATTGATCAAAATCCATATATAAAAACAATGCAGGATGTAAAGCAATCATCCTTCAATTAAAAAAATTAGGTGGGAAAAAAAACAATATAGGAGAATGTTTTTCATGATTTTGTACAAGAGTTTACTGAACATAATATAAACAAATACTAACTAAAAGAACCAAATGGGGACACATGTTCCTGAAATCATAAAACTATACAACTGTGAGTCATAGGCAAAGGAATAGATTAGGATATGAGAAAACTGGGGACATGGGAAGGGGGCAGCTCTACTTGTGCTTAGAAAATGACAGAAGTGTTAAGATGTGGAGGTAAAGGATTTTATTAGAATGGTTATGAATAGACCAGTTCTCTAACAGAGATTTTGGAAGACAAGCACTTTCAAAAGCTCCTAGAAATAGACATCCAAGCTGAAAATGGTCCAACCTCACATTCATCCTTCCTGGTTGGATAGAGAGCCCTCTAGAGAGAAGTAAAATATTTTTGGTAAATACCTACTCTGTTGTATGCTTTGGTCACTTTATATACATTCTCTTATTTAATCCTTTTAACAAACCTATCAAAGAACTATTATTCCAGCCTTACAGATGAGGTAATTTAGGTTCAGAAAGGTTATATAAATTTTTAGCGTTAAGTTCATTCAATTAGTATAATCACATAGTTATTTACTTCCTGAGATTGTGTCTTCCACTCATCTTTTAAAGAGCTAATCAGATTAAGCTTCTCTTCTGGACCATTCTTTTTTTGGGAGGTTGGGGGAAGACTGCCACATGGCATGCAGGATCTTAGTTCCCCGACCAGGGATCGAACCTGTGCCCTCTGCAGTGGAAGCACTGAATCCTAACCAGCGGACTACTAGGGAAGCCTTCTGGAGCATTCTTCTACACTTGATACTGTTTCAGAGACCCTAGATATCTGCTCCTGAGTGTGTTAATTTATATAATGGTTTATGTTATGATACAAAAGATTCTCCAAGGAATAACTAAAAGTTTGCTTAAAACTACTTTTCTTTAGTTGATTTCCAGCTTTTAAAAATTATAACATGAAAAATTAACATGTAACTAAAATTAGGCCTTACTTTCATTGTGGATAGTGCCTTAAAGGAAAAAAAAAAATGGTTACTGACCCAGAAAGGGTTCTCCCCTTAAATATTTAGATTGTCATCCTTTTATTACAGAGCACTTCAAAGAACTACCTAATTATTTTGCTGTGTAAGACTTTTGTTATAGTGATTTCCATCTGTTATGGGTTTAAGGCCTGGACACTTACATATATGTTTAACTTATAGTTATTTTTGTTGATTTTACTAAATTTATAAAAAATTTTATTAGTATGACAAAGTGACATTTTATATTATGTTCACCTCTCCTAGGAGTTGCATTTTTATTGATGGATGCTAGAGAATGCTTTATGTCTGCTGAAGAAACATTTCTAGCCAAAATTGAGAAGTTTATTAACATTCACCAAAATAGTTTTTTGGTTCTGTTTGCTGCCCTGCATGGACCTGAAGAATGGAAACTGATGTTCAGGATTCAGCAGAGGTATGGACAGTAACACTACAGACCTGTTTTCCTTAAGTTATTTTATGTACTTCAGTTCTGAATTGTTTCAGGCAAGTGAATTATGTTTTGCCAAAAGATAAACTTTATAAGGTTAACCTTTCATTTTTAATACAACGCAGGCCAAAGAGCTCTTCTATGAATGAGGGTGACAAGTTTCAGAATGCATGCTGATTTATGGAATTCTTCAGCAAGACTAAATCAGAAGTGGAACACTTTTTAGTCAATTAAGTTCTGGTTTTAAAGCCATATTAAATCCTCTGTAGAATAAGGCAGGCATGAATGAATAAACAAATGACAAACAATAAAGGATTTTTGTCTCTTCTTTCCACTTAGGATAACAAATTTAAGTCATATGATCTATTTAACTTAAACGATTTTTTTCTCCCCCAGATTCCTGGGTAGTAACTTACGGATACTTCCAGTACACAACACAGTAAATGCGATTAATCTTATGTGCACCATAGCTAAGGTAAGTCACCTGAGGAAAATGACATACATACATACACACTGATAAACTTTGAGATTCTTCACTTCAAAGTGCATTCCCTATTCAATGGAACTGACAAATATTGTTTCCCTTAGAGAAGTTGCTATTTCCAAACACATGCAGCTCTTTCCCAAGCCTGAACTTGGCCTCTCAAGTCTTCTCAATTCCAGTAGCAACTATCAGAATCACTCATTTACGTCAAAAGATCATTTGGTCATATATACATTGTGTTGGCCCTACTGGTTACTTAAATCTTCTTTCAAATTCTCAAGTATAAATATTCGTAGTCATGAACTGTCAGAGTGCAAACATGCTATTTTATAACTTGACTAGTTTCCACTTTTCTTTTCATGCTTGTTCTCCATAAAGTGTGCTCCCAACTCCCATAGGCAGAGTTAGGTGT
>NW_011495027.1:10109991-10129436 GCF_000754665.1 Bison bison bison
GAGTTAGGTGTTCCTTACTCTTTTACTTGGAACAGATCCCTGTTGAAGCAATTCTTAATAGTATTCTACTTTTCTGGTTTGCATGTTTGAAATTCCATAAAGACAAATATCAGGTATTTTTCTATTACTCTAATCACTCATACATAGTACTGATTAATACTTGTTGAATAAGTTAGGTATTTTATGATGTGACCCTGTAAAAAATACCTTATTTCTTAAATAATGTTGCATGTTTGTATCTTCTTCCAGATCACCTCCAAATCATACATAGATAGCATCTGCTACAGAATGATAACAACTAAAGCTTACATCATTGAGCAAAGTCCTGTGTGGAAAACACTTCAAAAGATAAAACTGAGTAGTGATACATTTAACCCAAATTAGATTATCAACTATAAATGTTCTTTGGGAAGGATATTAAAATAAAATACATATAATTAAAAATGATTTTACTTTCAGAGTTCTGTTAATTCCTTTAATAATGTTCAAAAAATATTGGTACATGTATATAAAACTTAGATGGAAGCTTCTTAATGATACAAATTAAGTTGGAAGAAGAAATGTTTAATTGCAAATAAGCAGCCCCTTGGGTTAAAGAAAAAGTCATATATACCTTTTTATAATACAAGCCACTATTTCTAAAATTAATCTTCACAGGTACTTTTACACTGTAACTACTGCTGGAAAGCTGGTGATAGAGGACTCTGCCCTCTAAGACTCCTGAGGCAGGGAAAAAAAGGGGAAATTAGGAGTAGTACACAGACTCAGAATTTTTCTCTAAGCTCCTACAGTGCTATGATAGCCAGTTTAACACTAGGAGTTCTAAAATAGCATCTAACTGGAACATAAAGTGTATCAGAATTTTTATAAACTCACAACTGTATGGATAAAGGTAATTCCAGTACATTTTATGAAATCATAAAATTATTGATTCGTATTAGATTTTTCAACAGTAGTATTTAAAATACACATGGGCATTATTTACCATATAGATACCTTTTTAAAAGGAAACAATGCTACTGATCCATAATGTGTCACTGCTGAAACAGATAAGTAAGAGAAGCTACATTTATTTTCAGTGTGTTTTACAGAAAAACTTCTATAAAGGTATTAAATAAACCATAATGAAAAATATAGTGTATTACTAGTTTTTATTTAGGAGATGGAGCTTTCACTTTATCCCATATTTTCCTCAGAGGTAGACTTTGTTTTTGTTTCAATGAGTTCTTCTACTCGAGCCAAAACACTTTCAATCAAATCAAATGTGAAAAGAGCTGAATGTAGGACCTATAATGCCAAGAAAAATTGGTTACTAAGGCTGCGTTTAAAACAAAGCAAAGCAAAAAAGAGAAAAGAGTTCAGTTGGATGTAGCTTAGGAAAATTTCATATCTACCTTAAGTTGCATTTCAGGAGGCATATTTGGGATCTCTTCTCTACCTACATTTAGTGAACAATGATCTTTAGACTTCTGGACTTCTATAAGAGAAGGAAAAAACCGTGTCACACTTAACCATTAAAAACTCTCAGATTTCAATAATAAATTTATAATTTGTTTACTAACTTAAATGCCAGTTATTTGTGTAAATTAAGTCTTATGGTTTTAATAGCTAGTTGTGTTGTTGTTTAGTTGCCAGGTCATGTCCGACTCTTGGACTGTAGCCTGCTTGCTAGGTCCTTTGTGGGATTTCCCAGGCAAGAATCCTGGAGTGGGTTGCTATTTCCTTCTCCAGGGGATCTTTCTGACCCAGGATTGAACCCATATCTCCTGCATTGGTAGGCAGATTCTTTACCACTGAGCCAACCAGGAAGATTTAATAGCTCAGGGTATGCTAAAATCTGGTTGTGAACAAATAAAAATATCAAAATTCTGTAACATGTGAATTAATGTTTCTTCAGGTGAATAGCATTATTTTGGCATGTACAAGATGAATGAAACTTTTGTCAACATAAAATCAGAATTATAACCTGTCACACTAAGACAAAATTTCTATTTATAGTGATGTCTGCACAAATACCACCATAGTTATATAGAAAAGATTACAAGATTATTAGAACTGCTGACTTTAAAAAGTAATTCTGGACCTAAGATTCTTGTTTGTAATTTGTACAAATTTAGTGGAGGTTGAGATTTAGTAAAGATATCATGGGGGATGGACCCCTCAATACTGAAAGTAGTACAATGGTATCCAAACAGAAATATTTGTGATACAATTAGTTTCTAATCAGAACTTGAGGTTTTAAACCAGACTATGCTCCAGTTTGGTTTAAATATTTAACCCAATTTCAGTATTAATTGGAATATATATTCACAAAGAATCATTTTAGTTATAAATAAAATGACTCAGTTGTCATGGTTCCTTGTTGGCTATAAGTTAGACAAGTACAAGATAAAGTTCTTTATTTGGAATATAAATGAGTTTAAAAAATCTGACTAATTTTTAGGCTTAACTGGAAATGAAATTTTACATTACCAACCTTGGCTATTCTTAATTTCTGCTTCATAATGTGCTTTTGACATATTGAGTCCTGTATGGAGGGGCTTTAAGAAATTATTCTCAATCTTTTCAAGTTCTGTCCACAAACCAGTCTGTTTGGAAGAATTAATGAAACAATTAGTTATTTCATTCAAGATTTACTGTCGTCTAGTATTAAACATTAAAAGATGTTTACTCCTTGGAAGGAGTTATGACCAACCTAGATAGCATATTCAAAAGCAGAGACATTACTTTGCCAACAAAGGTCTGTCTAGTCAAGGCTATGGTTTTTCCAGTGGTCATGTATGGATGTGAAAGTTGGACTGTGAAGAAAGCTGAGCACCAAAGAACTGATGCTTTTGAACTGTGGTGTTGGAGAAGACTCCTGAGAGTCCCTTGGACTGCAAGGAGATCCATCCTAAAGGAGATCAGTCCTGGGTGTTTATTGGAAGGACTGATGCTGAAGCTGAAACTCCAATACTTTGGCCACCTCATGCAAAGAGCTGACTCACTGGAAACGACCCTGATGCTGGGAGGGATTAGGGGCAGGAGGAGAAAGGGACGACAGAGGATGAAATGGCTGGATGGCATCACTGACTCAATGGTCGTGAGTTTGGGTAAACTCCGGGAGTTGGTGATGGACAGGGAGGCCTGGTGTGCTGTGATTCATGGGGTCTCAAAGAGTCAAACACGACTGAGCGACTGGACTGAGTATTAAACAAGTGCTGAGTGTTGGAGAAACAGAAATGAGGAAGACATGATCTTTGCCTTTCAGAGTAGAGTAGACTGTTTATTAGTACATTCATTACTACATCTAGTTATTGTATGTAAATACAAATCAAAACAAAAACGCACTTGTTTAGCATATTCATTTTGTCATTTGGACAGCTTCTGGTTTTGAGATCTGTAACTTCCAAGTTTTATCCATGAGAAAATTATCTGAAAATAATCCACGTAGTCTGAGACATTTCTCTTATAAACCATCCCCATAATGACTCTATGTTGTAAGTCCCCTTCAACTCCTTATCTTTCAAATGATATCCTTGTCACAGATCTAGTGCCAGAGGATTCTATTCCTTCTCTATTGATGGAAACTTCTAACACAAAGCTGACTTAAGACTTTCTTGGTGATCAATAAAGATGGAGATTTTACCTGTCTGGGACAGCTTAGGATTATTTTGTCATTCGTATTAAAGATTTTTGTTCTAAGAGCATTTCTTCCTATAGTACTAAAAGGGAATCATAAAGTCTTAGTTGTTGTTTTTTTTTTAAGAAGAAAAAGAAAATTCATTCGTATTGCTCAGTTTCCAGTTACTTATTACAAAGGAAAGTAGCTTAGGCAAAAAATGAAAACTTAGGAATCCAATTATCTTTAACTAGAACTGGATCATATGAAAACCTATTTTGTAATTGAGCTTATTTTGATCCAAGTACTATATAACATTTAACATATACAGCTCTCAAAAATAAAATCTACACGTATCTGTGTTGAATAATTTATAATTTTACTGTCACATATATCCCTTTAATTTAAATCTGTCCTTTCTCATTATTCCTATATTATGAGGAAAAGTGGAGTTCTTGAGGAACTATCAAGAATCCACAATCTCAAAAATATGCATACTTTTCCACTCACCATCTATGAACTTAACCTGGGGAAGACTTAAAGATGTATGTTGTAATGATTTCACTGCAGATATGTTTATAAAAATGTTTAAATAGTGAAAAATTGGAAATAATGACAGTTTTTCACATCAGGAGTGGGGTAACTTCCATATCCACACAATGGAACACTACACTGCTGGTAAAATAGTACTACTCTTCAGTACATACTGGGGAGTGGTAAAAAAGCAAATAAAAAGGCTGCAGTATGACTCCTATAATACGATCTTTTTAAAAAAAAGTACAGATTTTCTGGTATAAAGCCAAAAGGGTATATACTATAATATCAAAAATAAATGCTGAGATTTTATTATTTTCTTTTTGCTTATTTATCCTGATTTTTAAACAATGAATCAGTTTCAATTGTATACTTTAAAAGACATTTTTAAACATCCATTGAAATCCTAAGTTTTTTGTCCTTACGTGAAAAACGTGGGTTATGCGTTAGTGCAGTAGAAACTTCCGAGGATAGTCACACAGCATATCAAGCATGTTACGCAACCATACGCACCCACTGGTTTCACTTCTTATGTTCCTCCCTCTCTCTCCAGCCTTTTCTTTCACCTTTCTCTATCCCCACACCCGCTTTTAAAAACCTTCTTTCCCTTTCCTCTAAGCTTAAAAGTAGAACCCACTGCTACCACCGAATATCACAGATGGCTTTCAAGGTTGAAGGTACTGATGACCCTCTACAGATTAAAACACATTCAAACATAAAGAGGACAGAGAAAACACCTTTATACTCACACTAAGCTTTGTCAAATGCACACATCTTGCCCTATTTACTTAAAAAGACAGATATGGTTGAAGCCCTCTTTATTCAAGTGTAAGCCATTAACTATGCAAAATTTTCTAAAACTTGAGGTTTTAGGTTTTAGCAGTTAATGTATTTATACATCCCAATTTTGCATGTTTAAAAATATATAAATGACATCAAAGCATCCTACTTTAGCTCCCTTTTGTTCAGTCCTATGTTTCTGAGGGTTATTTATGTTATAGCGCTTATCTTTTCAGTTTAACTGATATACAGGCATCCCACTATACGATGTATCCTATTACTAGTTTTCTTAAATATTTCAAACAGTGCTCACTGAAACTGCTGCATATCTCTTCCTATTCACATGGGATAAGTTTTTCTAGGGTAGCATTTTTCAAAATATTTTTACCATGGCCCACAGTAAGAAATATAATTTATATCACAACTCAACACACATTTATATAGCTGAAACAAATGTTTTACAAAATGTTCTATTTATAATATCAAATATAATTCTATCAATATTTAAATATAATGCAGAAAAACCCCCAAATAATTCCAAAATACACATTAAGAACAATGGTGTGCTTGGAGTCACTGACATCTATTCTGGTATTGAGCCTGGTCCTTTTCTTTCTACACATTTTTTAAGGTCTGGTGTGTTGGGTATCATTTACATTCAGTAAACTCTTTTTAGCTGTACAGTTCTGAGTTCTGACAAAGATATACAGCAGTATAGCCACCACCACTATGAAGATAGTCTCATGACCCCAGAAGTTCCCTTGTGCCCCTTGGTGGTGTGTTTTCTTCCCCCACCCCCAAAGAGCACTAGTATTGGTCTACATCCTGTTCCTGGCAAAGAGCTCCTAAAACTCTTGAATTTCCTAAGTGAAGAGTGGTCAAAGTGTATTTTGTTATTCATAAGAAGCTCTTTCAGCCAGGAATGTAACTGTTGGAAAGCCCCTAATAAGAATGGGGGCTGGCTGTCAGAGGAACTGTGTGATTAGAGGGTTATAACTGTCAACTCCTCTCACCACAAACTCCTTATAGGGGAGAGGGGCTGGAGATTGAGCTGTCATCAGTGACCAGTGATTTAATCAACCATGCTTATGTAATGAAGCCTCCAAAAAACTCAAAAGAATGGGGTTCAGAGAGCTTCTTGGTTGATGAACAGGTAGAGGTGCTGGGAAAGTAGTTTCAAGGGAGGGCATGAAAACTTAGTGCCCCTCCCCACATACCTTGCCTTATGTATCTCTTTCATCTCGCTGTGCTGTTACATCCTTTCCCAATAAACCAGTGATCCAGTAGGTAAAATGTTCTGAGTTCTGTGAACAACTTTAGCAAATTAACTGAACCTGAGGAGGGGGTTGTGAGAACCTGTTTTAGCCAGTCTGTCAGAAGTCAGATCAATACCTGGACTCGTGACTGGCATCTGAAGAGGGAAGGGAGGTAATGTTGTGGGACTGAGCCCTTAGCCTCTGTAATCTGATGCTATCTCCAGGAAGAGTGTCACAAGGGGACTCAATTGTAGGACATCTACTTGGTGTCAAAAAATTCCTTGATATGGGAAAATCTCTGCACATTTGGTAACCAAAAGTACAAAAAAACGAGGTTAAGCACTGAGAGTAGAGCAGAAAAACAGGAATGTTGTTCCTCTACAGGTAGAAAGACAGAATTATTCTAAAATTCAAATGGAGAAGCAAAGAATCTAGAACAGCCAAAATTTTTTTTTAAAGAACAAAGTTGGCATACTCACACGTAAGACTTACTGTAAAGTTACAGTAATCAAGATAGTGTGGTACTGGTGAAAGAAGACAGTTCAATGGAACAGAATAGAATCCAAAAATATACCCATACTTATATGATCTTTTTGATCTTTGACAAAGGTAACAAGACAATCTGAGTATAGCCTTTTCAACAAATACTGCTGGAGTCAAAACAAAACTACCTTAACCCTATTTCACCATATAAAAAATTTACTTGAAGTCAATCATAAGTATAAATATAAAAATCTAAACAATAAAACTTCTACTAGAAAATCTGTGATCTTGGGTTAAAACAAAGATTTGTTAGAATCCAAAGAAATATAAATGATTTAAAAGAATAGAATTGATATGCTGGACTTCCTCAAAATTTAACATTTCTGTTCTTTAAAAATTTCTATTAAGATAATGAAAATATAAGCCACAAACTGGAAGAAAATATAATAACCATACCTAATAAAAGACTTATGTCCAGAATATAGGAAAGTTTCCTTTAAAAAATGTTGGTCTAAGTTGAACAAATTTTCATTCACTCTTAATTAGTAATAGAAGTTATTTGAAATCTTATTATCAAAATGATGATAGTTTCCTTCTGTAACAGTAATGTCTTCTACAACTGACAGATAAGTTTAACATATGAAAAATATACTCATGTTTTCCTGTGGTTTCAATTTTTATGTCTTAGGCGTGCCAGAAAATCAGATACATATGTCAATTTTGCCACTCAATATTATCTTTGAAAATAACTGTCAGATAAGATTGCTTTTCAACTAGAAAAACATGTATATTATCCTTGAGTTCTTATGCCCTACTTCGAACTTTCCAAAGGAACAATAAATGAACTCTGATATGATACATTGGTCATGCTTAGATCCAATCACTGAAAAAAGTTTCAAGAGTTTGGCTTATCAGTGAACTGCTAAAATTAACAATTTTCACCACTTTCATAATATAGTTATATCCAGAGGGATTTCCTTGAATACCAAAATTTTCCAACTGACTTAAAACAACTTGCTAGTGCTTCTGACAGTTTAAGAAGGTAATTGCTCATAGTTCTGCTCTGTCACTTATTGCTATAAACTTTCTACTTTGAGTGACCCCCAGTGTGCTTCCAATTCAGTAAATATAGCTAATCTCTAGATGTATATAAAGGTTAAGGTGAAACAATCTCATATTGTTTTGCAAGTACCAGATATCAATTTAAGTGCTACACAATTTATGTTTCATGAAGAAGCATCAGAACCTTTGCATCCATGTTTTGCAATATAGATTTTCCAAAACATCATGTTACCATTAAGACATACTTTTAAATAAATCAAGACACAATCCAACACTGTATATGCTGGAAAAATAAACTTTGCAGGCCAAACTGAGTGACTTTTCTCATTTGCTAAAAAATATGTAATTATATATGCTGATAATGAGACTAGAAGAATGTTGGTAACTTTTCATCTTTCAAACCATTACGGGGCCTCATTCACAAGTTCAGAATGTTGTTTCTAGATGTCTAATTTGGAAGGTTTTTAGCTTTCATGTGCAAGAAAAATTTTATTTTAGACTATCATTTTCATTGGGTATTTACTTTTGATGAAACCATCTTAAATAATCTTAGCTTTAAAGTTATATTCATTTTCTTCCTTTTTAGAATGTAGTTCAAATTAAGGCTAAGTCTACTAATTGTAGGGTCAGTATTTTTCTGAATATTGGCACTATTTACAGTTTCAGATCAACAGTTGAAAGTGAATGTTTCTATATTTTTCACTTATTTTTCTTATTGTCATGAATTTGGGAAAAAAGTTTTCTCTCTCAAAGTTCATTCTGAAAATACACAGATTAAAATAATTTGTGAACTTTCACAATTTTACTGATAGGAGGGACAGTTTGCTTCCCACTTAACCATATACTATGTTACTATAAAATTAAACTGTACAGTATCATACCCTTTCTGCTAACTGACCGTTGAATATGTCAGAGATATTGGAAAGCAACATACATTTTATTCCTAGCCAATCTGTCATATCCCCTCCATTTTCAAACCTTGTTCTTTGCAAGTGACCACAAAATTTGCTGCAATATCTGTAACTAAGAATCTGTGCAAACAACCTCAATTATATTCTATTTCATTTTGTAAAACTTGCCAGTCTAAATCAGTAAATTGATTTAAGGACTCATTAAGATGCCTTAAAACAGAAGGTGCTGAGTTAAGAGTATTTATTCAATTTCACTAGATAATGCCAAATTGCCCAAAAATGGTTATCTACTTTGTTTCATCACTGTTCTGTATCCTAACCTATGCTATCTACCTTTTTAACATTTGCCACTGTGATGGCTGTGAAATAGAATCTCGCTGCAGTTTTAAGTTACACTTCCATAAACACTACTGATATTGGGAATATTGTCTTGTGGTTATTGGCCATTTGGGTTTCCTCTTCTGTGAGCTGCCTTACAATATCTGTATTCTTTACTTATTTTTCTGATTTGTGGTCTTGATTCTTGCTTTATAGTTATCTGATTTTTTGATACTAACTATTGGGTGGAAGAAGTATTTTGGTTTTCTTTCTCTTTCT
Organism: Bison bison bison; assembly: GCF_000754665.1. Classification (NCBI taxonomy): domain Eukaryota; kingdom Metazoa; phylum Chordata; class Mammalia; order Artiodactyla; family Bovidae; genus Bison; species Bison bison. The sequence continues at coordinate 10,119,216 of NW_011495027.1, forward strand.
TTTTGTGGCTTTTTCAGTTTGTATGCATTTTCTTTCCTTGAATAGGTTTTAGTTTCAATGTTATTAGTTTTATCAATCTATTCATTTGTGGTTAGTGCTTCTTTACTTAAGAAAGCCTTCTCTACCCTTAGGTTACACAGTATTCTAAAAACTTGTAAATTCCTTTTCAACCTTAAGTCTTTAATCTATTTGGAATTTTGTTTTGTATATTATGTGACATAGGCATCTTAATTCCCCCCTTCCCATAAGTGTGACAAATTACCCATCATTATCATCTATTGAACAGTCCCATTCTTCCCCCCTTTTTTTCCCTCATAAAGTTTTACACATATTTTTACATGTTTTCCTAAGTATCTCATATTTTTTGTTATATTATTTTCTGGTGGACTAATATTTTTATCATGATTATATATTGAATGTATTAAATGCTATATTATAAATAGTATAAATATAACTATTGATATAATCAAGTACTTCCTCTACTTTAACCTATGAAATTACATTACCTTGTATTACCAGAATGAATCCAACTGAGTTTGATGACTTATAACAATTTTTTTTTGCTAAATCTGGTTTTGGTAATATTATTATCTATATATCTGCTTCCCTGAGTAGCTAAGCTGGTAAAGAATCTGCCTGCAATGCAGGAGACCCCAGTTCGATTCCTGGGTCAGGAAGATCTGCTGGAGAAGGGATAGGCTACCCACTCCAGTATTCTTGGGCTTTCCTGGTGGTTCAGCTTGTTAAGAATCTGCCTGCAATGTGGGAGAGCCTGTAATTTCACTGAAGCACACTATCCTAGACTGTTTGGGTATTAAGGTCATACTTTACTAAACATAACATTTAGACACAACTATACTTTTTCTAGTCTTTTGAATGTTTTGTATGAGACTTGAGTATATGTTTTTTGAAATTATGGTAAAAATTATCTGCCCTGTGATTTCTCTTAGTAGATTGTTAAGAGTTTTGTTAGATTATATTTTCTAACAAATTCCATTTTATTGAAGTTTCAAATTTTATTGGAATGTTTTCATGTAACTTTCCTTTTGTTCTTCAATCTGTGCTGTATTTATACTTCCTTTTTAATTAACATATTGTGTCTTCACCCATTTTTAATATCAATCTAAACAAGTACATATTAGGAATTTCTAAAAATTGAATTATGTAAGATATCCAGGTAATTTTTATTAGACCCATATGCTGAGAAACAGTGATCTAGAATGATGCTGTCCAATGCCAAGGAGGAACTGAATTTTTAATTTTAAAAATTTAAAAATTAATTTAAAATTTAATAGTCATGTGTGGCTACTGTCTATTGGACAGTGTAACTCTAGAAGGTCTAATAAAGACCCCCTAAGATAAAAGACTTCAATAAAAGACTTTAGTTTCTCTTAATGGCAATAATGTAATACACAGTCCATAATCTAAAACTTACAATAAGGTAATAAAATGTGCCACAATGAGGCTAAAGAAAATTTGTTCACATTCAGTTCTGCATAATTCCACAAATTTTTCATGTGATGAATAACAGTAATATTTTTTTAGAAACACGTAGGAGTGAAGAAGCTGTGGAAACAAGAATATTTTCTCTCTTTTACATTAAGATGGTATGCATGTGTACTCAGTCACTCAGCTGTGTCTGACCTTTGCGACCCCATGGACTGTAACCCACTAGGCTTCTCTGGCATGGAATTTTCCAGGCAAGACTACTTGAGTGAGTTCCCATGCTCTCCTCCAGGGGATCTTTCTGACTCAGGGATTGAACCTGCATCTCCTGCATTGCGGGGGATTCTTTAAGAGTATTAGATTTATGGAAAAAAAAATACAAAGAAAATCATATTTTACTTCAATGTCTAGAAAAAAGTAACAAGATTTTTAAAAATAGTTATAAGGATAAAAATTTGAAATGTCCACAAGTACTTACTTTAAAATTTTATACCCAAGCAACACACTGGTAGAGTACTGAGACCATTTCAATTTTAGAGCTTAACTATACATTTCAAATTTCACTGCAGTTTGTTGCACAAAATAGAAATGCAGTTTTATAACATAATGAAATTTATTGTGAGGAAAGGGACCTTGCAAAGGACACAGTCAACCATGATACTGAAGAAATAAAAGGAAGGAAATGAATAAGACCCAGTTTTTCCCTTCTAATTTGTGTATCATGTCTTATTTATGAAATAATATTTTAGAACTTTATCACTTGTAATATTAAGGAATGTTATAACCTTAAGTCATTTGGCTCTGCAAATAACATACAGGGTATATGTTTTAATCTTGGAGAAAGAAACAATTTAAATGAGAACCTAAAATGTGGATTATATATAGAACTATATGTATGTGGATGTATGCCAGGTATTTATTGTTCTATCCTAAATGAAAAGCATGTATGTGCACATTACATAATTCAATTTTTTAAAGTTCCTGATACACACTTCTGGCCTTTACAGTCTTACATTGTTTCTCTTGATCCTGCTTTCTATATATTACAATGACAAATTATTTAGGGAAAAAAAAATAGGTAAGCAGAGATAGATAAGGAAATGAGTAGCTAGAAGGTGAGGGATAAATTATTATAGGCTGTGTATTAGAATAAATTACTGTAATTAAACAATTAACACTTATATAAAGATACCTACCAAATAATAGTGAACACTAGTCTAAAAATTAAGTTGGTTTGACCAGTAGAGACAGATGGAGTTTCAAGGTCCAAGAAGTTATGTGAAGCTGAAGTGTGGGGAAAGTGCTTTTAAATTATTATGCAGAGATGAAGAGACTATTATGAAGATTAAGAGACTATTATGAAGAAGCCTATTATGCAAAAAGGAAGGGAATGATTTATGAAGAAAGTCAGATGACAGTAACCCAAAATAGCAGGAAAAAAAATGGATCATTATTCCATTATGAATCACCTTGTTTTATATTTTAATGATCCTGTTCTTAGTTTTTCTGTACACTTTTTTGATGGCTTTTCAGCTTTTCATCTGACTAGTTATCACCACAGCATATTTAACTCAAAGACAGGTACTGATAGGAGTCCTTTTGAATAAAACTACTCACAGTTCAGCATCATTAGAATATCATTTTGTTTCTCCTTTAATCAAATATTTCTAAAAACTCAGAACCTATTATTTTCTTGTTAACCACAGCAGACAGATATGCCTCTCATTTATATTCAGGACCTACTGTGACTGCACTTGGTAGAAATGCTTCCATGATGAATAAATTGCCTCAAAGGTGTTAGGTTACCATCTTGGATTGGCTTTTTGTTTTGTTTTGTTTTTTTGCCAGTTTCCTTGGTATGATGACTCTTATGGTAACCTGCATGGCAATACTTTGGAATAGTTGATTCTTAAGAAAAAATTTTTAAAACTTACATAAGAAGGCAGTCTTATAAGCTGGTTACATCCTTTTCTTTACTATATAATATTCAAACTAAATAAATGTGAGGTATTATCTGTGGATATCAGAGTAGACATTGCACAATGCTAAAACTGCTCTGCCTTCCCTCTCTTTGCTATCCCTGTGGTACACTGTGCTCCATACCTACTAATAATAAATCTATCCCTCCTAATCAAGAAGATGCTTTCTCACCCTGTCAGACAAATCAGATCATTTCTAGATATGGCCTCTTCCTGACAAAAGTAAAAACTCATACCATACTTTAAGGACACTTTTTGGAAGCCTCAGGGCTTCCACTGCTCCTGAATTTACTACAAAAAAAAAAAAGAGGAAGTTCTAGTCACTGCATTTGGTCATGGCTATTTCTGCTTCTTGCTAATTATATGCCCTTGTGCATGTTATAGAGCCTTCCTGTGCTAACATCATCTATGAAAAATAAAACTAAAGAGCACTGATAGCATAGTGAAGAATATACGATAGCACCCGGACAGGATAGAGTTGTCAGGGGCTAGGGATGGGTGTGGAATGATGACATCAGCATTAACTGGGAGGGGAAAAGGGAGCTTCTCGTGATGTTAGTAATGTTCTATATTTGATAAGGATTTGGATAACAGATCTAAGCATTTGTTAAAACTCAGTTAATGTATAATTAAAATTTGGGCATTAGATTTTATGTGAACTTTAACTCAAAGAAAAATTATACACAAATATGTAACTCTTTTGAATGAAATGTGTGCTGAAGTATTTATGGGAAAGTATGATGATGTTTGTAGTTTACCCTGAACTGCATCAAAAAATAAAGAGAGACTGAAGGATGGGTACAGGATAGAGAGCTGGATAAGTGATAATAGCAGAGTAAAATGTTAACAGTAGAATCTCTGCAGCACATAAAACAGTGATCACTCTGAAATTCTTTCAACTTGGCTTTATGTTTGAAAAAACGTTAGAAAAAAAAAGCATCCTTGTTTAGAGTATCCACTAGTCAGTGATAGCACATAACTATTTTTGGCCGAAGAGCAATGAATGGGAAGTCAGATCAATGAACCTAATAGATTCAGTCAAAAATCTACTGCTACTTTTTCCATAAATGTTTGATCCCAAATCATGATTTACTTAAAAAAAAAAAAAAAAGGCTCTGGGATTCTTATATAAAACTCAATTACTTTCATTTCATTTATTACTTTCTAAAAAGCTTAATCATGCATGTAATTCAGGTAGTTACAGTTAATAAGATGACACATATAGAGAAAGGAACTATTAGAGTTAAGTAGAAAGAGAAGATAAAAAGCAAATATAATTTTACTGTATGACAAATATCCCTCAAATAGTTTTCTGCTTACTGAATACCTCTTATGGTGCACTATTTTTAAAAATTTTAACTTCCTACACATTATTCAAAAGGTGCTGTTAACAGATTTAGTGCTGAAAATGCTTCAATTTGTCAAGTCCGATGAGGGGGATATCAGATTATTTTATTTTGTATAGCTCAGACATAAGTCATGAGCTATATAGGTGAAGGTTAATGAACAAGATAAGCAAACATATGTTGAGTTTCGAAAGGTTAGTTAACTTAGGAGCTGCAACTTACCTACGTAACAGAGCTAAGCGATGCTCACAGCAAGAGCACAGAGGCACAACAGGAAAAGGGAAGGGAAAGTGGATGTGGGGTGGTAAGGACTCCTGGGAATTCACTTCAAGTTTAAAGAATAATTGTTGGCACTTATTGCAACTGGGTAAAATATTACTCACTGGCTTAAGTAGATATTGATAAGAAAATAACAAAACATTCCTTACGCATTTGAATAATACAGTTTCTTTTTAAAAAAATTCACTTACTTGATTGTCTTTTTCATTATCTTTGATAACCAAATACCTCAATAAATTCAATGAAGCCATTATCCTGTTAATTAAAAAAATATGATTTATTACTTAACAGTACAATTTTACATAATCAGCAATTTCAGTGAATAAAGGTTAAGTTAAAACCTTGGGTATATTTCTACAATTATGTTTGGGCATCCAAAACTTTTCCTTTAAAATATTTTATCACATATCTTCCTCCCTTAACATAATTTATTACTCTCATTCTCCAAGTTCACAAAATTTAATTGTGAAAATTACTATTCTCTTTTTCCCCAAGGGAGACTGCTGCTGTTGCTGCTGCTGCTAAATCACTTCAGTTGTGTCCAACTCTGTGTGACCCCATAGACGGCAGCCCACCAGGCTCCCCCGTCCCTGGGATTCTCCAGGCAAGAACACTGGAGTGGGTTGCCATTGCCTTCTCCAATGCATGAAAGTGAAACGTGAAAGTGAAGTGGCTCAGTCGTGTCTGACTCTTAGCGACCCCATGGACTGCAGCCCACCAGGCTCCTCCGTCCATGGGATTTTCCAGGCAAGAGTACTGGAGTGGGGTGCCATTGCCTTCTCCACCAAGGGAGACTTGTTATCTTTAATGTTTGAGAATACCATCTTTTGCTTCTTGAATTTTAAGATTCCTTTTATATACAACTATATCTCAACATTCATTCTAGTAATACTAAAAGTAAAATTACATATTGTATATAAAAAAAAAGATGTCTTGGAAAACAAAACAATAAAATCCAAACATATAAGCAACTAAACAACAACAAAAATCATTTAAACATGTAAATATGTAATTTTATGAACTAACCATTAACTATAAAATCACAGGAAAATATGTTTTTTTTTAGTTTAGGTTCCCAAAACAGGGGTTTCACATTTTATTCTGAATTTACTATGTGAACCTTAGTAATGGTCACCTCACCTATCTGAGTTTTGCAGTAGATCTGTTTCAGCACCCTCTGGGAGAACGAGTACCAAATCCAGAAGGGAAATCAGCTGTGGTCCTGTAAACCATTTGTTCTGTGTTTTCTAAGAAGCAAAAGAAAACATGAAAAAGGCTTTAAATAACAGGTTGATAAATACATGTAGTATTTATTTTCCTAGTACCTTGATACTACAAAAATTAGCCATTACACATTTTAAATACATATCTTTAACTTTGATTTCCATTCACTATTTCCAGGCACTTGGAACAAACCCTGCTAGTTTGAGAGCACTGGTATGCTCTTTCTCTGTTCTCTATATGGAATTACTGAGTATTTACAGACTTCAGTTTCCATTAATATTTCACAAGTATGCAGCAAAACAAAAAGAAACCATATTAGAATTAATACAATTTAAATCTATAGTTAACAATTTCAAAATCCAAGTTTTTAAAAAAGAGTAGAAATGGGGGAAATATACAAGCATACCTCATTTTACTGCACTGCACTTTACTGCATTTTTTACATAGTGAAGGCTAGTGGCAACTTTGTGTCAAGTAAGTCTATCGGTACCATGTTTCCAACAGCATTTATTCACTTCACGTCTGTGTCACATTTTGATAATTCTCCAAAATTTCAAACTTTCATTATTATATATTTTTCAGGGTGATCTGTGATCAGTGATCTTTGATGTTATTATCATTAACTGACTGTTTTGGGGCACCATGAACCATGCTCACAGAAGACAGTGAACTTGAAAAGTATGTGTGTTTTGACTGTTCCAATGTCTGGCCATTCCTCTGTCTCTCTCTCTCCTTGGTCTTCCCTATTTCCTGAGACCCAAGAGTCCTGAAATTAGGCCAATTAATAATTCTACAATGTATTCAAATAAAAGGAAGAGTAATATAAGTCTCATTTTAAATCAAAAGCTAGAATTGATTAAGCTTAGTGAGGAAGCATGTTGAAGGCCAAGCTAGGCCTCTTGTGCCAAAATTAGCCTAAATGCAAGTTAGCCTAAATGCAAAGGAAAAGTTCTTGAAGGAAATTTAAGAGCTACTCCACTGAACACCCGAATGATAAGAAAGTGAAATAGCCTTATTGCTGATATGGAGACAGTTTTAGTGGTCTGGATAGAAGATCAAACCAACCACAACATTCTCTTAAGCCAAAATGTAATCTAGAGCAAGGCCCTGACTCGTCCATTTAATGAAGGCTATGAGGTGAGAAAGCTGCAGGAGTTTGAAGCTAGTAGACGTTGACTCATAAGGTTGAAAAAGCAGCCAATTCCAGACCTAACAGTGCAAGGTGAAGCAGCAAGTGCAGATGTAGAAGCTGCAGTGATTCAGAAAATCTCCGAAGGTAATTTTGGGCTTCCCTTGTGGCTCAGATGGTAAAAAATCTGCCTGCAATGCAAGAGACCTGGGTTTGATCCTTGGGTTGGGAAGATCCCCTAGAGGAAGGCATGGCAACCCATTCTAGTATTCTTGGCTGGAGAATCCCCATGGACAGAGGAGTCTGGTGGGCTACTGTCTATGAAGTTGCAAACAGTTGGACACAACTCAGTGACTATGCACAGCACAGGAAGGTAATTAATGAACATACCTACACTAACCAAAAGATTTTCAATGTAGATGAAAATAGACTTATACTGCAACAAGATGCCACCTAGGCTTTCACAGCTAGAGGAGAAAATGCCTGGCTTCAAAGCTTCAAAGGACAGACCAACTCTCAAGAGTTAATACAGTTGGTGGCTTGAGGTTGAAACTAATGCTTAATTTTTACTGCTCCAAAAATCACAGGGCCTGTAAGAATCATACCAAATCTACTCTGCCTATGCTGTATAAATGGAACAATAAAACCTTGACAGCATATTTGTTTATAACGTGGTTTATTGAACACTTTAACCCTACTCTTGAGATTTATTGCTCAGAAGAAAGATTATTTTCAAAATATTACTACTGCTCACTGACAATGTACTTTGTCACTTGAAAGATCTAAGGAAGATATAAAATGAGATTAATGTCTTCATGCCTGCTAGCACAATATCCATTCTGCAACCCATGGAAAAAGGAGTAATTTCAACTTTAAAGTCTTAGTCTTTAATAAATACATTTCATAAAGCTATTGCTTCAGAGACAGTGATTCTTCTGATGTATCTGGGCAGAACAAACTGAAAACCTTCTGGAATCATTCGTGATTCATGAGAAAAGGTCAAAATATCAACATTCACAGGAATTTGGAAGAAATTGATTCCAACCCTCACAGATGACTTGGAAGAGTTCAAGACTTCAGCGGAGGGACTTCCCTGGTGGTCCAGTGGCTAAGAATCCACATTCCAATGCAGAGGACGTAGGTTCAATCCCTAGTCAGAGAACTAAGATCCCACGTGTAACAGGGCAACTAAGCCCACATGCCACAATCAGAGAAAACCCACATACTGCAACTAAGACCCAGCACACCCAAAATTTTTTTAAAAAAGGAAGTAACAATAACTGTGGTGGAAACAGCAAGAGAACTAAAATTAGAAGTGGAGCCTGAAGATGTAAATGAACTGCTGCAATTTCAATGATAAAATCTGAACAGATGAGGAGCTGTTTCTCCTAGGTTGGCAAAGAAAATTGTGTCTTGAGACAGAATAGACTCCTGATGAAGATGCTATTCAGACTGATGAAATTACAACAAAGGATTTAGAGTATTACATAAAACTTAGTTGATAAAGCAGTGCCAGAGTTTGAGAGGATTGACTTCAATAATCAAAGAACTTTTATGGGTAAAATGATGAGACAGCTTTGCATGCTGCAGAGAAATCATTTGTGAAAGAAACAGTCAATCAACTTGGCAAACTTTACTGCTGTCTTACTTTAAGGAATAGCCACAGCACCTTGATCAGTAGCCATCAACATCGACCTTCCACTAGGAAAAAGATTACAACTCCCTGAAGTTTCAGATGATAGTTAGCAGTTTTAAGAAAAACAGTGTTTTAAAATTAAAGTATGTACATTGTATTTTTTAGACATAATGCTACTGCACTTAACAGATTAAAATGTAGTCTAATTAACTTTGATATACACTGGAAAACCAAGAATTTTGTGTGACTTGCTTTATGGAGATTTCTGCTTTATCATGGTGATCTGGAACCAGACCCATACTATCTCTGAGATGTGCCTGTACCCTAATATTAGAGATAGAAAAGGTCCATAGCGCAAGATTCCACATTAATGTATTCCACAAATGAATAAAAAGTCCTACAAAATAAAAGAATAAATTGATAATTGACACCTTAGTTATGCTCTTACCTTTAACGAAATGTCAATTTGATTTTTGATATTTTGAATAATAAAGGCCTCCACACCTGAGTGATTACTTGTACTCAGTAAGCACCTTTAAAGCAAAATTACAATACATTTGAAATTATCCTGGACTGCATTATAAATTAAATGATGATCAAAGTTTTACAAATTCAAATGGGCCATGTGTTATTCGCAGAAATAGGAAAAAACAGTGCAGACAATGACAAAGTCACCTGTTATGGCTACTGCCCTCATTAACTGGCAAATTCTATTTTAACTGGGTTTTTCCAAAAAGAAATTTCTATTAAACCAAATTTGAATCTTTTTATGCATATATGTGCAGTGTGCATATATGCATTATGTGCAATGATCTAACACAGCAAGTACAGTCACTAGTATAATAGCTTAAAAACTCCCCAAATTATTCCCTGTTTGACTAGTCTGGTTAGATTAACTTAATTGCAAAGAAAGGAAACTCAACCTGATCAACCTAAGAAGAAGGAGTTTTCTGGGTAGGAATACAGGTAGATCAGAATAGGAAAGCTGGTATAAGACCTAAGCATCAAACGGAGATTTCATAAACTGACTCTCATTCTTATCAAACAGAAATGAAGAAAAAAGGAATCAAGAGTGCTAGTATTGGGCAATCCCAAAGAACACTTCTTACTTAGCATGTTAACACTGCCCCAATTTGGTTTTAACTCATTTTTATTACCCAGGTATCAACAAACTAAGGTCTG
>NW_011495027.1:10129536-10147382 GCF_000754665.1 Bison bison bison
TGTGAGCAAACTAAGGTCTGCAGGCCAAATCCAGCCTACTGCCTGTTTTGTTTTATTAGAACACACTGACCCTTACTACAAACACAAAGTTGAGCAGTTGTAACAGAGGCTGTGTGGCCCATAAAAACTATATTTACTTAGGGCCCTTTAAGAAAATTTGCTGATCTTCAAATCAGAGCTGCTAGAATCTTTTGGTCCTCAAACAGTACTATTAATAAGCTCCACTGTTAAAGTGAATAGGCTGTCAAAGGTTATAACTCCATTAATTTCAAGAGCCATTAATTTCAACTGTGAATAATGGATATTTATTGACATATATAAAGTTCTAGCAGAAGCCTTACCAATCTCAGTTTAATCTTTTCAGTCTACTTTAATTTTAGTGTATTTTAATTAATTGAACTGAAGTGTGTATATATATATATATGTTTATTATGTAATATTCACACAATATATATTTATATATGTATCCATAATTTTTGATTAATTCCTCTCTACCTATCAAAGAGAAGAAAGTGGAATTACATGCAAAACATACCAAAATACAATAATCTTGAATAATTAATGGCATCAATTTGGTTTTTAATCAACCACACATTTCTCAATTAACCTTTGATACATACCTAAATAATGTATATTTGCCTTGTGGATCCAATTTGTTAATATACAGCTGAAGCACAGCTAAACCTTTTTTCCTCTAAAATGGAACAAATAATATTGTTACATAAACTAAAGATTAAATTATTAAAAGTTTTCACTGAAACTCATTATTATTTAGTCCCAGATATTTACATACCAATGTCTCAATGGGGCAGAGGGTCATTACTTTGACTAAGCCCTGGAAATAAAAAAACAAATTTATTTCAAATATTAGATTATATTGACTACAAAGAAACAACTATATTATTAATGTATACTAAAAATTCAGAGAAATGAGGATAAGAGATTTAAAGCTGAAGTAATTTTTGCCTTAAGCCTTTCATTCTACTGTTATGCCTATAGGAAGCTAAGTACAATCCATTTTGTAACTGGTATTGAGTGGGTGTTACCAAGTGTATAGTTAGAAACACATAGTAATTTTCAATTATGTCTAGAGTGGCAAAAGAAATGAAATCAAACATGTAGAAATATAATCCACTAATTTAAAATAGACTTATTATATACTAACAGAAGCCAGAAAAACATTTACTTTTACTTTATAGACTTTGCCAAAGCCTCTGACTGTGTGGATCACAACAAACTGTGGAAAATTCTTAAAGAGATGGGAATACCAGACACTTGACCTGCCTCCTGAGAAATCTGTATGCAGATCAAGAAGCAACAGTTAGAACTGGACATGGAACAACAGACTGGTTCCAAATACGTCAAGGCTGTATATTGTCACCCTGCTTATTTAACTTAAATGCAGAGTATATCATGCGAAATGCCGGGCTGGATGAAGCACAAGCTAGAATCAAGACTGCTGGGAGAAATATCAATAAGCTCAGATACACAGATGACACCACCCTTATGGCAGAAAGTGAAGAAGAACTAAAGAGCCTCTTGATGAAAATAAAAGAGGAGAGTGAAAAAGTGGCTTAAAGCTCAACATTCAGAAAACTAAGATTATGGCATCCAGTCCCATCACTTTATGGCAAATAGATGGGGAAACAATGGAAACAGTGACAGACTATTTTTTTTGGCTCCAAAATCACTGCAGATGGTGATTGCAGCCATGAAATTAAAAGATGCTTGTTCCCTGGAAGAAAACCTATGACCAACGTAGACAACATATTAAAAATTAGAGACATTATTTTGCCAGCCATGGTCCGTCTAGTCAAAGCTATGGTTTTTCCAGTAGTCATGTATGTGAGAACTGGACTATAAAGAAAGCTAAGCACTAAAGAATTGATGCTTTTGAACTACGGTGTTGGAGACGACTCTTGAGAGTCCCTTGGACTGCAAGGAGATCCAACCAGTCCATCCTAAAGGAAATCAGTCCTGAATATTCATTGGAAGGACTGATGCTGAAGCTGAAACTCCCATACTTTGGCCACCTGATGCAAAGAACCGACTCACTGGAAAAGACCCTGATGCTGTGAAAGATTGAAGGCAGGAGGAGAAGGGGACGACAGAGGATGAGATGGTCGGATGGCATCACCAATGCAATGGTCATGAAGTTTGAGTAGGTTCCAGGAGTTGGCGATAGACAGGGAAACCTGGCGTGCTGCAGTCCATGCGGTTGCAAAGAGTCGGACATGACTGAGTGACCGAACTAAAACTGATTTTTCTATTTAAATAGTGGAAAAACAATTTGCTACATTGACATCTAAGACCTATTTGGCTATGATAACAAAAAACTAATAAACAGGGGCAAAACAAATCACAGGAGAGAAAAACAAAATATTTTTGTAGTAATGAATTATATATGCCTTGATGTAGTCCTGAGGACCTGAGTTATGATAAAAGTAAAGGAGCTTCATGTTTCAAGGTTCCTACAGAACCAAAGTGTTAAAGAAGAAAGTTTTATTTCCCACTGGATGCTATACTGTCAAATATAGTAGCCACTAGCCACATATAGCTAGTTAAGGTTAAATTAAATAAAATTTAGAATTCAGTTCTTTATGTCACACCAGCCACGTTTCAAGTGTTCAGTATGGCTAGTGGCTTTCAAACCGTACAGCACAGATAACAGGATACTTTTGCCATTACAGAAAGTTCTACTGGACAGCAAGGTACCAGAGTTTTCAAAGGATATGGAGAAAAAAGCAGGAAAGGAATCTGAGAAGAACTTAAGTTTAGAATAGAAAAGCAGCATTTTTCAAGATTAGAATACATATTTTACTTACCTGAGGTACAGTAAGAAAACTCTTGATTTCTAAGTACTGGTGAAGTAGACTGTTGTCCTCTATTCTCAATAAACCATTCTCCAACAGATCCTACAGATTAAAATATATGCAGAGATACAAATATGGTAACATCAACAGCTGTATTTGTTAACATGACTGTGTATTCAAATTATAATGGTTGCAAACAAATCTTACCAATCCTTTGGAGAAAACAGACTCCTCTGTTCTGGAAGAGAGTATTAAAATTTATCAACATGGTTTTCTAAATTGCTTTAGAATTATTCTTCACTTTAGGAAAAATAAAGCAAAAATTGAATTTTAAATACTTTAAAAAAGCATATTAAGGAGAAATTCTGTTGAAGAACTTAGTCAAAATTCTTAATCCACCTTTGATCTGTCTTTTGATTTGGCTACTGATAGCAAAATTTACCATAATCAGTCCACTCAGGGCTTATTTCCTGATATCAGATCAGTAGAATTTCAACACCAAGTGCTAAGAAATAAATTATGCCTGATATAATGCCATGTATTCTAATCGGTTAATTGGTTAACTCTTTTAAATTCTTTATATATATCTATATATATAAAGTAATGCTTTCCATTTATTTATTTTTTAAAGGTTTACAATCATTGTTAATGAAATATTTAAGATCTGTGGCAAAAAATATGATCTTAGGCTCCAGGTTCTTGTTCTAACCATAAAAGGAATTAAAAGTGTTCCGTTTTTGCCTCAATGACTAAATAGTTTGGAAATTTTAAGACTATAGAACTGAATATTAAAATCAATACACATTCTCATTTTATGTATATAACAGGAACTATGTAAAATCATTAACACATACACAATACAGTAAATTTACAGAGTTAGTAACTACTTGTGCCAGGAGACCCTTGGAAATTCCTGCCTTGTAGGCCGAGGCTTTGGACATTTGCCATGTAACAAATCTTCCTTCACCTGGGAAGAGACGGGATTAATAAACTGTCACTAGTATTCCTACAGGATAGCACTGAAAGGCCCTGACTGATCTCAAGACAGAATTTCAACATGTTATAGAAAAAGAAAACAAACCATAGAGTTGTGCAAGATTCTTAAATACCTGGGAAAACTGCATACCTGTTACTTGGTAATTTTTTTTAAAAGAGAAAGTTCTTCTTATTGGTGCCTCAAATGAGAAAAGCCATTGAATGATATCACTGTCAATAATCTAAGCTATAAAAGTAGAGTCTTTTGATGCAGTTCACAGATTGTATCCATGAAGCAAAACCATGGATGAATTTCTTTCTTGACCACCTCTCCTTAGATTGGAAGAGGCTGCAGTGGGATAGAGGTATTTTAATTTACCAACTTCTGAAATAAGCAAAGAAACCCTAGAAGCAGATCACTGGAAATTTCCTTAAAAGACAATATTTTAATATTATCTTTAGCTTAAAATAAGAAATTTTGTTGTAAACATCCCTTTGGTTCATTTCTGTCTCTTGTGAATACTTGCTTCACTATTTTATAAAATAATTAATTAACTAGGGTCTGGCAAAGACAAAGTAGTTTCCCTTGATCTTGACAAGGGCTATTTTAACACTATTATTTAATTCTGAGATGCCACTTAAATAATCTTACCTTTGTAAAAGGACTTCAATATGCCCCATATTAAACTGCAAAAGATACGATGGGCTAAAATAGAAAAAATGTATATATAAATACATACACATATACATGCACTTTCAGAAGCGCATATCCACTCAGGATTACATTAATAATCCAGTTAAAAGATGATGGCAATTTAGACCACCGTCTTGGCAACTGGCCCAACAGCTTCAAACCAGGCTCAGTTTAACACTTTCTGACTCTTGTCCCAATCATTCCTTATGTCTATTTCAATGCCTCCCCTCCAACCCTTTTTACTACTGATGATTACTGGTTTTAAAAAGATTATAGGCAGTAATACTTAGAATAAAAATAGGTTTTGTTTAAACTTCACTGAAAATGTACTAATACATTAATAAATATACGTTGGACATTTGATAAATGCGTTTGATGCTATTCCTTTTAGAATACATAAACACTAACTCCTACCTTAAGACCATTGGAAGCTGATCAATACTGATGCCCTGTACAAATACTAGATATGCCAGAGAAGCCATAGAGTCTGATAACTGTTTGTCTTCTTCTTCCTCAAATTCAAGATAATCCCAAATCTTCTTTTTCCTTCCATGATTAAAAATCATTTTGGGAAAAGGGTATCCAATTGCTGACAAAAATCCCTGTGAAATGGATAAAAAAGGAAGCTACAGCAGACACTCTACTGTGCCCTCTCGCACCCCATATTCACGTCCTATATAATCCTCTCCTCTTGAGCGTGGGTAGGACCTGTGAGACTTGCTTCCACCCAGCAGACTATGGCAAGATGCCACCCCATGATCAGATTGTGTTCTACAGCAAAAGTGAAACGATTTTTGCAGATGTAATTAGAGCCCCAAATCAGCTGATGTGAGTTAAGAAGGGAGACTATCCTCTGTGGGCCTGACTTAAGAGGAACAATGTTTTTAAAGAGGATCCAGGCCCTCTTTAAGAGTCAGAAACTCACCTCTGCTGGCTTTAAAGAACTAAGCTGCCAAGTTATGAGGGGGCCTATTTAGAGGGCTATCTGGCAGGGAACTACAGGCAGCTTCTAGAAACTGAAAGTGGTCCCTAGCCAGCAAGAAAATGGAGTGTGTGTATGCTCAGTAGCTCAGTCATGTCCGACTCTTTCCGACCCCATAAACTGTGTGGCCACCAGGCTCCTCTGTCCTTGGAATTTTCTAGGCATGAAAACTGGAGTAGGTTGCCAAATGGAGACCTCAATCCTGTAGCTTCAAGAAGATGAATTTCTGCCAACAATCTGAAGGAAGTGAGTAGGAAGATGAAACAGTTCTGGAAATAGATGCTGGTGATGGTTACACAACAATGTGAATGTATTTAATGCCACTGAACTATACAGTTAATGGTTAAAATGGTAAATTTTATATATGTGTATATTACTCAGTCATGTCCGACTCTTAGTGACCCCATGGACTGTAGCCACCAGGCTCCTCTGTCCATGGAATTCTCCAGGCAAGAATACTGGAGTGGGTAGCCATTCCCTTCACCAGGGAATCTTCCTGACCCAAGGATTGAACCCTGGTCTCCTGAATTGCAGGCAAATTCTTTACCATCTTAGCCATCAGGGAATATTTTATAATTTAAAAAATGCTTCAGAGATACATGAGAACCTAAACACGTGAGACATACAAGTATCATGAAATGCCAATAGACTAATCAAATCAAGAATACTCCAGTAACAATGCTCTACCGACCACTGTCTGCTGGATATGGACTGGCTAGTAGGCTCTTGTGTTTTAAGAGAAAGAGAAGCATCCCCACGTGTGTTAACTACTACAGTTTCATGTTTGTTTTAAGAGGGGAAGGAAAGGGAAAAAGAGAGACTTAAGAAACACAAGATTGCTCCTGTGCCTTTTATTCTATTTCTAGTGTGCTAGAAAGCATCTGATCTTCAGTGTCCAATGAAATTAACCTGAGTTTTGGCTCTACCACTTATTAGCTGTGAGATACTGGGTTAGTTCCTAACCTCTCCAAAGCCTTAGTTTCCTTATAAAGAAAATGACATAACACCTATGTCAATATTTATTGAGAAAGTTCCACCAAAAAAGTTCAAGAAAGTTAAAGGCCACAAGAAACAACTAAATAGAAGTCAAAAGGGAATGACAAAAACAGCTAAGTCAGGACGAACACTGATGTTCCACATAATCACTAATTTATTCAATAAATACTTGAGTGCTAGGCACTGGGCCCAATATTGTGGAGAATTAGAAAGCTAAATAAGACTTTTCCAGTCTTCAGGGAGTTAAAATCTGCCTATCCCAGATGGCTCCATTAGTCATTTCAAAACATAAAAAAGAACCATGGAAACTCATCCCCAGTCACAAGAGACTGCTATTCAGCTACCAGATGCTAAATACATATTGATTTTCGAAGCTACACATTATTATAGCTATAAAACAAAAACTGACTATATTGATTCCAAATGTCCTATTAATAATGAAGTTTCATTTCTTTATCCAGCCAGTACTAGATGTTGTTCTTTTCCCCGCAGAGTAAGGTTAGCCTTTTAAAATTTCGTTATATGTAACCAGATTCTACAGTGCTGCTGTAGATATTTGGGGTTAACCTGTGTCCCAATTAGAGCCTTCACTGTCTATCCACGTATCACTCAACTGACTTGCTCAGACCCAACATACCTGACCCGCTACAATTTCTCATGGCAGTCTTTGCCCTCTCATGGAATGTTCCTATGCTGCAACCCTTGGGGCATTCAAGCAGTACTCTGCCAAAACAACCTGTGCCAGAGGGATGGCTGAGATGTGCCACATTTACCTATCCTTCAGCAGCACCTTCTCACTTCATTTCGTGCCCCAATTTCATCTCTATTTCTTAACTGCTTTGTGCTTCTTCACTGCTGGCTCTACTTGTAACGCTCCTTCCACTGAGATCTTAGAACCTCTTCCTAACACCCTCAACCTCTTCATAGGATGCTTGTTGTAGCTCAATGCTCTAATTAAACCAGACTGGTTTCTGGTGGGAGCTGCTCATTCTCTCCCATCTCTTACATCGCACAGCCAGAAAAGCAGCAGCAGGAAGGGGTGGTATAGATAGAGGCTTAGTATTATCTTAGTTCTTCCTGCACTCTCAGGCAAAAGCACATATTCCTTTGAAGCAGATGTCATAGTGCCCTTTATCTGTCCTCATCTCTGTCATATGCTGACTTTCTGGTCATTTCCCCATGTTCACTGAAGGCTGGTATCTGCTCACATGCCTTTTCTCTATCCAGCTCCTGCTATGATCCTGGAGTTATGCAGATAACTCCTACAGCAGGTCAGCCTCATGGTGTTTCTGACCACTAAATTCTAATGACCTTAATTTCTAATCCATTTTGGCACCAAATTCCATCCTGGATCTCTATCAACATTTGGAGCTATTCCATATTAGATACCTAAACTCCAGCATCTCATTTTCTGACCACAATTTCTTATCTTATCTCTCCTACCAACCTACTTATCTACTTCTGACTTCTCTAGATGCCTTCATTTTTAACCTACCCATCTGTCCCTCCTTAATCCACTTCTTTCCCTAACCAACCAATGCACTATTATTTGAACTATCTGCACCCTATATTTCCTTTAGCTACGTGTACCCAATAAAATGCCAGCCTTGGAAAGACAGCTACAATTCACCTTTCTACTTCAACACCCAGACAGCTGATACTACTGGAGAAAAACCACACAAATACTTATTTCTACAGCTGTGGTCTTCAACAACAAACGCCAAGTGCTCAGCACTACTGACTAATGCTTTCCTGGTCTTCTACCTCTCTTTTCATTCCACTCAATATTCCAAATCTTTATCAGTTTTCTGAAGCCCCCTGTTCAATCCTCATTTCTACCTCCTCATTCTTAAGAAATATGAGGCCAGTGGGTCTGATTCCCTTGATGATAACACTCCATTTCTGCTACAAATTTTTCTACATGCATATCTGTTCTACATGTTCTTCCTCTCCAGGTGTCCTCGATCCTGTGCCCAGCTGTCTGCTCTCCTCCTGCCACATTACTTCAGTTATTCCATAACACTTTTCTTTTCCCCTCTGATGGTTTCCACCCCTTTAGCCTATAAATATGCTCAAGCCTCCCTATCTCTCCCAATTACCTTCATGTCTTCTCTACTGCCTCTTCCTTACTCATCCAAACTCTTCTAAAGTATAGCTTATATCAGTTATCTCCTTTGTCTCATTTTTAATGTACTCCTTTATCTACTCAACTGATTTTTGTCTCCCACACTCCACTCAAATTGCTCTTGCTAAGATTATCAATGGCATCTACTTCCTAAATCCAGTGGATGCTTTTCAACTCCAATTCTATAGACTACTTCTGCTGCATTTAACAGTAGCAATCATTTCTTTCTTTCTAAACTCTACCGCTTCAGTTTCTGTGATATTTTCATCACTGCTTTGCTCTCCTTTCTTGGTCTCTCTGATGGGCTTGTTTATGAGCTGGTACCCTACAGGGTAAAGCTGAAAGCTAAGTGCTGAAGAATTGATGCTTTTGAACTGTGGAGTTGGAGAAGACTCTTGAGAGTCCCTTGGACTGCAAGGAGATCAAACCAGTCAATCCTAAAGGAAATCAGTCCTGGGTGTTCATTGGAAGGACTGATGCTGAAGCTGAAACTCCAACACTCTGGTCAGCTGATGTGAAGAACTGACTCATTGGAAAAGACCCTGATGCTGGGAAAGATTGAAGGCAGGAGGAGAAGGGGATGACAGAGGATGAGATGGTTAGATGGCATCACTGACTTGATGGACATGCGTTTGAGCAAGCTCTGGGGGTTGGTGATGGACAGGGAAGCCTGGAGTGTTGTAGTCCATGGGATCGCAAAATTTCAGACATGACTGAGGGACTGAATTGAACTGAACCCTACAGGGTTCAGCCCTGAACTCTTTTCTCACACCGATTCACCTCTTTAGGTTAATCTCATCACTCTTATTCAAAATTTGCTCCTTAAAAACCTGCTCTCTCTGGGTATTAGATATACATATATATATATATTTTAGAGATAATTGTTAATCTGGTTAGGGGTCATATGGCATTGTGGTTATGTTTTTTAAAAAGTCCTTACCAATTAGAGAAGCATACATAAAGACTCACAGACGAAAGGATATATCTAGGACTTGCAATAAAATACTACAGCAAAAAGGGGGGAAGGGATAAATTGGGAGACTGAGACTGACATACACACACTACTGTATATAAAATAGATAACTAATAAGAACCTACTATATAGCATAGGATCTCTACTCAATACCCTGTAATAACCTACAATGGAAAAAAAAAATCTAAGAAATCGTGCATATGTGAATAAGTGATTCACTTTGCTGTATTGTAGAAACTAACACAACACTGTAAATCAACTATACTCTAATAAAAATTTAACACATTAAAAAAAAATAAACTAACTTTACATTGCTTATCAACTCCAAAAGAAAAGGGGGGGGTAGGCTAGATAAAACAAGATTGGCAAAAATGTTAATTGTTAAAGTGAGGCAAGGGGTACATGAGACTATGTTACATTGCTCCCTCTACTTTTATGAATGTCTTTAAATTTCCACAATGAAAAAAAATTTAAAGCACAGAACCCCCTACTCCTTGCTTGTGTATTCTCTATCTCAATTACTGGAACCTATACCTGTCCTATTATTAAGCAAAAAACCTTGTCCATAACTCAACTTTTTTACTATTTTTCTAAATTCAGTCTATGACCAAACTTTGCAATTTTATCTACTTATTAAGTTCTCAAATCTGCCTTCTCTTCTTTCCATTCTCTTATCATTCTCTCTTAACTCTCATCATTCTCACTTAACTCCCAAAAGATAACTAGCCAATCTCCCTACTTCCATTCTTATTTAAGTTCAACCTCCATTACAGTGGTGAACTCAAAACAGTTTGATTACATCACTTCCAGCTTTAAGTTTCCAACTTTCATAGCCATCTTCTTAAAACGGGGTACATATATCACAAATGGTGACGTCTGTACTGTTTCCAGAGGTTTATAGTGTACTCTCGCTTGCCACAATGGAGCCCCAGGTTTTTATATACTCCTGGGAAAAATCCATTCCCCCTCCCTCTTCATCACTCATAACCTCTTCACTACTATTTAACTACATATCTGTTTATATCAGTTACCAATCATCTCTCATCTTAGAATCTAGCTTCTCTAAAGTTCTGGCATCTTCTCTCCTAATTCCATCTCTCCTCAAATTTCAAATTCTGAATACAGAGGGCAGACTACAAGGTATACACGAATTCTGACTAAGCAGAGGTGTGGTGCCCCTACCCCTTGAACATGCTCAAGAGTCAACTATATGTTAGGATCTTAAAAAAAATAATAATAATAAATATATATATAAATAAAACTATTAAAGGAGAAAAACATCTGGAAGGTGGTGTGAGATAACAGAAAATATATATGGGTCTCTGCTACTGGTTGTTGGCACAGTGTTCCTGTTGTTGTTCAGTCACTAAGTCGTGTCCAAACTTTTTGCAAGCCCATGGGCTGCAGCATGCCAAGCTGCCCTCTCCTTCACTATGTCCCAGAGTTTGCTCAAATTCATGTCCACTGAGTCAGTGATGATTAACCATCACATCCTCTTCCGCCCTCTTCTTTTGCCTTCAATCTTTCCCAGCATCAGGGTCTTTTCCAATGAGTTGCCATTTCACATCAGGTGTCTAAAGTACTGGAGCTTCAGCATCAGTCCTTCCAATAAATATTCAGGGTTTATTTCTTTTAGGATTGACTAGTTTGATCCCCTTGCTGTGGAAAGGACTCTCAAGAGTCTTCTCCAGCACCACAATTCAAAAGCATCAGTTCGGTGCTCAGCATTCTTTATGGTTCAACTCTCACATCCATACATGACTACTGGAAAAACCAGCTTTGACTGTACGGACCTTTGTCGGCAAAGTGGTGTCTTTGCTTTTTAATATGCTGTCTAGGTTTGTCATAGCTTTCCTTCCAAGGAGCAAGTGTCTTTTAATTTCATGGCTGCAGTCATTGTCAGCAGTGATTTTGGAGCCCAAAAAAATAAAATCTGTCACTGCTTCTACTTTTCCCCCTTCTATAGTGATGGGACTGGATGCCATGATCTTAGTTTTTTGAATGTTGAGTTTTAAACCAACTTTTTCACTTTCCTCTTTTATTTTCCTCAAGAGGCTCTTTAGTTCTTCTTCACTTTCTGCCGTTAAAGTAGTATTATCTGCATATCTGGGGCTGTTGATATTTCTCCCAGCAATCTTGATTCCAGCCTGTGATTCATCCAGCCCAGCATTTTGCATAATGTTTCAGGGTTCCTGAAACCTTTTCTAAGTGATAAGAGCACTAGGAACATCTGTTCTAATATTGGTGTCTAACCCTGTCCTTGACAAAGTGCTCTAAAACCTCTGTAAATTTCTGTTATAAGACAGTAGAAGCATCTTTTGTTCTAGTAAAGAGACTCTGAGTGGGCACTAAGATGGCTCCTGAGTAGGGGGTGGTAACCAGAAAGAACAAGCCATGATTAGAAGCTTGGAATTTTGAGTCCCATCCCCCAGTTCTAGAGAGGGGGAGGGACTGGAAATGGAGTTAATGTTTTATCATGTCTAAATGAGGAAGCCTCAATAAAATCCCCAAAATAGGAATTTCAGAGAGCTTCCAGGCTAGAGATCACAGTGTCCTGGGATCATGATGTATTCCAACATCATGAGACTAGAAGCTTAGGACCCTCCAACACCTCGCCCTATGTAGCTCTTCATCTGGCTGTTCTTCTGCATCCTTTATCATATCATTTAATAAACTAGTAAAATAAAGTAAAGGTTTCCTTTTAATTCTGTGAGCTGTTGTAGCAAATAATCGAACCCAAAGAGCAGGAGGTCACGGAATCTCCCATTTGTAGCCAAGCCAGACAGAAGTTGCGGGTAAACTGGGAACGTAAGACTAGCAACTGGCATCTGAAATAGGGAGCAGTCTCATGGGACTAAGCCCTTAACCTGTGGAATCTGATACTATCTCCAGGTAGTTAAGTGTCAGAATTGAGTTAAACTGTAGGATGCCCAGTTGGCACTGCAGAATTGTTTCATATGGGGGGAAAAAACCCACACATTCTGTGACCAGAAATGTCAGAAGTGAAGTGTTTTGAGTGAAAGTAAAGGAAAAAGACACAGGAAAACTGCAGAATTTTTCTGTACAGGTGTTAATATTATTTATATCTGGTTATTGAAATTATTGCTGTTTATTTTTCATCTTTTTGTTTAACTATGTTCTACAAAAAATACATATTGCTTTATTAACATATGTGTCAATTTACATGTCCATGTGCCGCAGATGAGAATATAGCAGGTAATATTTTAGATTACAGATTTTATAACAAATTAAATTAGCTGTACTTACTATTATTTCGGATGCAAAACACTTTAAAGGATCATCTCCAGCTTCTTCAGACTGCTCAAGGAATTGTGCTGTCAGCAAAGGGCATTTCAAGCTTTTCAAACAACTAAAATTTAAGAAATAGGTAACTATTGAATACAGCACTTCCTAAGTATAAAATAACTAGTTTTCACATGAAAAATAACATAAATAACATGAAAAATAACAATAAAAAATAAAATAACCAATAACTCAATGGCCTGTAATGATATAAGATTTTTCTTACTACTAATGGGGAGAGCATAAGAATACTGTGCTAGACTCACTGCAGAAAGTCACTTTCATGTCTGGACTATACTGATGCGTACTGAATATTTGTCTTAGGACAGTGCTAGTGTATATGTAGTTTTCATAAGTTCAGGGAAAATCAGGACAATGCAGTAATTTTTTTCATAGAGCTGTATTTGTTTTATTTAGAAAACCAAACTTTATTCTGTGATTAAGCCCTACCTATTTCTTTAGTTAAAATGTATTTTCTTTCATGAAATGAGTTTTATAAATGGTAAAAAAGAAAAAAAAAGGTCTAATATCCTAGCCTGACAAGATAGAAAGCTGACAGCAGTTTTAGTCTCCCAAATTTTAAAACTAAAATTATTGGTACATGTAATTCAATATAATCCAGTCCAGCACTGTCTAACAGTCCTATATATAATTAAAGCCCCATATGTAATTAAAAATTTGTTAGCTGTCACACTAAAAAAGTAGTAGGAGACAAGAGAATTTTAGTAATTTATCTTATTAACCCATATATTAGAAACATTATTTCAATGTTATCAGTATAAAAATTATTAAGATATTTTAGTATCTCTTTTAATAACAGGTTGTTGAAATACAGGGAATATTTTACACTTCCAGCACTAAATTTGGATTAACCATGTGTCAAGTGCTTGACAACAATACACAGTACTCCTTTGCACAGCCTATAGTACCCCTGGTATGAATGCTACTGGGTTCTCTGCTACTGTTTTTGTTATCAAAGTGGAATTTCAACTGTCTCGTGCATTTTTTGCTGCTTTCAAAGGGAGAGTAAAACATAATTCCCCTGGAAAAAAACAGATTCTTTGAGCTACAACTATCTATTCTTCCACTGCTATTGTTCACTTACCATAAGTAAAGGCAATCTATAAAAGAATATAAGTAAACTAAAAAAAATGGATGTTTAATTTTTTTGAAAAGTGAAAGTTGCTCTGTTGTGTCCTGCTCTTTGCAACCCCGTAGGCTGTGGCCTGCTAGGCTCCTCTGTCCATAGAATTCTCCAGACCAGAATACTGGAGTGGGTAGCTGTTCCCTTTTCCAGGGGATCTTCTAACCCAGGGACTGAACCTAGGTCTGCTTCATTGCAGGTGGATTCTTTACCATCTGAGCCACATGTACATATGATATTTAATTTTTTTAAATATCATTAAATGCCCATGTTACATCAACTGAATTCCATATTCTTCTAAAATTCAAATTTTGAAACTAGATTTACTTTCCATCACAAATAAAGAAACATTTTAAATAACTGAACTATCAAATACTTAAGTTCATTATGAATTGTTCTTAAAAATATACTTACAATTTCAGTATTTCATCTTTTAATTTCTCATTTTCCATTGAGTTTTCCTTGTTATCAATGACATACTCCACAAAAGGTTTAGTGAACTCTATTAAGGCCTTGCAGCACTGACAAAGGCCATAGTCATCTGCCTGTATTTGTTCTTTTGAGTATGGAACAGGAAGGAGAGAGAGCTGACTCCAAAGTGTAGACAATGCTAACCCAACTGAATATGCCTTGTTGTTACGAAGTTTCTGAATCACTAAAACAGAGACCAAGTTATTACTTGAGGCTGCCTCATGAAGGTAAACAATGAAGAATAAGTCCAATAAATGCCAAATTACCACATACAGTTTCTCCCTCACATTCTGACAACTCTGATATCAAGATGACATATAACAGCCTAACTGGCAGTATTTTTTTTCCTTCTTAGGGGTGCATAAAATAATAACACACCTTACGATCATGGCACTTTACAACAGATGCCATGAAATTTTGTTTAGGTATGTTCTTACCAGGTTACATACTTAAAACTTAAAGAAGTAATTCTTTCTGTAGTCTTTGGTTGTTATAAGCATAAAATAAGATCAAGTATCTTATAAACTATAAAGCACTGTAAAAATGAAATGTAGTAGTATTAGATTTTTCTTTCTAGAAGACTTTAAATATTTCAATTGATACAAATCTGCGGGGCATTCACATTTAAAACAAATTTACTCTAGTTTCTGATCCCAGGTCCTTCTGATAGACTGTGTTACATGTTGGTTATAAAATGGTAGTCTCTTCCCATGCACAAATACTATCTGCCTTGGTTGCCAAAGTCGATTACTTACCAGTACTTTTTTTTACTCAGTCATGAAAACTTTTCTTTCCACTTGTTTCATTCTTCAGTAATACCTTTATTATTCCTAATCCCAACGTCCTAAGGCAGAGGCTGAGCAATGCCCTGCCTGATACCATTCTTAATTAAGATACAAGGCTACCACAACAAAATCAGATTGAGCAGTGCAGAACAGCCAAAACATATCCTTCAAATATGTTTACAGGAAAAATTCTAAATATAAGTTGCAGATAGGAAGGTTAAGCAAAAAGCTATAGGTTACAACAAAGCATGTGAAAACGGGCATGACATTCAACAATTTACTGGGTACCCACACTGTGCCAGGTATTGTCATCTGTCTATGAGCAGCAGGATTCAATTTGGCATTGCTATTACTAGTTTAAGCAGAGTACTCAATAATTAGGCATAAACTATACTTTGGTAGACTGTTGACATCTTGGAGTAACGTCAAGGCACTTACACAAATAAAACAAGCAACACTTAGGTATCAATATACTCATTACCTGTTTGTAATGGCTGAAGTAAAAGAAGAATAATTTGGGATATCTGTTTTCCGGAGGGCTCTTCAATCAGTTCAAGCAAACCCAACAATAATTCCTTTGGATTACATAACTATAAAAATATTCACAATTGAACCTGTTTAATACAAGTTGTATTTAAAGCCACATTATTATTATTTTTAAAAGGCATATACTGAGATAATATAATTATTTTTGCATATGAATAAAACATCTCATAAAAATGTTTTTCAAAAATACACTGGCAAAACCCAGAGTCTGTGACTCTATGAAAGCAAGCAATCAAGGTCTCCTAATGGACAGCTACATTTACGAGACTTAAATTACTGATGAATGGAAAAGTTAGAGAAATAGGGGAAAGGACAGCCTGATCACCAGAGCTGAGGTTTCTTTTGAGCTTTGATGTCTATTCTGAAGGCTGCCTTCATTTCCCAGAGCTTCTAGCAGGTGGGACATTTCTATCTCACACTGCCAGGGTGTTTAGATGAGTGCAGAGTCTCTCTTGTCTTTCCTGAAGAAACAAAACTTTGCATTGCTTTCTGACTGGTCTTATCACCTCACCTGCCTTGTTTTTCTGAAAGCTCTCATAGTTAATAACTAAAACCTAGGGAGTTCCTTCTTTCCAAGTATATATTTGTGTTTATTTACAGTGATCTCTAAGTGGCTTCTTATAATGTACTTTTCCTTAGAATTTCTCTCTCTTAACTATCATTTTTGGATTATAACTCTATTAAGCTTTTACTCAGAGCCTCTTTCTAAGGTGGTCAGTTAAACCTAATATATTTGCTACTTCTATGTCCACTGTGATCACCAGCATTCTAGGTTTTATTTTTTAGATTTCTTTGTGGTATATTCTTTTAGGGAACATACCACCGAAAAAAGAGGACTGAGATTTGATTTTACTTTCAACATTGCCAAAAGATCAGTGTGGCCATGAACTACCTCCCTAAATTATCTAAAGCATTAATTTCACATCTATATAATAAGCTACTTTTAAAAAAAATAGATCTTTTTAGGTCTCTCTTTGAAGATTCTGAATCAGTGGATCTAAGATAAGGTCAATCTGATCACACAGACCACAGCTTGTCTAACTCAGTGAAACTAAGTCATGCCGTGTGGGGCCACCCAAGATGAACAGGCCAGGGTAGAGAGGTCTGACAGGATGTGGTCCACTGGAGAAGGGAATGGCAAACCACTTCAGTAGTCTTGCCTTGAGAACCCCATGAACAGTATGAAAAGGCAAAAAAAATAGGACACTGAAAGATGAACTCCCTAGGTCGGTAGGTGCCCAATATGCTACTGGAGATCAGTGGAGAAATAACTCCAGAAAGAATGAAGGGATGGAGTTAAAAGAAAAACATACCCAGTTGTGGATGTGACTGGTGATAGAAGCAAGGTCTGATGCTGTAAAGAGCAGTATTGCATAGGAACCTGGAATGTCAGGTCCATGAATCAAGGCAAATTGGAAGTGGTCAAACAGGAGATGGCAAGAGTGAATGTCGACATTCTAGGAATCAGCAAACTAAGATGGACTGGAATGGATGAATTTAACTCAGATGACCATTATATCTACTAATGTGGGCAGGAATCCCTTAGAAGAAGTGGAGTAGCCATCATGGTCAACAAAAGAGTCCAAAATACAGTACTTGGATGCAATCTCAAAAACGACAGAATGATCTCTGTTCGTTTCCAAGGCAAACCATTCAATATCACGGTAAACCAAGTCTATGCCCTGACCAGTAACGCTGAAGAAGCTGAAGTTGAACGGTTCTATGAAAACCTACAAGACCTTCTAGAACTAACACCCTAAAAAGATGTTCTTTTCATCACAGGGGACTGGAATGCAAAAGTAGGAAGTCAAGAGATAGCTGGAAAGAGAGGCAAATTTGGCCTTGGAGTACAAAATGAAACAGGGCAAAGGCTAACAGATTTTTGCCAAGAAAATGCACTGGTCACAGCAAACACCCTCTTCAAACAACACAAGAGAAGACTCTATACATGGACATCACCAGATGGTTGACACCAAAATCAGATTGATTATATTCTTTGCAGCCAAAAATGGAGAAGCTCTATACAGTCAGCAAAAACA
>NW_011495027.1:10147657-10148627 GCF_000754665.1 Bison bison bison
AGACAGGGATCAAGACCATCCCCATGGAAAAGAAATGCAAAAAAGCAAAATGGCTGTCTGAAGAGGCCTTACAAATAGCTGTGGAAAGGAGAGAAGTGAAAAGCAAAGGAGAAAAGGAAAGATATACCCATTTGAACGCAGAGTTCCAAAGAATATCAAGGAGAGATAAGAAAGCCTTCCTCAGCGATCAATGCAAAGAAATAGAGGAAATCAATAGAATAGGAAAGACTAGAGATCTCTTCAAAAAAATTAGAGACGCCGAGGGAACATTTCATGCAAAGATGGGCTCAAGAAAGGACAGAAATGGGATGGACCTAACAGAAGCAGAAGATATTAAGAAGAGGTAGCAAGAATACACAGAAGAACTGTACAAAAAAGATCTTCATGACCCAGATAATCATGATGGTGTGATCACTCACCTAGAGCTAGACATTCTAGAATGGGAAGTCAAGTGGGCTTTAGGAAGCATCACTACGAACAAAGCTAGTGGAGATGAAGGAATTCCAGATGAGCTATTTCAAATCCTAAAAGATGATGTTGTGAAAATGCTGCACTCAATATGCCAGCAAATTTGGTAAACTCAGCAGTGGCCACAGGACTGGAAAAGGTCAGTTTTCATTCCAATCCCAAAAAATGCCAAAGAATGCTCAGACTACCACACAATTGCACTCATCTCACATGCTAGTAAAGTAATGCTCAAAATTCTCCAAGCCAGGCTTCAGCAATACATGAACCGCGAGCTTCCAGACGTTTAAGCTGGTTTTAGAAAAGGCAGAGGAACCAGAGATCAAATTGCCAACATCCGCTGGATCATCAAAAAAGCAAGAGAGTTCCAGAAAAACATCTATTTCTGCTTTATTGACTATGCCAAAGCCTTTGACTGTATGGATCACAATAAACTGGAAAATTCTGAAAAGATAGGAATATCAGACCACCTGACCTGCCTCTTGAGAAATCTGTATGCAGGTCA
>NW_011495027.1:10148802-10155582 GCF_000754665.1 Bison bison bison
GTTCCAAATAGGAAAAGGAGTACATCAAGGTTGTATATTGTCACCCTGCTTATTTAACTTATATGCAGAGTACCTCATGTGAAATGCTGGGCTGGATGAAGCACAAGCTGGGATCAAGATTGCCAGGAGAAATAGCAATAACCTCAGATATGCTGATGACACTACCCTTATGGCAGAAAGCGAAGAAGAACTAAACAGCCTCTTGATGAAAGTGAAGAGGAGAGTGAAAAAGTTGGCTTAAAGCTCAACATTCAGAAAAGTAAGATCATGGCATCCAGTCCCATCACTTCATGGCAAATAGATGGGAAAACAGTGGAAACAGTGGCTGACTATTTTTTTGGGCTCCAAAATCACCGCAGATGATGATTGCAGCCATGAAATTAAAAGATGCTTACTCCTTGGAAGGAAAGTTATGACCAACCTAGACAGCATATTAAAAAGCAGAGATATTACTTCGTCAACAAAGGTCTGTCTAGTCAAGACTATGGTTTTCCCAGTGGTCATGTATGGATGTGAGAGTTGGACTATAAAGAGGGCTGAGCACAGAAGAATTGATGCTTTTGAACTGTGGTGTTGGAGAAGACTCTTGAGAGTCCCTTGGACTGCAAGGAGATCCAACCAGTCCATCCAAGGGAAACTGGTCCTGGGTGTTCATTGGAAGGACTGATGTTAAAGCTGAAACTCCAGTATTTTGGCCACGTGATGCAAAGAGCTGACTCATTTGAAAAGACCTTGGTGTTGGGAAAGATTGAAGGCAGGAGGAGAAGGGGACGACAGAGGATGAGATGGTTAGGTGGCATCACTGACTCAATGGATGTGAGTTTGGGTAAACTCCGGGAGCTGGTGATGGACAGGGAGGCCTGGCGTGCTGCAGTTCATGGGCTCGCAGAGTCAGACACAACTGAGCGACTGAACTGAAATGAAGATAAGGTTGGATAATTCTTACATCCACAAAACTTGGGAAAAATGAAATGGAATTGCCCATCTGATAAATAAGGATGGGCCTCTTCTCCAAAGAGTTCCCTCCTATATATTCATGTACTAAAGTTTTCTCACCAAAAACATTAAAGGAAATTATAAAATACTGCTGCATATTGCAACAAAGTGAATCTAGTTTTGTTAACTTACCTTTACCAATAAATCAAGCAGCAGGAAATGACACTTTCTTTTATCATCTTCCTTCTCATTCCTTAAAAGTGATCGAACAACAGGACCAACAAGATTCCAGCCCATATTCTTAACAATGACCTGTAAAAACGTTTTCAGAGTAAAGCAAATACTGCCATCTACAGGACTCTCACAGTGAGCTTTCTTAACCTGGTGAAGCTTACAATTTCCTCAAAAACAGAAAAGATGAGGCAAGTGTGTCCATGAACATCTCCCCCTTGACTTCCTAGGACTGGCAGCTAAGAGATAACAAATTCTAAACTGGTTTTTAATACTTACACTGAGGAAAGGCAAATGAGTCTCTACTTTTAATCAGGTAAGTTAGTCTTTCCCAGGATTTAAATAGTTCCTCTATTTCCAACAAGAGAGCTAATTTGCTTTATATGAGCAGTACTTAAAATTTTCACGAAGAATTTTGCTCCCAATTCATAAAGCAATCCAGCCAACACTCATGAACCTTTTAAAGTTCACTGGAGAATCTCTAAGTATATTATAATCACGTAACTTCTGTAAACATAAAGGGGATACCACTTCATCAACTTTCTCATCTACAAACAGCTTCTATTTTCAAAGATATTTCAGAATGCTTATACAACTAAAAGTTTAACTTGTAATTAGTGATTCACATTCATTATCAAAACCACTGATTCCCTTTTTTTTCTAAAGCAATTATTTAATTAAGATGTATTATAGGCTGCCAACTGTTTGGAGCAAAGGGAAAGGATTCACCCCAGTTTCTCAACATCTGGCCTCTGGATGACATAAAAAATAAAAGGAGATACAAGAAGGTTTTATGACTGAGGAACAATTTCTAGAAATTTTCCATTAAGTACAAAAACTTTTTCAGTCATTTGCTTCTCATCATTAGAACTTGGTGACATGTTTTACTGTAACTCTTCAGCTTATTGAAATCCAAAGCAAAATTGAAAATGTTGCAATGTAAAATAAAATGTTCGTGTTGTTTTCTTTTTTAAGGCAGTAAAGTCAGTTTTCTAGCCAATTTCTAGTTTGCCTTCAAGTGTATTAGTTTTCCACTTTCTCCTGGCCTATTTTTTAAAGTTTTCTTTCTTAATTTGGCTTTTTCAGAATCAACTTTAATAAACAGAAATTTCCTGCTACCCATTCTAAACTTAGAAATCTAAAAGAACTTTTCAAAGAAAAACACACAAGCCACCCTAGAGCAAAACCACTGATTTTTAAAACTACTGGCAATATACTCCACTTCTCTGACCTGCATTCTACTTCAACTCATTAGTATTTATCAAACGTATTTGATAGGACCCTAGAATACTCTAGGTGCAGGAAGTAAAGCAAAAAACACATCAGATAAGCAATCTATCCTCAAAGGATTCATATTCTAGGTTCATTCAAAAGAAAATACATCTAAGAAGAATACAGATCAGTACAAAACTCCCTGAATGAACTCAGTCTTATAAAATAATAAAGACAGAGTATAAAGTATAGCAGAATAGTCACTTCTAACCAGGGAAAGCGAGAGGCTTCCCAGAACAGGGGATGGTTATGCTAAGGCTTGTTAAAGAAACAGAAGTTTATTAGGCATGGAAGTGAATGTGTTAGTTGCTCAGTCATGTCCAACTCTTTCTGACCCTGTGGACTGTAGCTAGCCAGGCTCCTCTGTCCATGGGATTCTCTAAGCAAGAATACTGGAGTGGGGTAGCATTTCTTCTCCAGGGGATCTTCCCAACCCAGGGATTGAACCTGGGTCTCCTGCAAGGCAGGCAGATTCTTTTACCATCTGAGCCACCAGGGAAGCCCATCTCTGAGTATAATTAAGAGAAATTCCAGATTTGAATAAAATTTTACATATCTGAGTTGAAAAAAGGATTGTGACAACATATCATACAATCATAATCTCAGCTGCAAGTTCCCCAGTAACTATGTAAATAATGAATCGTTATGAGGAAGGAGAATACTAACTATCCAGAAGCTACATCTTGTTCAGTTTAATACAAACAATTAAACTTGTACAGTTTAATATTACCAGGTAATAATAATTATTCCCAGTTGACAGATGAGAATGTCAAAGTTTAGAGATTACTGAGATGCCTCACGTCTGCTATAATGTGGCAGAGTCAGGATTTGCACATAAGGCTGTCCCACTCCAAAGCCCACAGTTTTCCCACTGTATTAGTGGTTTCAATGGGGGTGCTTTTGTTCCCAATCAGGGGATATTTGGTAATGCCTGGAGACATTTTAGTTGTCATTACTGGGGTGACAACTGCTACAAAATATCAATAGTACTAATATTGAAAATCCCTGCACTATAGCATCTTAGGACAAACTACCATTCCTGTGACTTTAAAAAACACTTTTTTTTTTTTTTACACAAAGTGGATTAACAGTAAGTCTTGATCAATCTTGACTGTCACCTTTCTTAGAAAAGAAATCTAAGGTGTACTTTTAAACTCTGTCTTATCAATATCTGAACCTCTGAATTGAGAAACCACACATGGGACTTCCCCGGTGGTCCAGTGGCTAAGGCTCTGTACTCCCATGCAGGCTGGAGGGAGCCCAGGTTTGATCTCCGGTCAGGGAGCTAGATCCCACATGCCACACTAAAAAAAAAAAAAAAATTCTACATGTTGCAACCAAAACCCGGCTCAGCCAAAAAATAAACCACCACACTTTACCAAGGTGATTCTCAAGCTATTAAGGTTAAGCCTCACTATTCTCAAGTCTGTAACAATCACCTAATCTCTAACAGTCAGACACAAATCTACATCTTAATCTCCTATTTCTCTACTCTCTAAACATTACTTTTCAATTACCTGTTGCAACTTAAACTCAACATTGCCAAACAATGCCAACTTCCTTGTCCTCCATCAAAGGAACTTTCTCCCCTTCTTAAATTGCCTTTTTCTGTTCAGTATATATTATCTCCTCAGAGGCTAGAAACCCCATCATCTTTGTCACCTGTCTCATTCTCACAATCAGTCCTCTCTATTCTACTCTAAAACTTCCTGCAAGTGCTACACAGTGCTATGGAGGTTGACGAAAATTAGTTAAGAGCTCTGAAACCAGGCTGTACAGATCTAAATGTCAGATGTCACATAAAAGCTAAGTAACTTGGGGCAAGTCACTAATTTTTCAGTGACACTTTCCTTATCTAGAAAATCCTATCAGGGGATTCAGGAGAGACTAGGCGAGTTAAAAGATGTAAAGCACCTAAGAGCATCTGGCATATAGTAGATACACAATAAATAGTTAACTTTTATTAATTTTATTATGATTAGCTAAAAGTAAGGTACTCTCAAAGGTTCTCCTCTGAGAATGCAATTGGAAAAAACCAAGGAGTTAAAGAAAGCATTATTTTATTTGGGGCTACAGTGGTATTACAAATACATATCAAAAACAAATGTACTAAATAAAACATCCTAATATTTACTAAAAAAAATTATAAATAAAAAGAGATAAGACCTTTGAACTAGTAAGAGATTCTGTAACAATGTATGATTAAAAGGTTTTAGTAATCTAAATACAATCAAGGTGCCCTGTATGTAATCCTAGGCCAGAATGACTAGAATGTTATAACAAAGAAAAAAATTTTTTTTTGGTGGAGTCACATGGCATGCCAGATTTTTGTTCCCTGACCAGGGATGGAACCTGTGTCCCCTGCAAAGGAAGAACCCAGTCTTAACCACTGGACTGCCAGGAAGTCCCTACAAAAACTGTATTAATAAATAGGACTATAAAGTATGTTCCTTGAAACAAGATGATCTCTCATATAGGAAGTGTGGGGCTGGGATGAGTCCGAAGACAAAATTAGGTGGTGTTATAAACACTGTGTCCCACCTGTTCCTGATCCCAAGAAGATCCTTTCCCATTGTGCAGAATGATTTCTGAGACAATTATAGCCGGATGATATTGGCCAATAAGGTCATCCAGCTCTCCCAAAATATTATTTGCATTTTACTTATATTTCAACTGTAACACTTATTCTGGAGAAGCTAAATGACTTAACAGATATAAACCATCTGTTTATTCTGCCTCTTTATTGCTAGTTCTTTACATGTTTATATCTTCCACTAGACTGTAAGCACCTTAAAGTATATAATTGATCTTATTTCCTTTTTATTTTCCACAGTTTTCTACAGTGGATCTTTAAGTTGATTCTTAAATGTTTGCTGAAAAAAATGAATGGATGAATGATAGTATCATGTGCCTATTCTCTTACTAGTAAAGACTAAAAAAGTACACAGAAAGATTGTACTTACCTTATTCTTTTCATTCTGAATAATTTCTAATAGCTGATCTATGTGCCCTTCATCTATACATCTTTGGCCTGCTAACTGAAACAGGCCAAAATCTTCCTCTTTAAAGTCTTGCTCTTCTAGGATTTGCTGGCAAAAACAAACAAAAAAACAAGTATGTTTAGGCAAATGGAAATTCAATAACTATTTGATTTTTCTCTAAAAAAAGAAATCTGTTTA
Source organism: Bison bison bison (assembly GCF_000754665.1). Classification (NCBI taxonomy): domain Eukaryota; kingdom Metazoa; phylum Chordata; class Mammalia; order Artiodactyla; family Bovidae; genus Bison; species Bison bison. Next base: position 10,154,421 of record NW_011495027.1, read on the forward strand.
AATTCTAGATAAGCTGCACATAAGCATATGTATGAAAATTAGGATTAGGCTAAAAAATACTTCAATAAATCGCCTTGAAATCCACTGTGCCAAAGAAATCTATGATAAGGATCCGCATTAAAAGTGTAAAGATTATTTCCTCAAGTGACATATCCAATCTGTCTTCCTGCCTTCATGCTATTTATTCATAGGTCAAAAAAAGCAAGGATTAAATTAGATTAACAATTTGAGTGACTGCAGATGTAATTAAAAATAATCTGTGCTCTTCCCATATTCTGAAAGGTCATTAAATGTCATTAAAAACAAAAACAGAAAAAATTACTTACACATCTCTTTATGATGGACTGTAGTTCCTCCACAGCCATTCCTTATTTTTCCCAGTTTTGATGCTGAAATTGATAATATAAATACACTGTTAACTATCAGTAATACTATACTGAATTATAAGTTACTTCATTCTGATGAATTATTAATAAATACAATAAAGAAAATGGAAGGTTTTTAAAGCTGAAAATTTTTTACTGAAACGTTAGCCTAAGAAATTAAAACAAAAACCAAAACAACAAAAACCTCTTGTTTCATCCTTTACGTTTTTTTGGAGCAAAATTTTGAAAGATAAACTGAAGGGGAAAGAAATTCTTTAGTTCATTCCCAAGAGGTAGCACAAATTTACACTAAGATCTTTTAAAAGACAGTCTCCCCCGCCCCCCACCCCCTCCCGCCCAAAGGTGGGCCTGCAATCAATTCTAACTATCAGGGAGCCTTTTTCTTTTCTTCTTTATTTTTTTTTTAAGTCGCACTTGACAGAAATTGGAGTGTAACACCTGGAGGGGATGAAAGTTGGGATGCCTTCCACCCCAAAAGTAACAAGCATTACAGACCCGGGCATCTGTCTGTAACAGATGTACTGCGCCCCGCCCCATATAGTGAAATCACTGTATCGCGCGAAAACAGGCAACAGGCCGCCCTCAGGGCTATACCGCCGGGTTCCCAGCCCAATAGTAGAAGCGGGGTTCCGCCGGATCCTCACAGCAGCCGGCTGCAGGGCGAATAAAACCCCAGCGCGCGTGCAGGCGGCATCCAAGGGAAGCCATTTCTCCCGGTTCCTGCCTGCGTCGGCCATTGGGCCCCAGACCTCAAGGAGGCCTCGGCCCCGACGCCG
>NW_011495027.1:10155883-10201109 GCF_000754665.1 Bison bison bison
CTACCGCCGAACTCTCGCCTTCTGGAAAAGACCTTCGTCCGAATCCCCATCTGTTGACGCTAGTCTTCCAAGATTTCCCCCAAAATGGGCTGGCTGTGCTCCAGGCTCTAAGGGAAAGGGCAGGAGAGGTCCTGAGAGCCTACAATCGGGGTCGTCTGAGTGGGCAGGTGACCAGGAGGGCGTTGGAAGGCCGAGTGCAGCCGGCCTTCACCCTAGCACTGGTCCTCCTTGCAGGTGGGCTGCCCCTATGGTGCCCTGGATCTCTTGAGGGGGGTCGCACCCCTCTTTACCAGAGAACGAACATTGAGGGGGACAGAGAGAGGTTGCCCCTAGATCTCAGGCTTTCAGGAGTGCTTAATTATGCGACTAGGATAATGAGAAAATGCAGTCCTGAAAGAGGTACATTTTAAACAAGAAAAATAATTAGCTTGCAAAACCAAATTGGATTCCCTTCTCATTTCATTTGATTTTCACACAGAGTTGGAAGTGAAATGTGTGGAGAAGAAGAAAGGATGGTCTACAGTTTATTTGGGCAAGAATCTGTCCTGTAACCTGGTGTTCGTGTACACTTGACCTACTGTTTTTTGTTTCTTTTAATGGTAGGTACTAAGCAGACAAGTGCCTTGAACCAAGAAGATGCTTCTCAAAGGTACGAGAACTGCAGACAGCTGCTTTCAGTTATCTGTTAATCACATACTAATTGAACCATTTGTAAAAAGTGTAATAGGTACTACCTCAGAGAAGATTATTTAGAGAGAAGGGGAAGATCTGAGAAGTACTGTAAACTCTCACATAGACTGTTATTTCCCCTACTCTTCCATGCCTTAAGAAAACCAAGTTGACACTTTCAGATTGCTGGTGAATGTATGACTGTCTGTAGAAAAATGTCAGTGGTAATAAACATTCCTGAATTAACTAGGAACCTTTTTTTCATCTCTTCAGATACTTTCCTTTTTGTTTTATATGCCAGACTCCAAGAAACTTTTTGTTGTTTTTCTTTGTTTACATCATGTCCATATTTTCAGCAGAAAGTTGTTCTATACTATTCAATGAGCATCTCCTAAAAAGGCAACCTTTATCTCCTGGGACAAAATTCTTAGAATAGATGTCATCTTTGAGGATGATGTAACTATATATAAGTTATGATTTTATGAAGTATTGGCTTTAGTTCATTCATTCAAGAATTATTTACTGAATGTAAGATATGCTATATCTGTGTTAGTCTCTGTGGATAAGACTTTTTTTAATTTTAATTGAACTCTAGTTGATTTATATTAGTTTCAGATGTACAATATAGAGATTAAATATTTTTATAGATTATATTCTAAGTTATTACAAAATAATAACTAAATTTCCCTGCTATACAATACTTCCTTGTTGCTCATTTATTGTATACATAGTTTGTATCTCTTAATCCCATACCCCACTCTTGCCCTTCCCCCTGCTGTTTCCCCACTGGTAACCACTGATTTGTCCTCTATATAAGTGATCTCAGAATATTTGTCTTTCTCTGAGTTACATCACTAAGCATAATATCCTCTAGGTACATCCATGTTGTCGCAAATTGCAGAATTCCATTCTTTTTTATGGCTGAATAGTATTACGTGGCATGTGTAAACCACATCATCTTTATCCATTCGTCTGTTGATGGACACTTGTATTGCTTCTGTATCTTGGCAATTATAAATTATGCTCCTGTGAACACTGAGGTGCATGTGTCTTTTCAAACTAGTGTTGTAATTTTCTTCACATGTATACCCAGGAGTGAAGTTGCTGGATCATATGGTAGTTCTGGTTTTTTAGGGAACCTCTATACTGTTTTCTGAAGTGGCTGCACCAATTTACATTCCCACCAACAGGAGGATTCCCTTTTCTCCACATCCTCCTCAACATTTGTTATTTGTAGACTTAAATGAGCCTTTTTGACAGATGTGAGGTGGTATGTCATTTTGTGGTTTTGATTTGCATTTCTCTGATGATTAGCGATGTTGAGCATTTTTTGACGTGCCTGTTGGCCATCTATACATCCTTGGGAAAGTGTCCTGTTTCTTCTACCCAGGTTTTAATTGGATTTTTTTTTGATATTGAGTTGTGTGAACTGTTTATATATTTTGGATATTAACCTCTAATTGGTCATATCATTTGCAAATATTTTCTCCCCATCAGTAGATTGTCTTCATTTTGTTGATGGTTTCCTTTTGTTTGCAAAAGTTTTTAAGTATAATTAGGTCCTTCCTGTTTGTTTATATTTGCTCATTCCCTTCACCTTCGAAGACAGATTTTTAAAAATTGCTAAGATTTATGTCAAAGGCTGTTTTGCCTGTGTTCTCTTTGGGGAGTTTTTCAGTTTCAGAGACCCTGAGGATATGATTTTGAACAGTACAGACACAGTTCCTATCTAGTAGAACAGAGAAATACCAATTAAATTATCACAAATAAATACATAATTGCAAATGAAAAGACTGTGATGGAACTAAAAACAGAAGAGGTTGGCAGGAAGGGTGGTATGTGTTCAGAGAAAAACTTCTCTGAAAAAGTAATAATTAAACTGACTGGAAATATTGTAAAGTAATTAGCCTCTAATTAAAATATGTAAATTTAAATTAAAAAAAACCAAACTGATTGGAAGGCTAGGTGGGCATTTACCAGACAGAGTAGTGAGGAGAGACCTCCAGCTAGAAGCACCAATATATGTGACAAGAAAAAGCTTGATCATTTAAAGAAAGGAGAGATACCCAAGGTCGTGTGAAGCATTCTGAGCAAAGGAAGAAAGGAGTGTAGGAATAAGTTAGAGGCAGGGTTGCATTCAAACAGTACCAGTAGGCTAGGGTAAGAAATTCAGATTTTCTAAGTGCAAACAAAACTTCAAGTGATAAAGTAATAGAATTTAAGTTTCAAAAGTGTTAAGGTGTTAGGGATAATGATCATTTGGGAGTAGAGAAATCAGATGAATTTGAGATCTGTTTTCCTATGGAGCAGAATGACTATACTTGGCTTTAGAAAATAATACAACAGTAAAGTTTAGTTAATAATGATAATATGCAGGTCTCTTCAGTGTGGATCTGACTACATGCCTAAGGAGATTCTCTTTTATTCTAAGTACTACGTGAAGAATATAGATAAGCTGAAATGTATTTCAAGCATCACCTAGGATGATTTGCTTGAAATTTGCTTGTAGGTGATGATCATCACCCAGGATGGTCCTTGAGGGTAACCGCCTAGGTGTTGAGAGAAGTGATCCTTCATGAATTTATTCCTACTGAAAAATACTTCTACGTTCAATCCAGCTGAATAGTATTAAGCCAGAAATTATAAAGAGCTTTGTGAAAATATAAAACAATTCTGTAACTCACATTGAAGTTTTCATTTAAAAATATGTTAATGTATAATGGATATATTACTATTAAATGAGTTCATGAGTGCTTGAAATTTTTCTCACCTTTAATCCCAGTATGGTAACTATCAACAAATACAATCTGCATAAGCAAAAACTAAGATTATAAAGGACCACTGATGCCCAGAAGTTTGAGAACCACTGCTGTAGACCACACCATGTGTCGTCATGAGGGATAGAAGGGAGCTCTGAGACAGGGCTGTCCATGGGAAACAGCTGTAGATATTCATCAGTTCAGAGGAGTCTGCTGTTCCTGCAAGTTGAGGTAATTCCTTAAGTCAGCAACTCCTAATGCACATTCTAGTCTGATCTTAGTAAATGACATAGCTTTTATTGCTAAGTAGCAAAATGAGGAAAATAATGTTTTTCATAAAGCTAAGTATATTCAGTACAAAGAACTTTGGCACTACACAGAAAACTTTTTTCAGTACAAAGAATATTTAATCTGTGTCCATGTCGTTTTTACATTTTTGATGTAAGATTGGTCTTTATGAGATGGTGGGAGAACAGGTGTTAATTACAAGTTTCTTCTTTGTAGGGAAAGAGCAGATTAACCAAAGTGGTGGTGGTCAGGCTGTCTTGCCCCAGGGCATCTCGCTCTGACCCCAGGTTTTGTAAATACATGGTCATGTAACAGCTGAGATAACTTAGAGCTCCGCGCATGCATGTTACGATGTACCCACTTGGCCACGGGCCACTTGTTCTGTAAACATATGAGCTCCACCTAAAGAGCTTTTTGGCTGCGTTAGGGCTGTGTCCACTGGATTAGTCATGAGAGGAGAGAATACAGTGTATCTGCTGCTACAGCTGTTGCAGTCAGGAGAGAATAAATGTGTCTTCACTTACTATGACTCCTTGAGTTTTCTTCCAGGTTCCCTGCTAGCGCCTTGCCTACCCTGGGTTTAGTGAACAGTGTGAACAGTGGGACATTCTTGTTTTAATGTCCTTATTTGTCCCTAGCTGGCAGTCTTCTGTCAATTCTCCAAATTGTTTTTGTAAAACATATTGCTCCAGGCAAGAAATTAGATGCTAAAGTCTTGGCAGTCAATAAAGGTAGGGAGAAAAGGTGAATATATTCTCAGTTCAGTTCAGTCACTGAATCGTGTCTGACTCTTTGAAACCCCATGGACTGCAGCATGCTAGGCTTCCCTGTCCATCACCAACTCCCAGAGCTTGCTCAAACTCATGTCCATTGAGTCGATGATGCCATCCAACCATCTCATCCTCTGATGTCCCCTTCTCCTCCTGCCTTCAATCTTTCCCAGCATCAGGGTCTTTTCCAATGAGTCCATTCTTCACATCCTGTGGCCAAAGTATTGGAGCTTCAGCATCAGTCCTTGCAATGAATATTCAGGACTGAGTACATTCTAGGTCCAGATATGAGAGCAGTCAAGGTCCAGGATGGCAGCAGAGTTGTTCTGGTGGGCCAGTAGAAACTAGTGTAGCAAACAAGTCACCAAGATAGTTGGTATCTTTGTTCCCATGGTACTGGTTCTCAACCCTGTTATACACTAGGTTTATCTGGAGCACTTTTAAGAAAACACCATTAATTAGAGCCCATCCTCAAAGATTCTTATTTAGTTAGCCTGCAATGGGACCTGAGCATGGTATCTTTTTTAAAAAAGGTCTCATCAGATGATCCCTAAACTGCAGCTGGAATTGAGGACACTGTGTTAGGACCATTTTTTGATCAGATAGCCTCTGCTTTTATATGTGTGGGGCCCACAGAGGCTGACAGATCTTCACTGGTGCCTCCTAGATTGTTGTTTTCCTGAACCGTATAGTCATACCAGTATAGTTATTTAGTAAGACTTTACAACAAAATTAAGTAAATACTTCTTTGTGAATATGACCGTCTTGTTAAACCAGGCTGGCCATTTAGTTAACATTTGAGAATTAGCACAAAGAATTTGTATTTAGAGAACAACCAAAATCATATTTTTCTTCTCCATTCCCTTCTGATTTCTAATGATTTCAAGGGAAAAGCCTCCATTTTTAGGTAAAAGCTCAGAGAAATGATAGAGAATGATAAATTATCATTTCAATAATGATAGAGACTTAACTGGCAAAAAAAGATTTCCTCCCATTTTCTTTTCTGTAGGATACTCTAAATTCTTCCTTGTTCTCTGAGCCCTGGAAGTCAAATAATCCTGTTATGACAGACGTCAATAACAAGTACCTTGTTTCCCTTTTGAAAAATACTGGATCAAAAGGAACAGCATTTAAAAATATACATTTAACCTTAATAGCAAAATAGTACATTGTTAGTGTTTAATTTTAAAATGTAGAAAATTGGCTATGTTAAAACTTAAGTTAAATACCATTTTTTTTTTAATTTCAGGAAAGCAGAACTAGAAGCAGCTGTGAGAAAGAAGATTGAGTTTGAGAGAAAAGCTTTACATATTGTGGAACAGCTTTTAGAAGAGAATATTTCAGAAGAATTCCTAAGGGAGTGTGTATGTATTGATAAATTATTACTTCTATATTATGTTGTTGTTTTGTTCAGTGGCTAAGTCAGTCATGTTGGAGTCTTTGCGACCCCATGTTCTACAGCACTCCAGGCTCCCCTATCCTTCACTATCTCCTGGAGTTTGCTCAAACTCATGTCCATTGAGTCGATGATACTGTCTAACCAACTCATCCTCTGCCCTCCTCTTTTTGTTTTGCCTTCCATCTTTCATAGTGTCAGGGTCTCTTATAATGAATCGGCCCTTCACTTCAGGTGGACAAAGTATTAGAGCTTTAGCATCAGTCCTTCCAGTGAATACTCAGGGTTGATTTCCTTTAGGATTGACTGGTTCATCTCCTTGCAGTCCAAGGGACCCTCGGAGTCTTCTCCAGCACCAGAATTCGGAAGCATCAGTTATATGGCACTCAACTTTCTTTATGGTCCAACTCTCACATCCATACATGACTACTGGAAAAACCATAGCTTTGACTATATATGGACCTTTGTTGGCATTGTGGTGTCTCTGCTTTTTAATAATGCTGTCTAGGTTTGTCATAGCTTTTCTTCCAAGGAGCAAGCATCTGAATTTCATGGCTGCAGTCACCATCTTCAGTGATTCTAGAACCCAAGAAGATAAAATCTGCCACTGTTGCCATGTTTTCCCTATCTGTTTGCCATGAAGTGATGGGACCAGATGCCATTATCTTAGTTTTTTGAATGTTGAGTTTTAAACCAGCTTTTTCACTCTCCTCCCTCACCCTCATCAAGCGGTTCTTTAGTTCCTCTTTGCTTTCTGGCATTAGGGTGGTATCATCTGCATATCTGAGATTATTGACATTTCTCCCAGCAGTGTTGCTTCCAACTTGTGATTCGTCCAGCCCGGCATTTTGCATGATGTGTTCTGCATATGTTAATTAAGCAGAGTGACAATATACTGCCTGAACATAACTCCTTTCCCAGGTTTGAGCCAGTCCATTGGTTCCGTGTTTGGTTCCAACTACTGCTTCTTGACCTGCATACACATGTTTCTCAGGAGGCAGGTAAGGTGGTCTGATATTCCCATCTCTTGGGAGAATCTCTTGAAGAATTTTCCACAGTTTGTTGTGATCCACACAGTCAAAAGCTTTATTGTAGTCAATGCAGCAGAAGTAGATGTTTTTCTGGAATTCTCTTGCCTTTTCTGTGATCCAGTGTATGTTGGCAGTTTGATCTTTGTTCCTCTGCCTTTTCTAAACCCAGCTTTTACATCTGGAAATTATCATTTCATGTACTGTTGAAGCCTGATTTGAAGGATTTTGAGTATTACCTTGCAAGGATGTGAAATAAGCACAATTGTATGTTAGTTTGAATATTCTTTGGCATTGCCCTTCTATGGGATTGGAATGAAAATTGACTTTTTCCAGTCCTGTGGCCACTGCTGAATTTTCCAAATTTGCTGACATATTGAGTGCAGCACTTTAACAGCATCATCTTTTAGGATTTGAAATAGCTGGAATTCCATCACTTCCACTTGATTTGTTTGTAGTAATGCTTCCTAAGGCCCACTTCACTTCACACTCTAGGATGTCAGGCTCTAGGTGAGTGACCACACCATCGTGATTATCTGGATCATTAAGACCTTTTTTTATACAGTTCTGTGTATTCTTGCCACCTCTTTTTAACCTTTTCTATTTCTGTTAGGTCTTTGCTGTGTCTCTCCTTTATTGTGCTCATCTTTGCATGAAGTGTTCCCTTGGTATCTCCAGTTTTCCTGAAGAGATCTCTAATCTTTCCCATTCCCATTTTCCTCTAATTCTTTGCATTGTTCATTTAAGAAAGCTTTCTTATTTGCTGTTCTCTGGAACTCTGCCTTCAGTTGGGTGTGTCTTTCCCTTTCTCCTTTGCCTTTTGCTTCACTTCTTTTCTCAGCTGTTTGTGAGGCCTCCTAAGACAACTGCTTTGCCTTCTTGGCATTTCTTTTTCTTTAGGAGGGTTTTGGTCACTGTCTTCTGGACAGTGTTACAAACCTCTGTCCATAGTTCTTCAGATACCCTTATCAGATCTAATCCATTGAATCTATTTGTCACTTCCACTGTATAATCATAAGGGATTTGATTTAGGTCATACCTGAATGGCCAAGTGGTTTTCCTTGCTTTCTTCAGTTTAAGTCTGAATTTTGTAATAAGGAGTTCATGATCTGAGCCACAGTCAGCTCCCGGTCTTGTTTTTGCTGACTGTATAGAGCTTCTCCATCTTTGGCAGCAAAGAATATCATCATTCTGATTTCAGTATTGAGTATCTGGTGATGTCCACATGTAGAGCCATCTCTTGTGTTTTGGAAGAGGATATTTGCTATGACCAGTGTGTTCTCTGGACAAAACTCTGTGAGCTTTTGCCCTGCTTCAGTTTGTACTGCAGGGCCAAATTTGCTAGATATTTCAGGTATCTCTTGACTTCCTGCTTTTGCATTCGAATCCCCTATGATGAAAAGGACATAGTTTTTTGGTGTTAGTTTTAGAATGTCTTGTAGGTCTTTATAGAACATTCAACTTCAGTGTCAGTGGTTGGGGCATAGACTTGGATTACTGTGTTGTTGAATGATTTGTCTTGGAAACAAACCGAGATCATTCTCTCATTTTTGAGATTGCACCCAAGTACTACATTTCAGACTCTCTTGTTGACTGTGAGGGCTACTCCATTTCTTCTAAGGGATTCTTGCCCACCATAGTAGACATAATGGTCATCTTAATTAAATTCACCCATTCCTGTCCATCATCACCTGTCCATGATTCCTAAGATGTCAGTGTTCACTCTTGCCATCTCCTGGTTGACCACATCTAATTTGCCTTGATTCATGGACCTAACATTCCAGGTTCTTATGCATTATTGTTCTGTACAGCATCAGACTATAGACCACCAGACACATCCACAACTAGGAGACATTTCCACCTCAGTCCACTCTCTTCATTCTTTCTGGAACTGTTTCTCCAGTAATATATTGGACACCTACTGACCTTAGGGGCTCATCTTTCAGTGTCATACCTTTTTGCCTTTTCATACTGTTCATGGGGTTCTCAAGGCAAGAACGCTGAAGTGGTTTGCCACCAGCTTCCCTGGTGGCTCAGATGGTGAAGAAACTGTCGACAATGCAGAAGACCTCAGTTTGATCCCTGGGTAGGGAAGATCCCCTGAAGAAGGAAATGACTACCCACTCCAGTATATTTTCCTGGATAATCCCATGGACAGAAGAGCCTATTGGGCTGTAGTTCATGGGGTTGCAAAGAATCAGACATGACTGAGAGACTAACACTTCTATAGTATAAAGTCTTTAAATCGGTATAACATGAAACTTCCTTGCATTATTAAAATCTTTGAATTTGTTGTCAGTCACACGCTATATAATTTGTGCATTTAAAGATAACCAACTATTACTATTATGCATTCTTTGTTTTATAATGACTTTAAAATGTACTTGAGAGAGGTAACATGCACGTTTTATCCCTTAATAGTAGTTCTTTTAACCAGTCTGCTAATCTCACTTGATTTTCATTGCTTTGCACTGCTGATTGCCATGTCCTTTTTTCATAGGCTGTATGTTGTCCTGTTTTAGTAATAGAAAATCATTATTTCTGTTAATGTAACTTCATTCATTTTGATATTTTAAAAACATGAGATATAGACCCCCTAGGGTTTAATCAACACATAATGAGAATTATCATTTGCATTAAAAATTTTTTTGTTCTCATTAATGGCTTTATTGCATTAAAAACTTGAAATGTGTGTTATATCCTCATAATCCTTATGAGAAAAAAGAAATGGAAAGTTAAAGCTAGAGTTTTTATTGTAGAAATAATTCTTGGTGTGGCTCAGAGATTTTCCTAAACAAGAGAAATATAAATATGACAATATTTAAATTGATGCAGGTAACTGCATCAGAATCTCCATACTCGATGACTCTAAAGACAAACCAGAAATGCTGCTTTGTCTCAAGAACTGAGGTTTGTTTGTTTGTTGTTTTTTTATTGAAGTTCCGTTAGTATACAATGTAATGTTAGTTTCTGGTATACAGCCAAGTGTTCCATTACACTTGTGTGTGTGTGCACATGCATGCTTAGTCACTCAATCATCTCTGACTCTGCTGTGGTTCTCTGTGCTATACAGCAGGGCCTTGTTTATTTTTTATATAATATATATATATTTCATTTATATCTGTAATTAGCACCCTTTCTAACCACCCACTGCCACTCTTCCCATCATTACTGCTTTCCCCAATTCCATACTCCATTCCGCTAAGCTGTTGCCTAACTCATGGAGAACACAGCAGACACCTGGATTTTTTTCTCTACTGCACTCCCTTGCTCACCCTGTCACTTAGCTTACTTAGCCTCGCCTTTACTCCTCCTCATCAGAAGAGGGGACATTCTTCTTTGCCTTGACCCATCCTTCCACCTATTTGCTCAACTTCATCTTCTTCCTCCTCTTCTGAGACTTTCTTCATCACTCTATCTCTTGGCTTTAAACATTCCCCTCTAGCCTACTGACATAGCCAACCCATCATTCTGGGTGGTAGATCTGAGATTATTTGAACAAGAAAATGTCAAAGAAAAATATTTGGTGTTAGCTTATAACTGTCACCTCACTGTTGTGTTTTTTCAGAAGATGGAAGATTTTGCACAAAAATTTGTTCAGGAGTCACAATGACACCTTTAATATACTTTGTTTATAAGACTGTGCTTTCAGAAATAGGTAAAATTGTATATAATTTTATTTTTATTTTTGAGTAACACTTTTAAAAATAAAAAATATACTATTAATATTTTCCTTTGATATAGTAATCAGAATAGCATCACCTCTTCCTCTTGCCTCAGAATTATTTCATGAATTGTATAATCTACAAAGATGTATAGTTTACTATGGCAGAAATTTTGGGGGTTTTATGGGTTTGTGTTTTTTAAATAATAACTTACATTTCCTAAGTACTTAGAATGTGTCTAGAGGCACTTTTCTAAGTGCTTTTCCTTTATTTTCTCCTCTGATTCTATCAAATCTATGAGATAGGTACATCAAACCTATAAGATTGGTACTTTTACGATCCCTGTGTTTTCATATAAGATCAATGAGGCCTAAAGAGCTGATAAATAAACTTTTTGAATAATCTGGTCAAGTAAGTGCCCCTCTCATTTCGTTGCAGGGGAAGTTCATCACACCTGCTCACTATAGTGATGTTGTGGATGAGCGTTCTATTATCAAACTCTGTGGCTATCCTTTATGTCAGAACAAGCTAGGAATTGTAAGTAACTTTTTTTTCTTGAACATGTAGACTTTTAACTTTCGTATTTACCAAAATACCATGTAAAAAGAACAATAAATAAAACCGAGGTCATGAACTAATGATGTGGGTTAGCCAAAGATACAATATGTAGATGACTTAATGTTAACCATAAAGTTCATGTTTATTACTTGAATTCTATCATACACTATACTTTCTTTTCTTTAGGTACCAAAACAGAAATACAAAATTTCTACCAAAACTAATAAAGTCTATGATATTACTGAAAGAAAGGTAAGTTTAAAGATTATCATCACTGTGGGAGTTAATATTTAATATTATATTAAATGGAATTCTAAAAATATCTGTTTAAAATCTTGCCTTTTAGAAAATGACTATGTTAAAAGTTTTTCGTTTATAAATATTTATAGCATTCAAAAATTTCTTTGCTTACACTTTAGTTAGTATGTGAACATTTAAAAATTGCATATTGGCATGAATTCAGGTGAGTGAATCATAGAACAGAATAGAGAGCCAGAAACAGACTTCTACTACTTATGTGGGCACTGAACATAAGACATCAGGAGTATTTTAGATCAGTGGAGAAAGGATGGGTTTTTTAATAAATTATATAAGCCCAATTATCCATACAGAAAAAATGATAGCTATTAGAGTGTGTATACAAAGATCAATTTTAGGTAGATTAAGAACCTAAATGTAAAAAAATATGTTTTTAGAACTTGGAGAGAGTTTATTAAATAAGATAGAAAATTATAGACCATAGAGGAAAAACTGATAAATTTTTCTACATTAAAATAGACAACATTGCTCATTAGAAGTTCTAAAGCAAGAGTGAAAAGATAAGCTACAAATCAGGAGTTACATTTCTCACACATAACTGACCACAGATTCATACTTCTGGTCAAATAAATATTGATACAACCTTTCTCAGAAACTGTTTGGCAAAACCAAATTAAAGTCAAATTTACACATTCTTTGAGACCATTCTGTTCTTTGGTATAAACTCTTTCTTATTTAACCTGTGTACACAAGTACATATGTGTATCAATGTTCCTTGTGCTTAGTTGCTCAGACGTGTCCGACTCTTTTGCGACCTCGCGGACTGTAGCCTGCTGCTTGGTTGCTCAGATGTGTATGACTCTTTTGTGTCCCCATGGACTGTAACCTGCCAGGCTCCTCTGTCCATGGGGTTTTCCAGGCAAGAATATGGGGGAAGGTTGCCATTCATCCTCCAGGGGATCTTCCTGACCCAGGGATGGAACCTGGGTCTCCTGTATTGCAGGCAGATTCTTTACCATCAGAACTACCAGGGAAGCCCATGAATGTTCCTAGTAGGATAAACAAAATATGGTGCATATTCAGTACATAAAATAGAATGTTATTTAGCCTTCAGAAGGAAAGAAATTCTGACACAGCTACAACTGAATGAAGACATTGTTCTAAGTGAGATAAGCCAGTACAAAAGGAAAAATAGTCTATGATTCTACTTATGTAACATAATTGAGAGTAGTCAAATTTATGGAGACAGAAAGTAGAATGGTTTTTGTCACAGGAGGTGGAAATGGGGAGTTACAGTTTAATCGGTGTGAAGTCTCAGTTTTGTAAGATGAAAAGATTTCTGGAGATGGATGATGGTGATAGTTGCAAAATAGTAAGAGGTACTTAAAGCCACTGACCTGAACACTTAAAAATGTGTAAGATGATGAATTTTGTGTATCATCCCACAATTTTTTTAATGTAAAAATTGTAATTAAAAAAGGTTCATGTAACATGGTAATGATAACAAAAAATAGCAACTCATTGTTCTTAAACGGTAACTAAAAGGTAGTAATACTTAGGCAATGGAATGTAATACACAGTGTAAATGCATACGCTATGGCTACATAAATGACTCTGGAAAACATGATGTGGAACAGAATACAAGAATACATAATATTATTCCATTTAGACAAAGTTTAAAAATAGGCAAAACCAAATGTCAGTAGCAAGACTGAAAGAAAGCAAAGGAATGAGTAATAGAATTTATGATAGTGGTTATCTCTGGGGAATGTGGAAACTGATGCGATTGGGGAGGAACACAGAAAAGCCTTCAAAGGTACTAAATCTTATTTCTTAACTTGAGTGGTCAATTCTTGGATTTTTTTTTTCTGTGAACTACATATTTATGTTTTATATTCTCTTCTGTACATAAATTGTATTTCAAATAAGAACAATAAGTTGCTGGTTTTAAAATGTTCTTTTCAGTGTTTTTGCAGCAATTTTTGTTATAAAGCATCTAAGTTTTTTGAAGCACAAATTCCTAAAAGTCCAGTGTGGATTCGCGAGGAAGAAAGGTAATTTAAATCATTATGTATATATTTGTTCATATATTTCTTTATAGTTTTTGAGATATGTAAAGAGTAGGTTAGTTTTCTTTGGAATGCATTTATTACATACATTTTCATTGTGGGGAAATGGTTATATTTCAAGCAGAACTTTTAAGGATTTTACACTTAAAATCAGAAAGTACATACAGATGTTACTTGTTTTCTGTTTTAGCTTTAAGAACAAAATGAACTTTGCTTCCTGCTCTGATGGTTATTTCTATTAATCCTAATAATATAATAATCCTGGGATGAGAATTTTAAATTTTTCCAGAAGGTACAGGATCTTAGATCCAACTGAACTTACTTTGTTAGGAAGCTGTATGTGCATGCCATGTGCTAAGTCGCTTCAGTTGTGTCTAACTCATTGTAACCCCATGATTGTAGCCTAACAGGCTCCTCCATCCATGGGATTTTCCAGGCAAGAATTTTAGAGTGGGTTGCCATGCCCTCCTCCAGGGGATCTCCCCAACCCAGGGATCAAACCCATGTCTCTGTCTGCTGCATTGGTAGAAGTGTTCTTTACCACTCGTACCACCTAGAGAACTGTATCTTGCTGTTCTGTTACTAAGTCACGTCCGACTCTCTGCAGTGCCATGGACTGCTTCCCTGTCCTTCACTCTTTTCCAGAGTTTGCTCAATGCCCATTGAGTGGGTGATGCTCTCCAACCATCTCGTCTTCTGCCACTCTCTTCTCCTTTCGCCTTCAGTCTTTCGCAGCATCAGGGTCTTTTACAACAAGTTGGCTCTTCAAATCAGGTGGCCAAAGTATTGAAGCTTCAGCATCAGTCTTTCCAATGAATTTTCAGGGTTGATTTCCTTTAGGATTGACCGGTTTAATCTCCTTTGCACTCCAAGGGACTCTTGAGTCTTCTTCAGCACCACAGTTCGAAAGTCCAGTTCTTTGGTACTCAGCCTTCTTTATGGTCCAGCTCTCACATCTGTACATGACTATGGGAAAAACAATAGCTTTGACTAGACAGACCTTTGTTGGCAAAGTGGTGTCTCTGCTCTTTAATATGCTGTCTAGGTTGGACATAGCTTTTCTTCCAAGGAGCGAGCGTCTTTTAATTTCACGGCTGCAGTCACCATCTGCAGTGATTTTGGAGCTCAAGAAAATAAAATCTGCCAGTGCTTCCACTTTTTTCCCATCTATTTGCCTTGAAGTGATGGGACTGGATGCCGTGATCTTTGTTTTTTGAACGCTGAGTTTTCAGCCAGCTTTTTCACTCTCCAGTTTCATCCCCATCAAGAGGCTTTTTAGTTCCTCTACACTTTTTACCATTAGAGTTGTGTCATCTCTATATCTGAGGTTGTTGATATATCTCCTGTCAGTCTTGATTCCAGCTTGTGATTCATCCATCCTGGCATTTTGCATGATGTACTCTGCATATAAACTAAATTAAGCAGAGTGAGAATATACAGACTAGTCGTACCCCTTTCCCAGTTTGGAACCAGTCAGTTGTTCCATGTAAGGTTCTAACCATTGCTTCTTGACCCACATACAGGTTTCTAAAGTAAGGTGGTTTGGTATTTCCATCTCTGAAAGAATTTTCCAATTTGTTGTGATCCATACAGTCAAAGGCTTTAGCATAGTCAGTGAATCAGAAGTAGATGTTTTTCTGGAATTGCCTTGCTTTCTCTGTCATCCAAAGGATCTTGGTAATTTGATTTCTGGTTCCTCTGCCTTTTTTAAACACAGCATGTACATCTGAAAGTTCTCAGTTCACCACTGCTGAAGCCTAGCTTGAAGGATTTTGAGCATAACTGTGTTAGCATGCAAAATGAGCAAAATTGTATGGTATTTTGAACATTCTTTGGCATTACCCTTTTTTGGGATTGGAGTGAAAACTGACCTTTTCCAGTAGTGTGCCCATTGCTGAGTTTTCCAAATTTGCTGACATACTGAGTGTAGCACTTTGACAGCATCATCTTTTAGGGTATAAAATAGCTCACCTGGAATTCCATCACCTCCACTAGCCTTGTTTGTAGTAACGGTTTCTAAGACCCACTTGACTTCAGACTCTAGGTGAGTGACCACTTCATTGTGGTTTTTGGGTCGTTAAGATCTTTTTTGTGTAGTCATTCTGTACATTCTTGCCACCTCTTCTTAATCTCTTCTGCTTCTGTTAGGTCCTTACCATTTCTGTCCTTTACATGCCCATCCTTAGGTGAAATGTTCCCTTAGTATCTCTAATTTTCTTGAAGAGATCTCTGTCTTTCCCATTCTATTTTTTTCCCCTCTACTTCTTTGCACTGTTCATTTAAGAAGGCTTTCTTATCTCTAGAATTCTGCATTCAGTTGGTTCTTTCTTTCCCTTTCTCCTTTGCTTTTTGCTTCTCTTCTTTCCTCAGCTATGTGTAATGCCATTCAGACAGCCACTTTGCCTTCTTGTATTTCTTTTTCTTTGGGATGGTTTTGGTCACTGCCTCCTGTACAGTGTTATGAACCTCTGTACATAGTTCTTAACTATGTACTAAGGTTAAAAAGTTCTAATTTAATTAATTAGAACTAATTTATTTAGTTTAATAATTTACTTATTTCTAATTTTGTTTTCTAATTTATTAAATAATTTATTATTTAATTTATTTAATCTTTATTAAAAGTCAGTACAATATTTTATAAATTTAAAAAAGCCAATTTAAAGAGTCATTTTTAGCAAAAAAGTTTATAGACACTCATGGGTTGTTGCCTTTTGAGAAATGTTTGAACATTTATAACATTTTAGTAGTTGCTGAATTTGAAAGAGAATTCATTACTGAAGGAAAGTTGCCATAATGTTAAAGAGGAAACAAAAATTATTGTTATATATCTATACAAAGGCTTAAATTAATGAGATAATGTCTCAAGTAATTCATGTTTGATAGAGAATATTATAACACAAAGCAGTGTTATTTGAGGTAAAATAAGATACATGCTAAATAATCTTACTGGATACTCAAGTAACAGCACTGCTGTATGTTCACCTGGCATCAGTTGTACTGGTGACAGTAGCTTTGTTTGCAGACGCCTTTGCCTGCTGAGCCAGTTCTGTGTGGTTTAGAATATGTTGAATATACTACAGTGTGGCCTTTGTTAATTGAATTAAACATTATAGAGACTAAATTGCTCATCATTTCTCTACCAGCCTGACTTTCTTATTTGGAGATAAAAGATTGTAGCATTGTCCAAAGTTTCTGGAAAGTTATAAGCACCTTTTTAACTATCATTTTTTCTCTTAATAATTCTTTCTAAATTTTTTTTTAATTTTACTTTATTTTTAAACTTTACAAATCGTATTAGTTTTGCCAAATATCAAAATGAATCCACCACAGGTATACATGTGTTCCCCATCCTGAACCCTCCTCCCTCCTCCCTCCCCATCCCATCCCTCTGGGTCGTCCCAGTGCACCAGCCCCAAGCGTCCAGTATCATGCATCGAACCTGGACTCGCAGCTCGTTTCATACATGATATTATACATGTTTCAATGCCATTCTCCCAAATCTTCCCACCCTCTCCCTCTGCAACAGAGTCCATAAGACTGTTCTATACATCAGTGTCTCTTTTGCTGTCTC
The DNA here is from genome assembly GCF_000754665.1 of Bison bison bison. NCBI lineage: Eukaryota > Metazoa > Chordata > Mammalia > Artiodactyla > Bovidae > Bison > Bison bison. The sequence continues at coordinate 10,172,915 of NW_011495027.1, forward strand.
GTACACAGGGTTATTGTTAGCATCTTTCTAAATTCCATATATATGCGTTAGTATACTGTATTGGTGTTTTTCTTTTTGGCTTACTTCACTCTGTATAATAGGCTCCAGTTTCATCCACCTCATTAGAACTGATTCAAATGTATTCTTTTTAATGGCTGAGTAATACTCCATTGTGTATATGTACCACAGTTTTCTTATCCATTCATCTCTGATGGACATCTAGGTTGCTTCCATGTCCTGGCTATTATAAACAGTGCTGCGATGAACATTGGGGTACACGTGTCTCTTTCCCTTCTGGTTTCCTCAGTGTGTATGCCCAGCAGTGGGATTGCTGGGTCATAAGGCAGTTCTATTTCCAGTTTTTTAAGGAATCTCCACACTGTTCTCCATAGTGGCTGTACTAGTTTGCATTCCCACCAACAGTGTAAGAGGGTTCCCTTTTCTCCACACCCTCTCCAGCATTTATTGCTTGTAGACTTTTGGATCGCAGCCATTCTGACTGGTGTGAAATGGTACCTCATAGTGGTTTTGATTTGCATTTCTCTGATAATGAGTGATGTTGAGCATCTTTTCATGTGTTTGTTAGCCATCTGTCTGTCTTTGGAGAATAGCAAGTGAAGCAACTGACAAACAACTAATCTCAAAAATATACAAGCAACTCCTACAGCTCAACTCCAGAAAAATAAATGACCCAATCTAAATTTCTTTGACGAGAGCTGCTATTGCCTCCTCAGTTCTAATGACAGCAACATATTACATTTCTCAGTGTTCAAACTGATGTTTGCTTGAGCTCTTAGCTTTGCTTCCAGAGATCTTTTTTCTACTTCTTGAACTTAGCGCTCTCCTTTAGTCCATCCACATATCTGCTTCAAACCATTTATCAAAGCACCTTTCCTGTCGTCTGTTTTCTTCAAATATAGTTATTGGTACTTCCTTTAACTAATTTAAAAACATTCCTTCCTCTAACCTTTTCCCAAAATCTTACCATCCTATCTTGAGAATGCCTAGTTTTTTCCCAAAATATGAAGCTCTGTCAATTTATATTTATGGTTCTTGAAATTCTACTTTATATACCCTTCCCCACCTCACTAAAATGAAAGATAAAAATGCCCTTGGTTTTTTGAAACTTACCAACTTAATTTACATTTAAAGTGTGTAGGGACTTTCCTGGTTGTCCAGCCCTCTGCGCTTCCATTGCAGGGGGGTGCAGGTTCCATCCCTGGTCTGGGAGCTAAGAACCTGCATGGTGCACAGTGCGGCCAAAAAATAAAAGTAGGTAGGTAGGTAGGTAGGTAGGGCAGTGTACTCTTACTACCCAGCAGGATGCATGCGTCTGCTTGTGCACGCACATGTGTGAAAGCCAACCTCTGTGGTTACGTTTAAATCTCATTGGGATGGCAAAACAAATACACTTGAGTGAAACAAATTTGACTTATTGTAATGGGCACCTGTAATGTAAGTTAGTGAGGTTAAAACACCGCATAATGAAAAACTTTAAGCAGAGATGAGAAAATAAACTTACAGGAGTAGGATGTACTCAAGAGCTGAGGAGCCACTGAACATTTTTGAATAGAATTTAGTCTGGCATTGGTATGCAAGATGAATTAAAGGATCACAATGAAAGAACTGAAAGGATCCTTAGAGATAATTTAATCCAACTTCATTATCACACACGATCAGAAAGAATAAGTGTATTTCTTAAGCTAGTTATAGATTCTGAACAAAGCTAGGATTCTTTCTTGATTGGAAGTAACCAGTGAGCAATTTATAAATATACAATTATCACATTGTACATAGTGTAACTATAGCCCTTATTTATGCATAGTAGTTGTCCGTATACCATGTCAGTATTTTTCATAACTGGATGCATCAGTGTTACCTTAATTTCTGAATTCTTAGAGGCAAACATTATGTCAATTTATTTAATCCACTAGAGGTCACTGTTTTTTCATAAAAAATGTTTGGTATTTTTATGTGTGCTAATGATCAGAATTCTGGAATTCAATATTTTCTTAAAAAGCTTGTCTAGATATTGTACGTATAAGCTTTACAGAAATGTATTTTAAAGAAAGTCTGTTCACATAACTTTACAGAAATGTATTTTAAAGTCTGTTCACATAGGTATGAATGTTACACCCCATAGTATATCTTTTAAAGGCAAAAAATGGCTTTAAAAAAAAAATGCCAACATTTAGTATTTAATGCAGAGATATTTTTGTTAGTTTTGAACAAGTTGTAATAAATAAGGTGCTGCTGCTGCTAAGTCGCTTCAGTCGTGTCCGACTCTGTGCAACCCCATAGACGGCTGTATCACCATAATTGCAAGTTATAATTTTATTAATATTAATTGCTATTTTCATTATAATTTAAAAATAATAAATTTGAAAATCTACTCAAAGAATTAGATATTTTATTGTAATAACTTCCAAAATCTTTTTTTAATTGAAATAAGGTTGACATACAGTATTATATATTAGTCTCAGGTGTACTAGTGGTGATTTGATAATTACATACATTATGGAATGATTACCATGATAAGTCCAGTAACCATCTGTTCCCATACAAAGTTATTACAGTATTATTGACCATATTCCTTATGCTGTACTTTACATCTCCGTGGCTTATTTCTTTTAAAATTGGAGGTTTGTACCTCTTAATCCCCTTCACCTATTTCATCGACACACACACCCGTCTCCCTTCTGGCAACCCCTTGTTTGTTCTCTGTATTCATGAACAATTTCCAGAATTTTTTACCATTTTACCTTATCCAACACATACATAGAACTGAACAAAAAGTTTTATGAAATAATGTTTATCCTCACTACATGGAAAGCCTCTGTTATTTTCTACTCTGTTGCTTTTTTTGAAATGCTGGTAGCAACCTCCTTAACTGGTTGGTCCTGATCTGCAGAGCACTGTTTTGTTGAATCCAGCTTAGGATTTTAGTATTGTTTTACTCTAGGAAAGTCTTATCAGCACTGAATCTCATTTTCCTCATTTGTAAAGTAGAAACTTGCATTTAACCTTAGTTCCCTTTCATTTTAATGTTTTAACAGTTCTAAGTCAGTCACTGCTGCTATAGTTGAAAGTTTTCTGGATAAGAAATGTCTCATTTATAAAAATGATGAAAACTAAAAATATCAGCATAAGCCTAGGGAAATTTATACTACCTTTTAGGGAAGTCTGTCTCATTTAAGAGTTTAGAATAAAAGTTACTGACTTTAGTTAGAATTCTTTAGTCTTGTAGAACGCTGATAAAAGACTGAATTAAAGTTTTTGTATTATGAATAAAAACCAAGAATATTTTACAGTATGTCTCAAACAACTTGAAATCTACATGTTCAGAGACACCATGATCTTACCATTTGTCAGTAGAATGTTAAATTTGACTCAGTTTGGTTTTTCTTACATTGTTATGAAAAGTAATATTAATCTGTCCACCAGATTCTAAAATACTAAAGCCTATATTATCTCCTAAAATTTATCAAATATTACTTTGTGCCATAATAAACTCACTTCCTCCTTAGTAAAAATGTATAAAGCAGCTTAGGAAAAATTTAGACAAATTCATGAATTCTAGCTCCATATTTCTATTGAGGCTTTGGAGTCAGAAAGGGTCTTAGAGGGTTTGTGTTCCCTTGTTTTCCTTATTAAGGTAAAACTATCTGGAGTGTGTCTTTAATGTCGTGGACAGCAGCAGTGCTTTACACAAAAAGGCTCCTGATGCCCTGCCAGAGACAAAACAGTGACCTAGATGGCCTGGGTATGACACAGTGTGAGGCTTCTTGTGTTGTGAGTTAGAAAATTCTCATTCACTTGGTGGCCAGAACCAGACCACATACAGTTTTGTTCCTAAGACAGCATGCTCCTTCAGGTAGTAGTACTATATAGTTACATTTATAGATCCTGTGGTTAACTGGAGGCTCTGACAAGTCTTTGAAGGAGGGAATCTTCTAAAATTGTAATTAAAAAATAAGGAGTTAAAGCTAAGGAGGAAGGACAAACGTTTAGAATCAAAGTTTGATTTAAAAGATGAAATTGGGGTAAATGGTTAATGCTGACAGAGCTGAAAGCGCCATCATGTGGCCCAGCGTAGGGGGTTTTCACACATGTTTCTTGGCAATAAACACAGTATAATCTCAGAGGTGCGGAAGCCAAAAACCTCTGCAGAACAACTTCTATAACCTCTTCCTGAACAGTCACCTCTGTTGCTTGGTAGACAGATTAAAAACTTTCTGAAACAGCTTTTAACATATTTGAAAAATTCCCACCACAGGAGGGAATTGCAGTCTGCTGCTTCTGTTGGTTTATTTATAATACAAATATTCTAAGTGATACATACAAACACACATCAAGGTCTTTTGGTGTGCTTTTTCTAGTTTTAGACTTACTTTGGTAAAGTTACAGTTAATCATCTGATTTATAATTTAGTGAAAATAATGTTTATGGAGAACCAGCTTGAAAGTATTCTTTAACATGGTTACTTATTTTTAAAGTTGAAATTATCTCGATTAAATGTCTCAGGACAACATGAAGGGAATGGAAGGTACCTAGATTGAAGAAAAATGGTATTTCTAACAAAAAGCTTTTGAATTTCATCTAAAACAGATAGAAAAGAAAGTAATGTGACTTGGTGCCTTGTTTCTAAAACAGCTCATAGGAAAAACAAACTGAAGTTTTGTATGGAGTCTTTTGTTCAATACCTCATCAAACTCAATTTTAGTTTATTTTAGTGTCAGGTACCTCTCTATCTTTTATAGATTGGAAATCAGAGTATTAAGTTCATTCTTAAAGCATCTAGAAACAATGTTCAACATAGTTTTCTTTACATGAAGTCAGAAAACTGAAACAACAGAGAGGAAAATAATGAACTATATTGAATTCCTATGGGAGGGGTTATGTAAAGATGGTTTCATCACAACTTTGGGGGTTGCTTTTTCTGGCTTTAGTTAGAGGCAACATGTTAGAACTTAGACTTTCAAAGACCTAAAGTCAAATCTTACTGCTTGAGACACGTGGTGATCTTGGGAACCCCCTTAAGGATCACTTTACCCCTCCGAGCTTCAGTTTCCTCATCTATAAAAGTAAAGTTGTGAGTTATGTGAGGATCAAATAATATATGGAACCACGTAGCAGAAAGTGTGGGAGAATGAAAAAGTCCTGGAGATGGATGGTGATGGTTGTGCAATAATGTAAGTGTACTTGATACCACTGGACTGTTGCTAAAAACAGGTTAAGTGGTCAGTTTTATGTTATATATGTATATATTTTAACCACAATTTTTAAAACATTTATCGCATAAAAAGCACTCAGTATATGCTAATTTCCTCATTCATTAGAGATTGAGTTTTCTTTTAATTCTTAGTGTTTTTCTCAAAAAATATCAAGTTGCAATTCTGGAGATGTCTCATAGGACTTAAAATATCTTCATGATTTAGAATAATGTGTACATTTGTATTACCCTTGATTCAGCCATACTTGGACCTTATTCTTATTTGGAACTATTCTGCCTCCAAGATCTTGAAATAAGAGCTTCCCGTCTCTGACCACAACCTCTCTCTCATCTACAGCTGTCACTCCTGAGTGTGCTTTGTGACCTCATTTTGACCTCCTGTCTCTACCTTAGCTCTGTTCTTCTAGGGTGGCAGACCCTCATTTAATTTGTTTTCTTGAGCTCCATGGTAAGCGGTTGTAACATCATCCTCTCAGACAACCCCAGATTCTTTCTCCCTTAGCCTTCAACCATTCCACCTTCCCAAAATTCAGTCATCCTTTTTTTTTTTCCCCTGTTCCTCAAGATTATTGGGTAAAGGTCTCAAATAAGACCATTAGCACTTTAGATAAGCTGTCTCATTTCAATCCTCACAACATACTAGGGAAGTATTGGTACCCATTTTATGGATGGTGAAACTGAGTCTTTAGCGACTCACTCAAGAACACTTGGCTCATATATATAGATTTGGGATTTAAATCCAGATGTATCTGGCACCAAAGCCTACACTCCTGTGGCCCTGTTCCAGTTGATTCTGTCTAGTCTCAACAGTGTGTTCACATGTTTATTCTTTCTTAATGACTGATACATTCAGACCTTTTCTCTCCTTAAATGTTGAAGCCCCACACCCCCAACTCCTAGTAGATATAACTTACCACTTAAGTGAAATGATTGAGGACATCCACTAGAATCTCCATTATTTTCTTCATATACTATGTCATTTCTCTGCCTCCTCATTGCTAGTATAGTACCTTGTATGTTACTGATTCTATTCTCCTCTCACCAAGGCCTTGCTTTATGATTTATTCCTATTTTCTTCCTCTTTCAAACCCTTCCTTTTGTTCTAATTCTTCTTCCTCTACTCTGAAAAGGAAAAAAAAAATCTGAAAATTATTCTTTAGATTTAGCAGCCCTATGGTAATTTGTGATCTTAGCAAGAGTCATTTTAGTAAAGTAATGCATACATACAGATGTCAGGAGGTAGAGGGCTGAGGACTAAATAGGAGATAATCGAATTGGAAGTGATGAGTGTAGACTTCTTTAAAGAAGTCTGTCAGTGAAAGGGGAGAGAGTTGTATGGCTCAAGGACAGAGTTGTTTTCTATGTGTGCGTATATGTGTGTTAGTTTTTTTTAAGAAATAGGCTAGATTTAACCTTGGTAACTTACCAAAAGAGAAAAAAGGGAGAGGTTTGTGGAAGTTCAAAAGGGAAGGGATATATGTATACCTCTGGCTGATTCATGTTCAGGTTTGACAGAAAACAACAAAACTCTGTAAACCAATTATCCTTCAATTAAAAAATTTTTTAAAAATTTAAAAAGAAATTAACAACTGGTCCAGAAATAAAAAGTGGAAAGGAAAAAAAAAACCTCCCTGTAAAATCCATAGGATTCACCTCAAACGCCTTTACGTATAAACTTTATTGTTCGTTAGAGGCACAGCTGAATCTGAAGCTTGTCATCATTGGCTCAGCAGGAAGTTTTTCTTTCTTCTCTTAATTTCCTGTAGCAACTCATCTCTCTCTCACGGTACTTATTACATATTCTGTTGAATTATACGACGCAAGAGTATAGTTCTTGTGAGCCATGCTGGCTGGGTTTGATACCTGGGTTTACCACTTACTAGCTGTGTGACTTTCTGCACGCTGCTTAGTCTTTCAATATTCAGTCTTTTTATCTGTAACGTGGGATGATAGTAGTAGCCACATCATTCTCATGAGGATGCTGCTGCTGCTGCTAAGTCACTTCAGTCGTGTCCGACTCTGTGCGACCCCATGGACGGCAGCCCACCAGGCTCCCCCGTCCCTGGGATTGTCCAGGCAAGAACACTGGAGTGGGTTGCCATTTCCTTCTCCAATGCATGAAAGGGAAAAGTGAAAGTGAAGTCGCTCAGTCGTGTCCGACTCTTAGCGACCCCATGGACTGCAGCCTACCAGGCTCCGTCCATGGGATTTTTCCAGGCAAGAGTACTGGAGTGGGGTGCCACTGCCTTCTCCTCTCATGAGGATGGTTACTTGTAAATCTCTTAGAATGTGCATTTTCCTCCTACTAAATTGTAATGTCCTTAAAAATAGGAACTTATTCTTTGTATTATTTAACATGCCCAGAATAGTCCACATGTATAATATTTCAGAATTTTATTTTTGGAGGAATTTGTTGAATGATGGAATATACCCTGTATTTACAGGTTAGCCATTTAGTTAGAACAAGAATCTAGTTGAGAATCACTGTGTCTATACACATTTTTTTTCCCTACACTGATACTCAGATCCCGGTGTAGGACCAAATGCCAGACAGCTGCATGGTACTGGACCTTGATAATTTTAGCCTAGAAGACTCGGTCGAGGATGTGGGATAGGAAGAATGAGAAAACTACAAATGGAAGTGGGAGGAAGTAGTCAACAGGCAATAAAACACTCTGTTGTAGACGTTAGCATATTATTTAGTATGCTAAAAAAGCTCTTAATGGGAGTTATAAATATGCACTGGAGAAGTCAAGACTTGTCACCATCCAAGCAGTGTCATTTGTTTTCTTTGAGTAACACCAAACCAAGGTAGCTCCTGTGACTAGAGTTTTCATGAGTGGGAAGAAGCAGGGTAAACAGAATAATTTGGATGATTGCTGAAGGACTAAGGAAAGGAAAAAATAGATTAAATTTTTATTCTCAGGGAACTCTCTGATTATTGCCTTATTTTGTCTTCTGAATTTTTTATTATTGGTCTTGGGGGAGTTTCTGAACTGTAGGGGAATCTCTAGAACAGGAATGTATGCTGATGGGTGGTTCTTAGATGTGTAATGGGAAAGAATGCCTTAATCAGCTAGCAGTGCCTCCCATAACTAAGGAGAGGATTGCCAATGAATCCATCCCCTGCAGTGCCTTGTATGCTAAACAAAAGATGAATGGATTATCTAGGCAATAGTTATATGATTGATGCTGTGATGTTTAATTATATAGAAAAATACTTGCAACTCTGATGTTTTTGATTGGCAGCCTTTAAATGTCATAACTGAAATGACTTCCAGTTCCATATATCCATTTAGTTTCACTTTTTAAAACGGAAATTCTTGGCACTATTACCTTCATTGCAGCCCTGTTTTTCCTTTTAAATGGAGTTTATGTTCAGTGACTTAGTTTCTCTTTAGTGCACATCTATTTCCTTGTATGTACTCTTTTTTTTTTTTTTCTATTAACTGACTTTGTTTACTAGAGCAATTTTAGGGTCACAGCAAAATGGAGAGGAAGACACAGAGATTTTCCCATAAAGCCCCTGCCCACACACATGCCTAACTTCCCCTACTATCAGTATCCCCCATCAAAGTTAGCATACATAGATGAGCCTACATTGACACATCATTATCACCCACACCCATGGTTTACACTAGGGCTCACTCTTGGTATTGAACCATTTGGGGTTTGGACAGATGTATAATAACTTGAAGGTACCGTTACACTATCATACAGAGTAGTTCTATAGCCCTAAAAATCCTTTGTATTCTACCTGTTCATCTCCTACTCTCAAACTTCTGTAACCCCTTATCTTTTTACTGTCCCAGTGGTTATACCTTTTCCAGAATGTCATATAGTTGGAGTCCTATATAGTATGTAGCCTTTTCAAACTGGATTCTGTCACTTAACACATTTAATTTTTTCCCTGTTTGTTCATAATTTGATGGCTCTTTTCTTCTTAGCACTGAATAAAATTTGATTGTCTGAATTTACTATAGAATTTATCCATTTACCTACTGAAGAATGTCCTGGTTGCTTCCAAGTTTTGACATATGAATAGAGCTACTGTAAGCATAGCATACAGGTTTTTGTGTAGACATAAGTTTTCAACTCCTTTGGATAAATACCACCGTGTATGATTTCTGGATTGTGTGGTAAAGAGTATGTTTAGTTTCTGTAAGATGTCTCCAAGATGTCTTCCAAAGTGACTGTACCATTTTGCATTCCCACCAGCAATGAATGAGAGTTTCTTTTTCTTCACATCCTTACCAGTATTTGATAGTGTTAGTGCTCTGTCTGGATTTTGGCTATACTAATAGGTGTTCAATAATATCTCATTATTTTATTTGCACTTCTGATGTCACATGAGGTAGGGCGTCTTTTCATATGCTTGTGTGCCATCTGTATATCTTCTTTGGGGAGCTCTTTGGTGCATGTCTTAGTCTGTTCAGGCTGATACAACAAAATGGCATGGACTGGGTAGCTTATAAACAAGAAGAATTTCTTCTCACAGCTATAGAGATTTTAAATCTGAGATCAGGGTGCCAGTGTGATTGGGTGAGGGCCTCTTCTGGGTTGAAGACTTCTGGTTTTGTCCTCATGTGGTAGGATGGAGAGGGATTTCTTTGGCCTCACTTATAAAGACACTAATCCCATTGGAGAAAGATTTTCCCCTGTGACCTAATCACTTCCAAAGGGCTCACCTCCTAATACTGTCACACTGAGTTAGGATTTAACATATGAATTTGGTGATGAGGGGACACAAACATTCAGACTTTTTGATCTTATTGATGGTCTGAATTTTGGTTATTCTTAAAGATGTATAGTGATGTCTCTTTGTTTTGTTTGTTTTTCCATTATTTTTTAAATTTGCATTTCCCTGATGAACTGTGGTGTAGAACATCTTTTCATATACTTATTTATCATCTGTTTATCTTCTTTGGTGAGGTATCTGTTAAGGTCTTGGGCCCATGTTTTAATTGAGTTTGTTTTCTTGTTGAGTTTTAAGTGTGCTTTGATATTTTGGATAACAGTCTTTCATTAAATTTGTGTTTTGCAAATGTTTTCTCCTAGTCTGTGTCTTATATTTTTATTCTCTTGACAGTATTTTTCACAGAACTTAATAAAGTCTGACTCATCAATTCTTTTTTCATGGATCATGCCTTTGGTGTGTATCTAGAAAGTCATCTAGGTTTTCTCCTGTGTAATCTTCTAGGAGTTTTACAGTTTTGCATCTTACGTTTAGGTCTGTAATCCATTTTGAGTTAATTTTTGTGAAGAGTATAAGGTCTCTGTCTAGAATAATTTTTTTGCATGTGGAACATCATTTTTTGAAACAACTATATTTTCTCCATTGTGTTACCTTTACTCCTTTGTTAAAAATCAATTGACTGTATCCATGTGGGATGCTTCTGGCCTCTCTGGTTTTTTCCACTAATCTTTTTTGTCTCTTCTTTCACCAGTGCCACACTGCCCTGTCTTGATTACTGTAGCTTTATAGTAAGTCTTGGAATCAGGAAGTGTCATTCTCCAACTTTGTTCTTCTTTAGTATTGTGTTAGCTATTCTGGGTCTTTGCCTCTCCATAAAAACTTCAGGATCAGTTTGTCGATATCCATAAAATAATTTGCTGGGATTTTGATTGGGGTTGCATTGAATCTGTAGATCAAGTTGAGAAGAACTGACTCCTTGACAATACTGAATCTGTTGGTAAGTATGTAGAATACTGATCCATTTATTTAGTTCTTCTTTGAATATGTAGTTTTTAGGATGTACTTTTTCTGAGTACTTCTGTAGTACTTTACAGAGTTTTCATGTTCTCTTGAACTCATTTGCTGTTGTATTTGTTCCTTTTGTACTTAGCTTTGTAAGAACTTTTTCCTCCTGTTTTTGATATCCTTGATGCCTAGCTAAATGTGATTTTGATATTACAAGGCAAAACTTTCCTAGAGTTAAACCACCTGACCTACATACCTCACAACAATGCTGCACTACAACTGCTTTATCAATTAGGGCAAAAAGTCTTACCATATAAACAAAATACAGGAGAATTATAATAATCTCTGCCCTCAACAAGCTTGTAGTCTAGTTAAGAAACTAGACTTAAACATATGAAAAGTAAGACACTTAAGATAAAATTTCTGTATTAGGTCATAGAAGAGTACATGATTAATGTGTATTAACTGTAAAGACAATGATGACTAAAATTTAGAGAAGGGAGAGATTTACTTTAGCAGGTTAGTCAGGGAAACTCTTGGGCTTATGGAACTTAGTCCAGAAATATGAGAAAATTTTGGACAAAAAAGATTAATCCAGATTTCTTGTGGATGAGTTTTACAATATGTTGTCATTTAATATTTTTTCTTAAAAATTTTTATATGAACTGTTTGCTTTTTGTTATATTTTCTGTCCAAAGTGGTTATAATGAACCACCTTCAAGTGTTTGACATATCAGGTGCTTTCAATTTTTTATTCCTGTGTTCTTGTCACAGACATCCTGATTTTCAGCTGCTACAGGATGGACAAAGGTATGGTTGAATCAGTATCACTTACCTTCTGTATATTCATGTTAATAGAAACATTAAGAGTAACCCAGGTGATATGAACTCTTGGACTTCCTGTGCTGGTGCATTATGTAAGTGCCCATTCTAGCCCACACAAAGAAATATTTGCCTTGTACAGCTTTTTTTCTTTTGTGATGGTAAGATGATGTGTTTGATCTGTATGATTTACTGTACAGCTGTTCCTACCAAGGAAGTCTAATTGAACCTGTTGAAATACGACACAAATACAGCTTCCATCTGAAATACTGTGCTTCTTTGTCAACCAAATTGTGCCAATTACATTTGTTGAAAGGTTTTTATAGCCTTATTTTGTAGAATTTCAAACATTAATGTATCAGCTATTTAATTATTTGAAAGAGTGTTTAAAGCATTAATAGAAATTCCAAGTTGTATTTTTTCCTAAACTTTCCTAGTGACATTGCTTGCCCAGCCACGATCTTCTCTCAAAACATACCCTTTTATCTTCCAGAGTAAATTTTCCTGGTTATTAATCACTACCTTAGTTATATGGAATTGAGCACAAGCTAGATACTCTTTAATTGATATAAATCTTCAATTTATGGGTTTGAAATAGTATGAAAAATGTAATTACCTTACAATTCCGAGAGAAAGTGTACATGAAAATTCAGTTCTAAGTTTTTTGAAATTGTACTTCAGTTACAGTAGACCATGACTGTCTAGGCTAAATTCTAACTTTAAAAATGTTACCTGATACTGAATAAACTTACTATCTTTTTTTCTCCATTTCTATCCAGAACCTTGTTTTCAACTCTGCTTTTATTCTTCTTTTATACTTTCCCCAAGCATGCTTTTTTGTTGCTGAATTACTTTATTTCACTTTAAAAACCTTTTTAAAAATTGGAATAGCCAGTTTTTGGAGAGCAGTTTACAGAAAAATTGTGTGAAAAGTAGAGATTTCCTATATACCCTTTCACGACTCTTGCAGTACTTCTTGACCCAGAATCCTTCCCATCCTGACCTTTTAAAGTTCTCATTTGTGCATTTGCTTAAGGGTAATTGATCTCCTCCCCTCATCTTTCTCGTTTGTATAGACAACACTTCTCTTTGCCTTTACTCGTTCATATTTTTTAATCTTTTATAAACCTAATCTAAAAATTAAAGTAACATAGTCAAAGGGAAAACTGTTGTCTTTAATTATTATCCTTGTGTCTTAATTCTGGACTTTCAAGTATCTTTCATTGATTAATGTTGATTTGCCAACTTTTTCTTTTGCTATGACTTTCTTATATTTTTCATTTAATGCAATTTTCTACATAACTATCAGCCAGAATTGGAAAATGCTTAAACATCTTTTTTTAAATATTCAAAATCTGAACAGAGTTCCTACAGTATTTTTTTTTTTTTTTTTTTGAGAAACCGGTAATGAAGTTATCAGAAACCTTAAAAGAAAAAAAAACTATGGATTCATTACAGAATTGGAGTGAGCAAAATTCAAAATAATTCAGTGGGATGAAATTATTGAGTGTTAGTTTGTGGGATTTTGTTTGCAGATATGGTTTGATTTCTTGTTTTGTTTTTCTTCTTTTTGCTCAACTCTTAAAACACTTTTAAAATAATTAAAGAGAAAAGATAAGGGAAGAAGATGGAAAGAGAACTATATCAGATATGATGTAGAGAAATTACAGAATTATAGCTTTCTTCTGAAATGTGTGTGTGTGTATATATAGGCCTAGGTAAATATTAGCCTATAAATAAAGCCTTGCCTAGGGAATAAAATTTTTATCTTGAAAGTTACAAAGTACAAATTTTCTGGGACATTTTGTTTCTGTGTTACAGTTTTTATTTCTTTCTCTCAACAGTGGTCCTTCTGGAGAAGAAATACAGTTATGCAGCAAAGCCATTAAAACATCAGATATTGACAGTCCTGGCCATTTTGAGAAGCATTATGAATCTAGTTCTTCTAGCAGTCATAGTGATAGTAGCAGTGATAATGAGCAAGACTTTGTTTCCTCCATTCTACCAGGAAACAGACCAAATGCAACAAGGCCACAGCTGCACGAAAAAAGCATAATGAAAAAGAAAGCTGGTCAAAAAGTTAACTCTCAACATGAAAGCAAAGAGCAAACAGTAGAAGATGTCACTGAGCAGTTAGGCAATTGCAGATTAGATAATCAGGAGAAAGCTACTGCTTGTGAACTTCCTTTACAGAATGTAAATACACAGATTTCTTCAAATAGTTCTCTGCAAAAAAAATTAGAAGCTTCAGAAATTTCTGATATTAAATACAGTAGTTCAAAAGTAACTCTTGTAGGCATAAGTAAGAAAAGCGCTGAACATTTTAAGAGGAAATTTGCCAAATCAAACCAAGTTTCTGGGTCAGCTTCCAGTTCATTGCAGGTGTGCCCTGAAATTGCAAAGGCAAACTTACTTAAAGCCCTGAAAGAGACTTTGATTGAGTGGAAGACAGAAGAAACTTTGAGGTTTTTGTATGGCCAGAATTATGCATCTGTATGTCTAAAATCCTCCTCAACCCCTCTGGTTAAAGAAGAAGAACTTGATGAAGATGATACGAACTCTGACCCAGATAGTCATTCCCCTGCCCTGCAGGAGTTGAACAGCTTGGATGAGTCTTTACCATTTAGATCCTCAGATACAGCCATTAAACCACTGCCAAGTTATGAGAACTTGAAAAAAGAAACTGAAACATTAAATTTAAGGATCAGGGAGTTTTATAGAGGACGATATGTTTTGAATGAAGAAACCACCAAATCACAAGACTCAGAAGAGGTATGTCTTAATGACAATTTTTTTTTTTTAATATTGATTTATTTGGCTGCACCAGGTCTTAGCTGCGGCATGTAGGATCTTCAGTCTTTGTTGTGGTGTGCGGGGATCTTTTTTTATTAGTTGGCGGCATGCAAACTCATAGTTGCAGCATATGGGATCTAGGTCCCTCACAAGGGATCAAACCCAGCCCCTCTGAATTGGAAGTGTGGAGTCCCAGCCACTGGACCACAAGGGAAGTCCTTTAATGATTTTGATTTTTCCATACTGCTAATACATGAGCAACCACCATAGTAAATCTTGGAGCAGGAAGAAAAGTACTGAAAGAATTTAAGAAAGAAGAGTCCCTTAATCATTTGGTTTAAAATGCCATCTCCAGTATTGACATTGAAAGTGAAAGTCGCTCAGTCGTGTCTGACTCTTTGTGACCCCATGACTATACAGTCCATGGAATTCTTCAGGCCAGAATACTGGAGTGGGTAGCCTTTCCCTTTTCCAGGGGATCTTCCCAACCGAGGGATCCCACATTGCAGGCAGATTCTTTACCAGCTGAGCCACAAGGGAAGCCCAAGAATACTGGCATGGGCAGCCTATCCCATTTCCAGCAGATCTTCCCAACCCAAAAATCGAACCAGGGTCTCCTGCATTGCAGGCAGATTCTTTACCAACTGAGCCACAAGGGAAGCCCAGTAATAGCATTATTATTTTCAAAATAAGTTTGTCCTAGAAAATTTTCATGAATATTTAGCCTTTTTTCGCTAATGTAGAAATAGCCTAGAATTGTGGGACAAAGTTTTCTTTAAAACCTAGTTTTCATAGACTGTCTAGACTCTGAAAAGACTTCTTTTTTCTTTGTTGGTGTATATGCTTTCAGATTTCTACATAGGTTGTGTATCTTTGTGTTTTATTTCCAGTGGGACTCTGGACATTTATGGGAGTAAATTTGTGAATTGAATAGTGAAATATTTGGTTAATATTTGGAAAGCATGCTCACTTAAAATATGAATGAAAATGACTTAGTAGAGGAGACGTATTGGGAAAATAGAGGACATAGGAGAAAATGGAAAGAGCACATTTGGGTAAACCTATGCTATGCTAAGTCACTTCAGTCTTGTCCAACTCTGTGTGACCCCATAGACGGCAGCCCACCAGGCTCCCCCGTCCCTGGGATTCTCCAGGCAAGAACACTGGAGTGGGCTGCCATTTCCTTCTCCAATGCATAAAAGTGTAAATGAAGTCGCTCAGTTGTGTCCGACTGTTAGCGACCCCATGGATTGCAGCCTAACAGGCTCCTCCGTCCATGGGATTTTCCAAGCAAGAGTACTGGAGTGGGGTGCCATTGCCTTTTCCGTGGGTAAACCTAGATTTGATTATCTGCTCTGTCATTTACAGCTGTATAAAAACTTAGTCTCTTGAGTCTAATTGCTTATCTGTAAATGGGATTATAAATGGCTTCCCTTGCTCAAGTGTTACGAGTTTTAAAAGTAATGAATATAAAGCGTTTATCGCAGTACCTATATGTAAGTAGTTATATGTAGAAAGTGATGTATGCCACTGAGATTTAACGGGATATTTTAATTATCCTATTTTGGTTGATGTGTAGTTTGGGAAATGAAGTAATTTGACATGAAGACAAATAGGTGATAACCTTGTTGTTAGCACAGAAGTTTGTTACTAAAGATTTCTGAGTAAATATGGCTATAAATTAAACGACAGCTTGGAGATTTAAAACGAGGGTAAAAGTAATAAAGTAAAAAATTTAGAAATTTCTTATATTTGTATAGAATGTTACCTACCCCAACAGTATACTTGTGTTATTAGACAGCATCCATAAATTTTACATGAAGCTTGGAAAAACATTGATCTCTGTCATTCAGTTATATATTCTTTTATGCCTGTATCATTTTTATGCTTATAAGCCTTAAGAAGAAAAAATTAATCCCTAAATTTGACTGCTTCTGTTTCTAAACCTCTTTCACTGAAAGTGAAAGTGAAGTCGCTCAGTCATGTCCAACTCTTAGAGACCCCATGGACTGCAGCCTACCAGGCTCCTCCATCCATGGGATTTTCCAGGCAAGAGTACGGGAGTGGGTTACCACTGCCTTCTCTGAGAAAGAAAGTGAAGTCACTCAGTTGTGTCCGACTCTTTGCAACCCCATGGACTGTAGCCCACGAGGCTGTAACACAGACTGTAAGTGTACAGCTCGTTGCATTATCATAAGTGAATATACCAGTGTAATCACTACTCAGGCTACAAAATTTGAGTAAACCAGAAGCTCCAGTATGTCTCCTACAAATCATTACCTCTTTCCAGAGTTAATGACTATTATAATAACATAGTTTTCCCAATTTTGAACTATATATAAATTAACTCTGTATATAATTTATTTTATGCAGCATTGTGCTATATGTACTAAATCACTTTAGTCATGTCTGACTCTCTGCAGCCCCATGGACTGTAACCTACCAGGCTCCTCTGTGCATGGGATTCTCCAGGCAAGAACAATGGATTGGTTTGCCATGCCCTTCTCTAGGGATCTTCCCCACCTAGGGATTGAGCCTGCATCTCTTATGTCTCCTGCATTAGCAGGCGGGTTCTCTACCACAAGGCTTCCCTTGTGGCTCAGACAGTAAAGCGTCTGCCTACAGTGCAGGAGACCCGGGTTCAATCCCTGGGTCAGGAAGTTCCCCTGGAGAAGGAAATGGCAACCCACTCCAGTATTCTTGCCTGGAAAATCCCATGGACAGAGGAACCCAGTAGGCTACAGTCCTCGGGGTCGCAAAAAGTCAGACACGACTGAGCAACTTCACTTCACTTCTCTACCACTAGCGCCACCTGGGAAGCCCTTGGAAATTCCCTGGCAGTCCAGTGATTGGGACTTGGCACTTTCACTGCAAGGGCCAGCATTCGATCCCTGGTTGAGAAACTAAGATCCCACAAGCCACACAGTGTAGCCAAAAAAAAAAAAACAAACCAGTATGTATGTTTGTGTTGCATATAGTTGTAATTCATAGTTTTATTGCTGTATGGTATTCCATTATATAAATATACCACAATTTATTAATGTTAATGAGTAGGCTGTTTCCAGTTTGGGGAACTATTAAGAACTATGCTGTTATGAACTTTTTTTGTGTATATATATCTCTTAATGTGTATGCATTTCTGTTGGGTATATATCTAGGACTAGAATTTCTGGGTCATAATGTATGCATATATGCAACTGTACTAGTTAATGCCAAACAGTTTTCCAAAATGGTTCTGCTTTGTATTTTCTGCTATCTATGACAGTTTCCATGATTCTGCATTCTCACCAATACTTGATATTGTTACTTTTCACCATTCTGATGGTATTGCTTTTAGGTTATAGTACATTTCTCTGATGATTGAGTTGAGCACTGTTTCTTCTGCTTATTGGCCATTTGGATAGTTTGTTTTGTGACATACCTGTTCTTGTCCTTTTTTCTATTCATCTGTTTGAATATGGGGTGCTGGGGAGGGAGTTCTTGTTGATTTGTAGGAATTCTGTGTGCAGAATTCAAACACATTTTTGTGTATTACAAATATCTTCCACTGAGATTTTCCTTTTCATTTTTATTAATGGTGTCTTGAACCCAGTTTATTAATTGTTCCCATAGTGACTTCTTTAAGAAATCTTTTCTTAGCTTGGATTGTTTCATCTTCTAGAAGCTTTGTTGTGTTTCCTTTAACATTTAGGTCTGTAATTTATCTGGAATTGATTTTTGTTTATGGTGGGGAATATCAGTCAGAGTTCTTATTTCTCTCTGGGGAAATGTGTGCACATTACAGTTTGAGAAGCACTGTTGATTTTTCTTTTCTTTCTTGTTTGTTTGTTTGCTTATTCCATAAGTTACTGAGAAAGATGGGAAAGGTTGGTCAAGATTTCTTGCCATAATTATAGATTATTTTTCCCTTTAGTTTTCTGAATTTTAATACTTTGAGACCATGTTCTTAGGTGTAAATGTGAGATTGTCATGTCTTCTTGGTAAATCAAACCTCTTAACATACGGAGTAATTTTTCTCCACATTTATTTATTTAATTTTGGTCTTACAAGATCTACTTTGACATTAGCATTCTTTCATTAGTATTTTTAAGGACTATCTTAAAAAAAAGCCTAGACTGATAATCTCTGTCCTTTGTGTGAAGAATTTAGTCTATTTACATTTAATGTCATAATTGATATATTTAGGTTTAAATCTCCCATCTCACTTGTTGCTTTCTGCATGTCCCATCTGTTCTGTGTTCTTTCTCTCCTTTCTTTCTTTGGATCCAGTATCATTATTCATTTTTTTGTCCTCTGTTAGCTGGTTTTTATATGTTCTTTTACTAATCATTAATTGGTTTCCCTAGATTAAAACTTGAATCTGTGTCTTACTAAAATTTAATATAAGTTAATACTTTGCTTCCTGGACAGTTAGTACCTTAGAAACTTACATTTACCCACTCAGCTTAACATGCTCATACTGTTGTGCACTTTTATTCTCTCTGTATTTTTAAATCCTACAAGATTGTTTATAATCAATGTTGAGTTGGATTTGCCCAGTTAATTACTCTTTTACTGTTCTTTATGTCTTCTGCATTTCTATTCTTTCATCCGGGAACATTCACCGTGGGCCTGAAGAATATCCTTTTATTTCATTAGTGCCAGTTTGCTAATGATGAATCTTCCCAGTTTTATTTATCAGGAAATTATTTTACTTTCACTTTTGAAAGATATGTCCCTGGACATTAAATTCTAAATTAGCAGTTATTTTCTTACAGCCCACTAAAAATACATATTCATTGTCTTTTGGCCTCTGTTTTTTTCTCTTATTTGAAAATACCTTCTTCCTTTAGCTACTTTTAAGATTTTGTTTTTTTCTTTTTGTCCCCTTGATTACCATCAGTTTTTTATTGCTTTGCCTAGATGTGATTTTATTTGTATTTATTATTTTGACTGTTACATACTTAAATCTGTGATTTCTTTCATTAGTTTTGGAATATTCTCAGGTATTACCTCTTCAGGTATTGTTTCTGTCCCATTTTCGTTTTCCTCTCTACCTGGTACTCCAATTGCAGATATGTTAGTCTTTTTCACTGTATCTTCTGTCTTTTATATTCTCCTGCACTTTGCATTACCCCTGAAAGGGAGAGGTGTGTGACTATGTTTCATTCTGGATATTTTCCAAATGAATATTCTCTTTTCAGTCCTTTCTACTGTGTTATTAAATCTATCCATTGAGTTCTTTTAAATACTATATTTTTCAGTTACTAGGGGTTTCATTTCTTTGTTTTATACGGTTTCCCATTCTCTGCTAAAATTTTTCATCTTGTCATTTTTTTTAATATATTCAGCATAGTTATTCTAAATAAGGCTGATAGTTTCATTACATGGATTTCCTTAAGGGTTGATTTTATGAACTTGTGTTTCAGATTATGGTCATATTGTCCTATTTTATGTGGCAAACATCATATAATAAAAAATTACAGAGATAACTTGAAACCTAGGCTGATGTTATCTTCGTCTAGAGCAGATTTGTGTTTGCTTCTGGCAGCTTTGCAGCCGTCCCAAATCACTTTCATCCAGTCAGTGATCAAGGTGATTTGAAGCTGGGCTTCAGTCCCTGCAGCAGCGAGGCTGTTTCCTATTCATTCTCATTGGTCTCAAGTTCAGGGAAGGTTGACAGTACCTCTTCCTTTTTGGCATGCCCCAAACTTTGATGCTTAGGTTCTCAGTATCTAAATTGCCTCTTCTAGAATTAGTCAGTGCCTTCTCTGGAATTACTTTCTCCAAAATCTCAGACCATAATTCTTTACCGTCTTACTTAGCTCTCTGATTCTTTCAAACAAATGTGGGTTTTTTCCCACATTTGTTCTCTTTTTCAATTCTCCGCAAGAAGAGTGGTTTGAATTATCTTGTCTGCCATTTCTAGAATTGGAGTTTCCCAAAATATATTTATAGTATTTGATAGTTTTAGTCCTTTAATCTCCTACATTTATATGACATTTAGCATTTTATAAAGTCTTGTTCTATACATTTTCAACATGTGTTAGTATCCCTATTACACAGATGAGAAAAGGCTCTCAAAAGAGGGCAGATGATCAAGGAAGTTCACACCAGCCTGCTGACTAAGTGGATACTCAAATTTAAATCTTCTGCTTCTGAAGTCTCGTTTTTAGTCTTCCATATCATAGGTATAAACTTTTGTGTTTTAATGTGTTATTATCAAAGAAAGAATATAAATTTATGATTTTATTTTGCTTTGTTTAAAAATGTGATTCAGCATGATCCCACCTTTCCACTGATAGATTCAAGTTCTCAGAACCAGATCAGAAAACGCATCGTACTTGAAAAATTGAATAAAGTGTAAGTATGTAATTATCATTCCACTTTTATAATATCTAAAAATCAATTTGATATTTGTGGGTTTATAAGTTGTAGGTGTAATCCTTGATTTTTTAATTTTGAAAAATAATACATAAAGTTTACATGGATTTCTTCACCTGAGAAACTTGCATCTTTAAGGTGTTCTGCCAAAGCATATTGAAATTGTTTTGTGCTGAAGACAGAGACACATAATAAAGACAAAAGTTGAGATTATGGGACTAGAAAACCAAACTACCTCACTTCCATTCAATAATCCAGTGAAGTCAGGGAAAAAAATATCAGAGCTGGACCCATTTAAATACTGATTTGTGGTAAATGTGTCATCAGTTTCACATGTGGATAAGATTTTATAAAGGTTTAATGGTTTATTGACTTACTCGGTGTATATGCATATTCAGAGAACCATTTCACACTCAGAAGCTTGAGTTTTGCACTTTAGTTTTGAGCTTCCCGTAGTGGAAATTGTTGTTCTTGTAATTAGCCCAGTCATAAATGACATTTGAAAATTGCAGTCTTGGTTTCTCTTTCAAAAGGAGCTTGAAAATCTTTTTTCCAGAGATGTGACGGATGTCTTGAACTTTTCAACTTGCATTTTTCTCTTCAGCAGAAAAGACAGAACGGTTTTTTCACGCATTACTTAAGGTGTTGTGCACATGAAGAAGCCTTAATTCTGTAGTAGTACAAAGATTAAAAGGCCTTTTCTAGCAGCCATAGTATTTTGAACAGCTTACTTTTCTAAAGTTTACATTTTAAATAAGTGTTTAATATTTATTGAATGCTTGTTATGTGTTAAGACTTCATATATAATCTGTTTTGCCTTTTTTCCGTTCTTCATACTTGTACATATGTTTCTGTTAAAATTTAATTTATATAACAATATAAGTTACCAGCTGTCTGACTTAGGATAAAAAGGTATCAATCCTTCA
Organism: Bison bison bison; assembly: GCF_000754665.1. Classification (NCBI taxonomy): domain Eukaryota; kingdom Metazoa; phylum Chordata; class Mammalia; order Artiodactyla; family Bovidae; genus Bison; species Bison bison. Next base: position 10,194,753 of record NW_011495027.1, read on the forward strand.
TTTTAGTTACATAGGTTCTCAAAGTTGGGATAGATTAACTATGCTAGTATGTAATTAATAGGTAAAGGTTTAGGTGAAAATGGTTTTCTAGACTTTTTAGCTAATGAAAGTACCCACTTTTAAATTTAAGACCACACAGCCATGTCACTGAAGGAATTCTGTCCCTTATGGGTTTTAGCTGCAACAGGAGATCCCAAAAGGAACCTTACTAAAAAATACCAAGTTATTAATATTCGGGTGACAACTAAATCTAAGAAGAGGTAGAATAATTAAAAGAAGGAGAAGCACAAAGAATACTGAAAACAAAATAATAGTGACATAGGGGTTTTTTTTGTTTCATTGTTTATGAAAGCAGTTAATTATTTTTCTCATTATGAAAGTTAACACTTTATTATAAAAGTAAGACCTTTTCTGGTTTCTGATTGGAAGAAACCAATTATACAAAAAATTTATTTTAGAGAATCAAAGAAAGTGAACTATGCGCTGGGTATTAGATGATATTAAGGAACTGTTATTGGTTAAATATGATTTTATTATGGTTTTATACAAAAATGCACTTGTATTTAGATACATAAAGAGTAATTTAGGGGTCAAACAAAGGACATGGTTTACTTGAAGATACCGCAAAAAAAAAAAAGGAAAAATGAAGCAAATGGAGCAAAATATTGGGAGGCTAAATCTGGGAATAGAAATGAGGGGTTATTATTTTTTCTGTATTTTGGAACGTGTTTTAAACTTATGTAATTTTTTTTAAGTAATACATGCTTATTCCAGAAGGGTTAGGCTGTGCAAAATGATATAATTAAAGAAGTGAAAATCACTGTAATCACAGTAATTACTATTAATATTTTGATGTTCATCCCTGGCATATATGTGATATATATGATGTGTGTATATTCATTCCCTTTGGTTCCATCTGTTATAGTCTAAACCTAGAGAAAATGACATGCTTGATATATACTATGTGTGATATACAATTGTATTATAATGTGTATGGTTTTATAAAAAATGGGACAACTTCGTGTGCATTTTCTACTTAACATTTATCATGAATATCTTTCCACATTAAAATATATAGATTGATGATATTTTAAAGGTTTTATTTTATAATTACATCATAATTTATATAACCATCTACTGACACACATTTGTTGCCAGTTTTTCACTACTAAAATACTTCTCCAATAACCATCTTTTTTTATGTTTGATTATTTCTTTAGGATAAATTTTGTATAGTATTGATTAAAACTGTTGGGTCAAACAGTGTCTGCATTTAAAATGTTAGTATATATTGTCAAATTGCTCTCTAGAAATGTACCAGTTTTTACCTTACCATAAGGATTTAATAAATATTAAATCCACATTCCCATAATGCTCCATTTGGAGGGCAATTCCTCTGGCCTGTGTTCTTTCCATTTTTTTAATATTTGAAAGTGAAAAGGTAAGAAAGAGACAAGAATATAGATACCAGCCAAAATATTTTTTCATTTCAGTGCCTCTTTCTGTAGCATAGACTACAAAATAGAGTGTGGAGTTACTTTGAAATATTTATTTATGACTTCTCACCAGTTAAACCTGGCTTAACTGTTTCCACCTCAGAGTCATGGTTACCTACCTATGAAATATCCAAACTTAGGCAAGAACCCCCAAAATGTATCTATATAATTATATTTTTTAAATGTATCAGCATAATTATATATTAGGATAAATTTATTTTTTATAAATAAAATAAAAAAAATAAAATTTTTTATTTTCAGATTGCCTGAACTTTTGGGACCTCTTCAGATTACATTAGGAGATATTTACACACAACTTAAAAATCTTGTCCATACTTTCAGGTTAGTATTCATACTACGATTTTCCTTCTCAGTTATTTTGACTTTATGTAATTGCCTTGCAGAATCCATAGTAGACTAAGGCATGAAGAAAGTAAATGATTTACCTTCATTGTCTTAAATCTTAATACACTGTTTTCTCTTCCACTGACAACATTATTTATATCTTTGGGGGGTTTTGTTTGTTTTATTTTTAAATTTTTATTGGAGTATAGTTGATTTACAGTGTTGTGTTTTAGGTGTACAACAAAGTGAATCAGTTATACACATATCCATTCTTTTTTAGAGTCTTTTCCCATATGGGCCATTATGGAGTACTGAGTAGAGCTCCCTGTGCTATACAGTAGGTCCTTACTGTTACGTTAATGTTTATGTAATTCCCAGTCTCCCAGTTTGTCCCTCCCCACCCCCCACTTATATCTTTTGTTAAAAGCAGCCTCTTATTTGCTTAAACTTTGATATGTTTAGCTTTGGATAGTTTATTTATGGAATAATCTAAAATTAAGGAGAATGATATATGAGACACAAAGGTAGCTAGTTAGTAATATCTTGGATTTTACTGAACTAGTAAATAGATATTAAATGACTGGCACTTCTGTATTGTTCAGCACTATGGACAATATAGAAGAAGCCTAAAGCCCATCTTCGAGGAAGAACTCCTGTGAGAAGACAAGGTGAGCACAGGGAAGAGTGCAAAACAGTGGATAATTTAGTTTTGAATAGTGTAGAATAGACTTTGAGTGACAAAGACAGGAAAAGGAAGACTAGAGAATACCAGTTATGAAGTGGAAGAGTTGGGATTTTTCTATAACTATCAAGGTAAAAATACTCCACCAGGCTAAGACGAGATTCTCTACTAAAAAGCAATAGAGATAAGCCGCTACGTACGTTATAAGTAGAGATGTATACTAGATGTACATTTTGACCCAATGCCAATGACCAAAAATTCAATTAGTTTTTATCTTTAGCCAGACAGCACCAAGATAGGATGAACTTCTAGAGTAGAAGAATCATTTCATCTAAAAAATTAACTGTTACTATAGTTTATTGCTAACAATAGTAGTATTGACAGGTTCAGTTCAGTTCAGTCGCTCAATTGTGTCCGACTCTTTGCGACCCCATGAACCGCAGCACTCCCTGTCCATCACCAGCTCCCGGAGTCCACCCAAACCCATGTCCATTGAGTCAGTGATGCCATCCAACCTTCTCATCCTCTATCATCCCCTTCTCCTGCCCTCAATCTTTCCCAGCACCAGGGTCTTTTCAAATGAGTCATCTCTTCACATCAGGTGGCCAAACTGGTTGAAATGGAGTAAAAATGTTCTTAGATGCTTGTTTTGTCAGTCAGTAGAAGAGTAGAATGCTGTAGTAATTATGTTGCTTGTGAAAACATAATTTTATGTATAAACAATTTGTAAAATTTTTCACTTAGCAAAATAGATTGACGGTTAATACAAACATTCAGAAAAATGTTTTCCGATAAATTATGTAATAAGAACTAAAATTCAAAGTTGGAGAAGGCAATGGCACCCCACTCCATTGTTCTTGCCTGGAGAATCCCAGGGACAGGGGAGCCTGGTGGGCTGCCGTCTATGGGATCGCACAGAGTTGGACACAACTGAAGCGACTTAGCAGCAGCAGCAGCAAGGTTCAAAGTTTAGGTATGTCTCAAAAATTCTTCATCTTCAACTATTGAAAAGGATCGTTTGTAACACTTTATGATTAAATCTTAAGCCTTGATAGATTTAAGACAATTATAAGTTGTCTTAAGACATTCTTGTGGAGTCTAGAATGTTTATATTTGAAAGTGAATATTCAGGGAATAACAAATCTGAATGATATGATTGTTCTGATTACTGAGATTGTTACACCCATACAATCACAAGATCAGTGATCACACGCAGGTTTATAAATGCCAGAAATGGTGCTCAGTTTGGGCTAGACCTTTGGAATACTGACTAACTGCTTTGTAAAAGGAGGATTTGGGCCAAATACCAAGACCAAAGCCGAACTTCTCTGTATTCCTTTTTCATTAAAAGAGAGAGTCTGTGTCATATACCTATCACAAAGCCATACATCCAAAAGAAGAAAAAAAAAAGTGTTTTCAACTGTCTATAGTGATGATAAAGTTTGAATGCACAATGTGGTTGCACCGAAGTTTAGGATTTGTTCAGGATTTATTAAGGAAGTAAATATATTAAGATAGCTTAACTGAGGGAAGATGAAGACCAGGTGTTGCTCTATTTCATTGCTTTTTTAAAGGACTTGGCATTCAGTTTCTTGCAGACAGTATTTAATTACCATTCTGAGCAAACTGGTTAAGACTCATTAGAAAAGATATAAGAATAAAACCTTTAACCTTGAACTACAGATAGGAACTTTGTACTTAATTTTTAACCCCACTCACTTAGAATAAATGAACAAGTGATTCAGTTTATTCTGACTGTATTTTCTAGCGCTATTTTTCTGTCTAATTGCATGTTTTCGTTTTAAAAAAAAACTATTCTGAGGATCTCAGAACTTACTTGAAACCCATTGAAAAGAAATGTTTGGCTACAACTCAAGATTGCCACATTATTACTTTCATATGCCCAAGGAATTTAGGTATTTCAGATTGGAAACTACTCGCTGTCCAGGCTATTTGTTATTTCAGTGTTTTGAAGCAGCCCTGATAATAACATTTAGTTCATGTCAGTACATGGACTCACTTTGGTAACTACTATGTGCTGGACTGTGCTTGGCACTTTACACATGTTATCTGATTTCCAAAAAATAGTTGTATTATCCTCATTTTATAGGTGAGAGATGACAGATTAAGTAATTTCAAATTACACAACTAGTAGTTGGGTTTAGACCCCAAATCTAAGTCAAGAACAGAGGTCTTAAGTGGTCTTACCACCAAAAAAAGAAAACGGTAACTATATGTGATGGAAATGTTAATTCGCTTGATTTTGGTTGTCATTTCACAATATATTCATATATCAAAACATCAAGTTGAGTACCTTAAATATATATAATTATTACGTGTCAATTATACCTCAGGAAAGCTGGAAAAAAATTTTAAAGAGTTTACCAACAGGTTTTGGTTTTCTTGGTAATTATCAGTATTAAAGGTTTTTGGTTTTCTTGGTAATTATCAGTATTAAAGTTTTTTTTTTTTTTTTAAGTAATTTTATTTATTACCTCTCTAGACCCCAGGTAAGAATTCTACTTGAAATGGTTGTTACCTGTGAAACTAAACCTCTGTGACGTCTAAGCTAGCCAAGACAAGAGGTACAGTGTTCCTTAGTCTAGTAAGAGGTAACCAACAGATTGTAGAAAAGAGGAAACTCACATGTCATTTTCCTTTTATATTTATAAACTGTTATCACCTTTTTCTGTCATTCTTACTATGTAAATCTTCTCAGGGTACTTTCTGCATTGTTTACACTAAATTAAAATAAAGCCTAGATGAAACTATTGTATTATGTGTGGGATTTGCTTCATAATTATCAAGTTTTAGGGGATGTTGAATAGGAGGTTATATAGATGAAATATGATTGACCGGGATTTGATAATTCTCAGTTGTGATGACTGTATGGGAGTTGATTTTATGTTCTATTTTTATATATGTTTAAATTTCAATTGTAATTTTTAAAAAGTTTCAGGGAAATAAGCCGAAAAACTCCATTTTGAAGGTGTGTGCTTAGTCACTCAGTTGTCTTCGACTTTTTGCGACCCTACGGACTGTAGCCTGCCAGGCTCTTCTGTCCATGGGATTCTCCAGGCAAGAATACTGGAGTGGGTTGCCATGCCTTCCTCAAGGGGAACTTCCCAATCCAGGGATCAAACCCAGGTCTCCCACATTGCAGGTGGATTCTTTACCATCTGAGCCACCAGGGAAGTCAGTTTTGGTGGAGGGGGTGTTAAAAAACCTTGTTGTTACAAAGGAGGCAAGAATATACAATGGATTAAAGACAATCTCTTTAACAAGTGGTGCTGGGAAATCTGGTCAACCACTTGTAAAAGAATGAAACTAGAACACTTTCTAACACCATACACAAAAATAAACTCAAAATGGATTAAAGATCTAAACGTAAGACCAGAAACTATAAAACTCCTAGAGGAGAACATAGGCAAAACACTCTCTGACATACATCACAGCAGGATCCTCTATGACCCATCTCCCAGAATATTGGAAATAAAAGCAAAAATAAACAATTGGGACCTAATTAAACTTAAAAGCTTCTGCACATCAAAGGAAACTATTAGCAAGGTGAAAAGGCAGCCTTCAGAATGGGAGAAAATAATAGCAAATGAAGCAACTGACAAACAACTAATCTCAAAAATATACAAGCAACTCCTACAGCTCAACTCCAGAAAAATAAATGACCCAATCAAAAAATGGGCCAAAGAACTAAATAGACATTTCTCCAAAGAAGACATACAGATGGCTAACAAACAAATGAAAAGATGCTCAACATCACTCATTATCAGAGAAATGCAAATCAAAACCACTATGAGGTACCATTTCACGCCAGTC
>NW_011495027.1:10201209-10205146 GCF_000754665.1 Bison bison bison
TGAGGTACCATTTCACGCCAGTCAGAATGGCTGTGATCCAAAAGTCTACAAGCAATAAATGCTGGAGAGGGTGTGGAGAAAAGGGAACCCTCTTACACTGTTGGTGGGAATGCAAACTAGTACAGCCACTATGGAGAACAGTGTGGAGAAACTTAAATAACTGGAAATAGAACTGCCGTATGACCCAGCAATCCCACTGCTGGGCATACACACTGAGGAAACCAGAAGGGAAAGAGACACGTGTACCCCAATGTTCATCGCAGCACTGTTTATAATAGCCAGGACATGGAAGCAACCTAGGTGTCCATCAGCAGATGAATGGATAAGAAAGCTGTGGTACATATACACAATGGAGTATTACTCAGCCATTAAAAAGAATGCATTTGAATCAGTTCTGATGAGGTGCATGAAACCAGAGCCTATTATACAGAGTGAAGTAAGTCAGAAAGAAAAACACCAATACGGTATACTAACGCATATATATGGAATTTAGAAAGATGCTAACAATAACCCTGTGTATGAGACAGCAGAAGAGACACTGATGTATAGAACAGTCTTATGGACTGTTCCAGAGGGAGAGGGTGGGAAGATTTGGGAGAATGGCATTGAAACATGTATAATATCATGTATGAAATGAGTTGCCAGTCCAGGTTCGACACACGATACTGGATGCTTGGGGCTGGTGCACTGCGACGACCCAGAGGGATGGGATGGGGAGGGAGGAGGGAGGAGGGTTCAGGATGGGGAACACATGTATACCTGTGGCGGATTCATTTTGATATTTGGCAAAACTAATACGATTTGTAAAGTTTAAAAATAAAATTAAAAAAAAAATAAAAAACCTTGTTGTTAAGTTGGTTTTTCCAAATATTTACTCTTTAGTACCTGCATGTCAAAATCTTTTGCTTAAATTGAGTTTGCTCTTTTCAGTAAAATGTCAGTTACTTATAATACAGAGACACCTCTGGTAAAATAATGCATTTTGGGGTCTTCAGATTCTGGCAGGACAGTTCTAACAGGTATGTGACTGTAGGCCAAGGCTTCTAGGTGAAGTCTCTGAGGAAACACCATATAAATGACAGTGACTAGTGTTGGGAGATCTTTTCAATCAATACTGGTGGTGGGAAAGAGTTGACATAAATAACCGTGTCTTTCTCTTTGAAATAGCAATCAATAATTGGAACTTGTAGAACAATGATTTTTAAGCCAGTTGTGCGTCAGAATTACTTGAGCTTTTAACGACGACAGATGCCTGGCTTCACCCCTAGAGATTGAGTTTCATTTGGTTAGGGTTGGGCCCAGACATTGGTATTTTTCAAAAGCCCCCCCAGGTGCTTCTGATGTGCAGCCAGAGTTGAGAGCATGTTAGAACTAAACATAAAGCAGCTTTTTCACCTTTTTGAAGAATCTTTCCCCAGTGAATAGAGCTGTCCTTTCCACTGAACTGCTTCATAGGCATTTAGCTGGAATGTTACATTGATTTACCTCTCATAGTGGTTCCATCAGAAGTTACTTGGTAATGATTAACTCGTCAGTGTTGAAGCAAGATATTTTCTAAATATGATTTGAATTAAAATTATATTTAGACAAAAGTCCTTTTTAAATTTCATCAGTGATGACTGAAGGTATTTTTTTCTAAATCTATATTGAATTTCCAATTATATTTTGAAACTATGGTTTTAAAATGTTTCCTTTCAAATATTACTGTTTTAATTTTTGAATTATCACTCAAAATATTGTTTGTTTAGCATTTGTGCTTGAAATTATTTTGGTTCTGCAAAAGGGAAAAATGTGATAGCAGGTAAAATTTTGCTGTTCTGCTGCTTAAAGCACTTTGAAGTGAAAGCAAAGACCTTGTTCCTCAGTGCCTGAAACAGTTTAGAACAGGCATTCAGTAGATTTTTTTGTTGACTCAGTAAATAAATTCATGAAATCTAAAATTTGTCTTAGCTTTGAGAGATTTGAGTATTACAGAAAAGGAAATTCTGTTAACTGCTTTTGCAGTTTTATTTTATCCTTCTTTGCTTATCTTTGGCCTTTTTTGGTTATGTGCTAGATTCTGTTTTAGTTGCTACAGGTGAAATAGTGAACAAAATAAAGAAAATTCCTTCTCTCATGGAACTATTTTAATAGAGAGGATATGTAAAAATTTTAAGACAATATGTATGTTATTATTATGTGCTAATACACCCTTTTCCCAGTTCCATCACCTCCTTTTCTCCTCAGAAGCAGGGAAAGAGGGGATGGATGGTACTAAGGAGGGAGGAAGTTGTGATTTTATATAGACTGGTCAGGGAAGACCTCATTAAGAAGATCCTATTTGTATAAAGACCTCAAGCTTGTTAAGTGAACAAGCCATATTGCTATTGGTGAAAATATATCAGACAGGGGAACAACAGGTAAAAATGCCCTGAGGCAGAAGAAGGCCAGGTATATTCACAGAATATTAAGGATGCTGGAGAAATGAGCAAGGCAACAATACAGAGAGATATGGTTAGAGAAGTAAAGGGCAGGGATTGGCTGTAGTATAGTTATATAATCCTTGGAACCATGGTCGTTCTTTGACTTTTACTCCAAGTGATATGGAGAGCAGTTTGTGGATTCTGAATAGAAAGTTGACATGATCTGACATATTTTGGCAGTATCACTCTGGCTGCTGACTTGAGAATTATAGTAAATGGTCAGAGGCAGGAAGACTATTTAGGATGCTCTTTCTGTAATCTGCTGCTGCTCCTGCTAAGTCGCTTCAGTCGTGTCCGACTCTGTGCAACCCCATAGACAGCAGCCCACCAGGCTCCACCCGTAATCTAGGCATAGATTAATAAGTAATAAGTGGAAGTAATAAGAAGTGATCAGATTTAATTTTGAAAATAGAACCATCAGAATTTGATGACTAAAAAAAAAAAAAAGAATTTGATGACTGATTTTTACATGGGATATGAAGAGAGTCAAAAATTTGGTCCTGAGCAACTGGATGGATTCTGAAGGACTGAGTAGCCATTTACTTAGGTGGAGATACCTGCAAGAGAACCCAGTTTGGAGAGGAAATAAGGAGCTCAGTTTTGGTTATACTAAAATTTTGAGATGCCTGTTAGACATTCAAGTGGAAATGAAGGTAGATCACTAGTCCAAGTCTGGAATTCAACCTGTTCTACCTATTCATCTATCCTCCCTTGCCCCATAGTTCCTGGCACCACTCCCTTCTTATTAATATCTCCATTATTTTACTTTTTCTAGGATGTCATATACTTGGAATCATACAGTCTGTAGCCTTTTCAGACTGACTTTTTTCACTTAAATAATATGCATTTGAAATATCTCCATGTCTTCATGGCTTGATAGCTCATTTCTTTTTAGGGCTGAATAATATTCTAGGGTCTGAATGTACCACAGTTTGTTTATCCATTTACCTACTGAAAGATATCTTGGTTGCTTCCCAGTTTTCATAGTTATATAAATACAGCTGCTGTGGACATCTGTGTGCAGATTTTTGTGTAGACATTAAGTTTTCAATTCCTTTGGGTAAAGAGATACCAAGGAGTGTGATTGCTGGATTGTATAGTAGGAGTATGTTTAGTTTTCAAGAAATACCAGATTGTCATCCAAAGTTGCTGTGCCATTTTTTTCCCACCAGCATTAAATGAGAGTTCTTACTTGACATGCTTACCAGCATTTGATTTTGTTGATTATCAGGATTTTGGCAATTCTAAAAGTGTAGTGTATCTCATTGTTTTAATTTCCACCTCCCTGATGACATATGATGTAGAGCATCTTTTCATATGCTTATTTGCCATCTTTTTTTTAATTTATTTTTAATTAGAGGGTAATTGCTTTACAATGTGTGTTGGTTTCTGCCGTATAACAGGAATCAGCCGTAAGTAAACATATTTCCCCTTCCTCTTGTGCTTCCCACCCCCAACCCCCATGTATCTTCTTT
>NW_011495027.1:10205246-10228414 GCF_000754665.1 Bison bison bison
ATAATTGTATTTAGTTAGCTGTTTTTGGCTGTGCTGGGTCTTATCATGGAGGGAGCACAGGCTCTAGTCACACGGGCTTCACTGGTTGCAGCACAAGGACTCAGTAGTTGTGGCTCTCGGGTTTGGAGCGCAGGCTTAGTAGTTGGGGCACATGGGCTTAGTTGCCCCACAGCATATGGAATCTTCTCAGACCAGGGATCAAACCTGTGTCCCCTGCGTTGGCAGCAGATTCTCATTTCATTGCGCCACCAGGGAAGTCCCTGTACAGGTTTGTTAATGAAGTGTCTCTTGAGGTCTTGGACCCATTTTTTAATTGGGCATTTTGTTTTCTCATTGTTAAGTTTTAAGATTTCTTTGATATTTTGGATAACAATCCTTTATCAGATATTTTTGGCTGCTTTTTATCAGCTTATATCATTTTTTTATTTAGAGTGATCCTTCTAAATGTTTTCTGAGAAATAAGATGACTACAGTGTACTTTATTGTCATCAACTGCTAAGTGATAGATTTTACTTCTGATTTTTTAAAACTTTTCTTGAATAAAGGTACCTAGTCTTAAAATTTATCAAGTCAACTCTGACTTCTGAAAATTATGGATTATGACATTCCTTAATTGCCTGCTGGCAACCTAGCAAAAGCTGAATTAAAATCAGAAATTGCTTACCTTGTCAGTTTTAATAAAACATTTGATTAGGGAAAAACAAAAGATACGGTTAGGAGGCGTGTCTGTGTTCATGTGTTTTAATAAACCATTCAGTTTAGTTCCCCATATTGTTCCTATATCCCCATCTTGTCTAACAGTGGTATTGTTATAAATATATAAATGTGAGGCTAGAACACTTCCTTCTGAATATCAAGCCACATTATTATACTGTTGACTCTTTTCCATCAAATATAACAAGGATTAAAAAAGTGTCCTTTAACACATGATATCATAAAACTGAGTTTATCTACAAATAGAAAGTTTATGTATTTAACTGTAACAATCTTTTGGTAAATTTTACCTGTCTTTCAGATTAACAAATAGAAATATTATACATAAACCTGCAGAGTGGACCTTAATTGCTTTGGTGTTGCTGTCAATGTAAGTACTCTTCCAGATTTTTAATTCTAAATACTAAATATGAAGAATTTGACTAGGGAAAAACAGTTAATTCATTAGTTTTCTAAACTTCTTTGGAAAATATACCTTTATTTTGCACCAATTTTCCTTATGATAGAATAACTTTCATGTAAAGTGATATGCTGTATTTTGATAAACTGTTGTCGTTCTCTTTATATGTTTAACTATCTTTTCTTCTCAGGGCATTTTTTTTTCTCAAATATTATTTGTAATCACTTGAAAGAAAAAAACACCTCCATGTGGGATATACTCAGGCTAGTCCGTTAATTTCATTTTTAACAGTGCATTTATTTTATTAATGTTAAATGGCTTCATTATTTTACATCTATATTTTTACCAATATAGCTAATGCTATTTTATTTTTCATCACGGTTCTTATTATTAATATCATCAGAAAAGTTTTGTTTTCAAAATCAATGTAAAATCAAACAGATTTAAAGGAACTAAAGTAGATACTACACAAGCATATATAAAACATTTAATACTCGTTCACCTCTTAAGAAATCACTAGTGGTTTCTAAGGCTGTCTTTGAATAGAGTTAAAACCATCTCGTAAGTGTAGTGTTTTTCAGCTTGAATTGCAAAAGTCTTCTTTGGAAGACCATTCATTACTGCATTACTGTTATTACTTGATGCTTGTTAGTTCATTGAAGCCCATAGGACATTGAATACTTACTGGACACTCACAGATCAAGAAGTGTTATGAGCCAACCTCATAGCATCTCCAGCCCTACATTTCTTTCTTTGATATTACTTCAGTCTGACATATTATTCTGGCTTCACTGTCCCAAGGAAGGCTGTGCTGGGAAGCATTAGAGTAGGCTTCACTGAGCCAGCATCTGTGTCACCCAACGAGATACAACTCACATGATTCATTAAATCAGAACACAGAAAATAACTTTACTTGAATGCCCTGACATAAATTTTTTATCAACCGTAAGAACAAATCTTTTGTCATTTTTACTATTCAATGTTCCAGTTGAATTGGTAATTTGTGAAACAGATCTTATTAATTTTTTAGAAAGTTCTTTCCATTTTATGAAATTTGTAAATATTTTGCTCACTGGCAAAAAAAAAAGTCAGTATCTCTCTGCTCACCCACCATATCCTATGCCTGCTAATAAACCCTCATAGATAACTGTTTAACTGTACTTCTGCAATTCATTACACTAAAGGGGAAGTAACTTTTTTGGTTGACAAGTCAGAGGCCCAAGGCTTAGAAGTAATCTCAGAATCTTGCTTTCTAAGCCAGTGACTGGAAGTATTATCTTAATGAGCAGCTGCTTACTGAGGATGCACGTTAGATCCTACTTCTTTTGGTACAAACTCTTGCCAGATCTTCTCCAAAATGTATAACAAGGAACAAAAAATAGTATGGAAAATGAAATTTAAAGCTACCATCGAAACTGTGTATGATTATTTCATATAAAAGTAGTTTTATTTTAATAGAAGCACCCATGTTGCCCAGAACACTAAAAGCTTTGCTAGTTCTTTTATGTATTAATACTATTTGCCTTCTCTCACTTTGGATTTAGTGTAGGGATTTCAAGGGTCGCTGACCCATGAAAATAGTAATTTAATTGAAGAAACAAAAGTGCACATCTCAAGGTGTATTGCATATTTCACAGTATGCAGTCTAGCCTAAGGTTGTAGCAGTGAACACTTTGCTTTTGTCATTCACCTGGAATTCTCTTTCATTATTCCCTAAGCCCTACAGTTAGTTAGATATACCCATCTTTCTCTAGTCTTTGGTACTTTTGAGCCCTTGACAACTAAAAACCTTTCCAGTTAGGGCCCTTTTGGCTTCTTTTAAAATCTTTAGTCACTTGTAGACACAAAGTTAGCTGGTACTTCTTTGTTTTTGCCTTTCAAATCTTGTTTTCGCCTTTCAAATCTCGTTTTCTGATAATTTTCTCATAACTTTTGCAATAGGCCCTCTTGAACATTCTTTATCTTCCCTAACTGAATCTCCTTAGTTTTTCGTCGTTTGTTCTCTTAAGACTTCTGTCCCCATACTGTTTTATTTCTTACTTCCTCATTTCTCAGCAAATTCCCATTAGCTTTTCGTATTTCTGCCCCCTAGGGAATCTATGGCTCAGTTGATAGCCCTTTTCCTTCTTAGCCTGTCCTTTCGTCATCATTTTACAGTAAATATTACCATATGAGATGGGAGTAAAATGAAAATACACAGCCATCATATTAAAACCCATCCACTGGCTTCTGTAAAGTGTAATTATACTTTAATATATATTTGCACTCTTCTTTCCTCCCACTTCCGGTTCCCACTTTTTTTATACATACAGTTTTATTTACTTTTGGCTGTGCTGGTATTTGTTGCAGCAGGCTTTTCTCTAGTTGTGGCAGACGGGCTGCTCTCTAGTTGCAGTGTGTAGGCTTTTCATTGTGGTGGCTTCTCTTGTTGCCAAGTGCAGGCTTAGTAGTTGTGACACTCGGGCTTAGTTGCTCTGTGGCACATGGGATCTTCCTGGATCAGGAATCGGACCCACGTCTCCTGCATTGGCAGGCGGATTGTATACCACTGAATCACCAGGGAAGCCCCACAGTTACTTTTTTGGGAAGACATTTATTGTCATTGGGGAAAGAAAAAGCAGATGTGAGGGCTAGCATTAGATAAACAACCTTAAATCCAGGGAAAATATGGAGACTTCACACATTCCAAGAGGCATGTACATATAAAAAGAAAGAAGGTAAACACATATTTGTAAAATAGTAACTCATCATTCAGTCTTTTATTGCCACTAAGATTGAGCATAGGCATACATGGGATTTACCTTTTATTCATTTAATTATCCTATGATTCAGAAAATCTTTGCATCTACTCTCAAATTGCCAATGGAATTTTTAAAGTCATTGTAGACATTTCTGAAATTCATATTAAGTGGACTTCTTAGAAGTCTTAATAGCTAGGAAGAAGGTCCCGAATGGTAGTTGTAGACACTGAAGATGAATACAGTAAGATAATATGTTTAGTATTATTATAACAACGGTACTATTCTTTGTGAATATTGCAAATTTTTATTTTTTTAGCATTAGTTTAATGCATGAAAGCTATTTTCAAAATTCCTCATGAGAAGCACTTAGAAAAGGATACCTATACACATGTATAGCAAAATAAATGGCTCAAATCTAACTCTTGTTAGAAGGGAAAATCAACATTTTAAGCAAAACATGATAGTCCAAACAAGAAAGCTGGGTCCTAAATTTTCACATCTATTTTCTTAAGAATAAATAAGGTGTGTCTGTAGCAAACCATCTTTTCCTGGTAACTTCCCTTGAACTTTCACAAACATTAACATTTTAAAAATTTGAACCACAATATGTACTTTATCAGTGTGCACTGATGGGAACTTTATACCCATATAATCTCAAAGAAGTTGATGAAATCAAATTGATATTCTTGATCAATTGGTACTCTGTTCATTTAGATTTCTCACTAATTCCATAGTGAGAAATGGAATGGCCAGTATGACTGCAACATTTATTGATACTTATACTATGTATTCAAACCTAAACCGTTACCAAAAGCACACTGAAAAGCCTTTTAAAGCTTAAGCTGCTGCTGCTGCTATGTCGTTTCAGTCGTGTCCGACTCAGGGCGACCCCATAGACAGCAGCCAACCAGGTTCCCCCGTCCCTGGGATTCTCCAGGCAAGAACACTGGAGTAGTATACATTTATTTAACAATGAAGGAATTAATGTGCCTTTGCTACTCACATTTTTATTTAATAAATGTTATAATTAACAAAGATAAGTTCACAAGAACTCCTTACACATAGAAGAACTTACAGTGATGATGAACACTAATATTTTTTTTTAATAACTGATTAGAATTGCAATAAAATAACCTAGTAGTTGGTGGTGTTGCTTAAGCTCTTAGCTGTAATAACTTTGTTGAATTTTATTAGTACTTTATGATTACAGAATATGTTGAAGAATATGAAGTTGAATCTGATTTTCTCACATCAGTAGGCTCTAGTAAAGATATTAGGCTCTTTCCACAGTCCTGATGCATGATTTTCATAAAAATGTATGTAAGTATATAGTCTCCTGTAAATGTTTTAGTACCTAAATGTGCTATTGTGTAAAACTTGTTAATGTATTTGTATATTTCAGTGTTGTTTATACATCAGATTAGAAAGCACAATAAGTGAAGTCGCTCAGTCACGTCAGACTCTTTGCGACCCCATGGACTGTAGCCTGCTAGGCTCCTCCATCCATGGGATTTTCCAGGCAAGAATTCTGGAGTGGGTTGCCATTTCCTTCTCCAGGGTATCTTCCCAACCCAGGGATCAAACCTGGGTCTCCCACACTGCAGGCAGACTCTTTACTGTCTGAGCCGGCACAATAAATTACACTAAAGTGTGCTTATTTTCTGATGCCTTCTCATAGTGTAACATATATTGGTTTTTCTATTCCTCATATTCTCATCTGTCCTCAGTATAGGGAAACAGAAACTGAAGAATCACTGTTTATCATGGTCATGGTTTTCAGAGTAGTTTCTTTGAGAAGATTTTGACTGGTATTTTGAGATTTTATAGCTGTAGGACACACCCCCTCAGCTCAGTCCTTTTCCTCCTCCCTCTCTTCCCTTTGGTCTTAGTCTTCCCAGTCTTCTTTGACCTCTGTCATTATACTTGAACCTGTAACATGCAAATGTTAGGAAAGCTGAGAAATCTAGAGAACAGTCCAGACCAAGTCTGGCAGCCAAAAAGAAACAGTATAGGAGGCTTTGAAGAAACAAATTGATTGGCTTGAGTTCCTTTATGTGCAGCACTTGTGCCAGAAGTGGGAATCAGTTTCTTCAATAACTTCTTGTATCTAAAATGTCATTTTTTCACCAGAGTTTAATGTGGAACCTTTGTAGAAAGACCACTGCTTATGTAATGTGATGATCTATAGCTAACTGTAGCACAGGAGTCAAATGTCTCTTAGTAGATAGCTAGAGAAAGGTGTTATTGTGTTCCATGGGAATGATTTGGTTATCTAATGAAGGAAGAAGTAAGTAAATACTTAGTTACGTTGTACTGCTTAGAAAGAATGGAGGGTAGAAAGTGACTTGTGGTAGTCTAACATGGATATATGCTATTCCTAGTTTTATGCCCTTGATGTTCTCTAATGGAAAGCTTTCAAGATCATCTCCAAAAATGTCTGCTTTCATTTTATTTATCTGAACTGTCTGTTTCCAGTGAACTGTGGCCCACTTCCTAGACACAGACCACGCAATAGTTTATTCCCCCTAAAAGCTTTGAGTATTCCCGTCGTTCTGGGAGTAGCATGTAAGTCCTGGGAAATGGTATTTAAATAAGCTCAACTTGACCATGATCACTAAACAAAAGCCTTCACTGGATGTGGGCAGCCACTTTAGGTAACCATCATACAGATAGACACTCAGGAGAGCCACTTCCCTAGGGTACTAGGCATGAACAGAAAGATGTGACTACAGCTTTTTGCTTCAGCAGATTGTTTTTTATAGTGCGCCCATCACTAATTTCCTTAGAGAAATTTGTGAGCACACCATGAAAAATGAAGATACAGTGCCTTAGAAATTTATTGGTTCTCAGAAGTATTCGAAAGCCTTTCTCAATATTCCCAATATATTTTTCAGTATTTGAGACCATAATAGCAGATCACTGAAATAATTTTGTTTCCTTATAATTACAGATTTTATATTTAATTGAATTTTATTGAGATATAATTCATGTAACAAAATACACTATTTTAAAATGTACAGTTCACTGGTTTTTAGTATACTCACTGTTTTGTGAGTGTGAGTATACAGCAGTGTGGTGTGAGTATACAGCAACTGTCACCACTGTCTCATTCCAGAACACTTCATCATCCCCAAAATTATCTTCATATGCATTACCTTAGTCCCAGTTTTCCCTTCCTCCATCCCCTGGCAATCACTAGTCTACTTTCTGTCTCTCTGGATTTACCTATTCTGAACATTTCATATGGATGGAATCGTATAATATGTGGCTTTTGTGTCTGGTGTCTCTCACTTAATGTATTCTGGGTTTACTTCATGTTGCAGCGTGTAACAGCACTCCATTCCTTTTTATGGCTGAGTAATATTCCATTGTATGGATATACCACATTTTATTTATCCGTTTATCAGTTAATGGACATCTGGGTTATTTCCATTCTTTGGTTCTTAGGAACATTTGTGTGTAAGTTTTTGTAAGAACATGAGTTTTCGATTCTCTTAGTGGAATTAGTGGGTCATGTGATAACTCCTTATTTATCTGAGGAACTGCCAAACTGTATTCCACAATAAGTGCACTGTTTTAAATTTCTGTGGGCACTTTGTGAAGACGCTATAGATTGAACTGCCTCATACCCAGCAGCCCCACCAGGCTTATGTTTGTAGTTTTCCAAACTTTAAATATGCTTGTTCTGATTAAATTTAGACCTTCATGGACCTGTAACATCAATTTTTTTTTTTTTGGTAACATCAATTTTTTATGTTCTAGGAATTTCTACTACATATGCAAAATGAGCCCCCTCACACACCCATCATTGTGAAGTTTAAGTAAAGCCACCAGGGAAGTTCTAAAGTACCTGTTTACTGAGTATTAAATAATAATTAGATTATTCCTAAGCCCCCTATATGTATGGCTGACTTATAAGAAAAATATAATATTTTTTCATTGAAGTAACTTTATCCTCAGCCACCAGGCTGTGTGGGAACCCAGATATTTTCTAAAGGAAAAATAGTACTTCTTTAAATTTTTAACAAAAGCCTACTTTCTTCACTAATTTTTTTTTTCCCCTCAGAAGTTCTCAAATTTTGGGCAATTTTATAATGTTGGTTTTTTAATCCATAAGTAGCTAAGAGTCCCCAGCCTTGGGCCAGAATACATACTAAAGTCCCCAAGGGTCTTCAGCAAAAAGATGTCTCCGCAGCCTCCCCTTCCCAAGCAGCACAGTAACAGCAGTGGGGACAGCTGGTAGCAGGCAGCACCTGGCCCTTACCAGTCACCTCGACTTGAGAAGTCAGTCTCCCTCCCTACTTGCTCTTGACATCTTCACAGCCTGACTGAGTGCACTGAGAGCATAGCCAGGGGAGGCCAGGAAGCATGAGGCTTAATTAAGGGCACTGTTAGCCCTAGCCTCAGAGTTCTGTACCATAAGAGTGTGATAATCATTGTGGACACTGCTGGTTGGTTCCATTTCTGTCTTAGAGTACTGAAAAAGTTGTAGTCACTATTCTGAGAGAATTGTTTCATAGCAGTAATTATGAAGAAAAGTTTTTCTAACACATCTCCAAAGCTGCTCTATAGAGCTGTCACAAACAGGATTTAGATATAAAGTTTAAACTCACAATAGCCCAGCCCTTTAAGCAAACCAACGTGTAATATTATCACTACTAGGTGAGCTACAAAGAACTTGTTTCTTTTGAATTAGAAATATCAATGGAAAGCATCCCTGCTTCCTTATTAATAGGTAATCCCAAAGCATTAAATGCAAACATTATCAGGACATAAACCATCTGTTAGAAGAAAAACATTTTATTTTATTTGGCTATCATGGTCTTTTATAACAAAGTTTTTATCTCAGTTTTCCAGATAGTAGTTCTGAAATAGAAAGTTCATAATAATATACTTCTTCATGGTATGCTCTTCTTTCAGAAGTCCTTAATAGTAATAACCTCACATGCCTTTTGGTTTTGCAAATTGTGAGACTTTAGATTTGTGCCTTGGATAAAATGAAATTTATGTAAATTATTATTAAGTATTATATTTTTGTAAATGTAATTCCCTTACCCCAAAGACCACCTTTAACTGTGCAAGGGTTCTTAAGAACCCTAAGTTCAGTCTCATTCTGGATTATATCTTAATTTTTACCTTGCATTAGCAGTTCAGCCTTGCACAAGTTTCTTAACTTCATTGTGCATTTTTTTGGTCTTGTTAGTAATAAGAGGGGGACTAAATCCTGGTTAAATTAACTTGGCAGTGTGAATTCAACTATGACATCTGATAAATAAGAAACTATTTTAATGCAGTATGTCAAAGGCTACTGAAGGAGACAATGAAGATGATTATTTGAGCATAGGAAACAATGTAACTGTGCTGATAGTCATGGAGACACTGTCCAGGTGTTACTGCTTTGTTTGGTATCTTAGTCCTTAAGCTTGGCAAGAAATACATTAATACTGCTAGCCATTCCTTCTGTGGAAAGAGTACAGAGTGCTCATTTAAGTAAATGGGATGAATACCCCTAAGATTCCTTTAGTCTCTTTCTGCTGTAGACCTTGCTGATGACATATTGCTCTCCACATCAGAGATGAGGAAGCTGCTCTGGATGCTAAAGGGAACAGTGAAGTGAGTTAGTACCTCAGCATTATACCAAAGGCAGTGAAGAGCAAAGTAGAATGTGTAAGTTGATTTTTTAAATTTCAAAATGTTCCCGATTCTTTGTTCAGATCACATTTACGGACATTTTTTAAAGTAGTTCTAGAATAATGCCTCCCCCCCTCCCCTTCATTGATGAAAAGATCCCAACCATTCATTGATAGAACTTCTTTGAACTAGGTATGGTAATCTGTGTTTCATCTCAGATAGTACCATCTGATTGTTAGCTAAAGGACTGATAAGCTACCTTGCCTGTTGCCCTGATTTTTAGTCTAAAGAGTTTGTTAGGACTTTTTTTTTCATGTTTTTAATATCGTGCCATAAAAACCAGCATAAGAGCCCATATTATACCAGGAAGGATGAGACTCACACTTTGCTACAGCATCAGAACTGTGAGTCTGTGTAGAGGCTGGCATCTACACAATAATGGAAATGTTTTCAAATATTAGAAATATGACTTTAAATTGTTTATCGAGCAGCTGGGGAATACAGAGATTAAACAAAGACAAAGACCCTGCCCTCCAAGACTGCTGAGGAAAGGGAGAGAACTGTATGTTCACAGGTAACGACAGGCAAGAAAGAAACACAGACTCGTGGGACTTCAAAGCAGTAAAATAGCTCTACTAGGAAGATCAAAAAAGATTTCACAGAAGTGGGATTTTTGATGGGCCCCAAAAAGAGAAAGGGTTTCAAGAAATAGAAATGAAAGGTTGAGAGCATTCTAGGAAGTACCTGTATAATGAAAAAAGCAGAGAAGAGATGTAGTGACGAGTAAAGATAGCTGGAACTGGAAAGAGTGGTTGGAAAGTTAGGTGTATAGTAGAGATAGAGCCTTTAATGGCAAGGAAACTTATTTTAGTGGACAGTGAAAGTCACTGAAGTTTTGAGCAGAGTACCCTCCTGAAGCCAGTGCTTTAGGGAGATCAGTCTTACTGGAGTCCCATCTGTCCTGTCTTCCACCTCACACCAGTCCCTCCATGGCCTCCACTTGCTGTCATTGTGGCCCTGTGTGGCTCAGCCTCAGCTTACACCACCCTGCCTTGTTCTCCTCGTTCCTGCCACTCCAGCCCTTCTCATCGTCTTTCCTCTCGCCACAGGACCCAGGTGGTTCCCTTTATCCAGAATGTTCTTTCCACTCCTATTCCTTTGGTTAATTCCCCCTCATCTCTCAGAACTTGAGGAAGTGTTCCTTCCTCAAAAAAACGTTTCCTGGACTTCGCTGAGTAGATCAAAACACTTTATAATAGGCCACAACACCATGTACTTATCTTTCCTGGCACTTGCCCTGTTTTCAGTTTTATATTGAATTGTATGATTCAATATACTTGATATTACTTGATTAATATCTGTCTCACTCAAATTGAAGATTTTAGGACTTCCCTGGCAGTCCAGTATTAAGACTCCCCACTTCCAATTGCAGGGGATGTGTGAGTTAGATCCCTGGTCAGGGAACTGATATCCTACATGCACAGCCAAAAAAAAAAAAACTTGAAGATTTTAGGGGCAGGTTCTATCTGTGATTTTATGCACCATTATATGCCCTGCACTTTAGCATCACAGATTTAAAATAAATACCTAACGGTGAATAAAAGAATGAATTATTAGGAAGCAATCATTTCTGACTTTTGGTTGACTCTTTTCTTCCTGCCTCCCAAGTTGCTTCCCTTCTGCCTACAACTGCTTATTCATTTTTTAAAGTTTAAAAAACAGAAAAGAAAAAAATACCTATCCTTCCTCCACAACCTTGCTGAGCTTCCCAGACTATCATCCTTTCACTTGCCAAATGTCTTGAAGAAGCTAGTCTGCTGTCAGTGATTCCAGTGCTTTTCATTGATCCCTTGCATTCTGGTTCTTGCCCACAGCATTTATGAAATTGATTTTCTCAAGTCCTCCACTAGTAACAGCCTAGTTAACCAAAGAACACTTAATCAGTGAAATAAAATGATCACAATGAAAATGAAATGAGAGACATTACAGCTCCAGATACAAAGTTTAGCAATGGAGATAAAGGGGGGACAAACATGATTTCACAAAATTAAGACAGATAACGGGGAAAAATACTGGTTCTTTTAGAGAAGAGAGTATGAGGAACTAACTGAAGTAGTTACTAGATTTGATTTAACCTGTTCTCCAAGCACTGAGCCTATTCCTATTCAGGCATATTTAAGGTGGTGGTTATTGTCCAGTTGTTAAGTCATGTCCGACTTTTTGCAACCCCATGGACTGCAGCATGGCAGGTTTCCCTGTCCTTCACTATCTCCTGGAGTTTGCTCAAACTCATGTCCACTGAGTTGGTGATACTATCCAAACATCCCATCCTCTGTTGCCCCCTTCTCCTCCTACCTTTAATCTTCCCCTGCATCAGGGTCTTTTCCAGTGAGTTGGCTTTTCACATCAGGTGGCCAAAATATTGGATCCTCAGCATCAGTCCTTCCAGTGAATATTCAGTATTGATTTCCTTCAGGATTGACTGGTTTGATTTTCTTGCGGTCCAAGGGACTCTTAAACTCTTCTCCAGCACCAGAATGCGAAAGCATCAGTTCTTTGGCACTCAGCCTTCTCTATGGTCCAACTCTCACATCCATACATGACTACTGGAAAAAACATAGCTTTGACTATACAGACCTTTATTAACAAAATGATATCTCTGCTTTTTAATATACTGTCTAGGTTTGTGCAAAATGAAGCAGGGCAAAGGCTAACAGAATTATGCCAAGAGAACACACTGGTCATAGCAAACAACACCCTCTTCCAGCACAAGATGATGACTCTATGTAAAGCAATTATCCTTCACTTAAAAAATAAATTAAAAAAAATTTTTTAAAGACGACTCTACACATGGATATCACCAGACAGTCAATACCAAAATCAGACTGATTATGTACTTTGCAACCAAAGATGGAGAAGCTCTATACAGTCTGCTGACTGTGGCTCAGATCATGAGTTCGTTATTGCAAAATTCAGGCTTAAATCGAAGAAAGTAGGGAAAACCACCAGACCATTCAGGTATGACCTAAATCAAATCCCTTACGATTGCTTATACAGTGGAGGTGACAAATAGATTCAAGGGACTAGATCTGGTAGACAGAGTGCCTGAAGAACTATGAACAGAGGTTCATAACACTGTACAGGAGGCAGTGACCAAAGCCATCCCCAAGAAAAAGAAATGCAAAAAGGTGAAATGGTTGTCTGAGGAGGCTTTACAAATAGCTGAGAAGAGAAGCTAAAGGCAAATGAGAAGGGGAAAGATACACCTCCCAACTAAATGCAGAGTTCCAGAGAATAGCAAGGAGAGATAAGAAAATCTTAAATGAACAATGCAAAGAAGTAGAGGAAAACATTAGAATGGGAAAGACTAGAGGTCATTCGAGAAAATTGGAGAGACCAAGGGAACATTTCATGAAAGATGGGCATAAAAACGGACTAAACTGGCAAGGACCTGACAGAAGCAGAAAAAATTAAAAAGAGGTGGCAAGAATACACAGGAGAACTGTACAAAAAAGGCCTTAATGATCCAGATAACTATGATGGCTATGGTCACTCACCTAGAGCCAGACATCCTAGAGTGTGAAGTCAAGTGGGCCTTAGGAAGCATTACTACAAACAAAGCTAGTGGAGGTGATGGAATTCAGAACTGAGCTGTTTCAAATCCTAAAAGGTGATGGTGTTAACAGTGATGTATTCAACATGCCGGCAAATTTGGAAAACTCAGCAGTGGCCACAGGATTGGAAAAAGTCAGTTTTCATTCCAATCCCAAAGAAAGGCAATGCCAAAGAATGTTCAAACTACCGCACAGTTATACCCATTTCACATGCCAGCAAGGTTATGCTTGAAATCCTTCAAGCTAGGCTTCAACAGTGGACTGAGAACTCCTGATCTTCAAGCTAGATATAGAAGATCAAAGGAACCAGAGACCAAATTGCCAACATCTGTTGGATCATGGAAAAAGCAAGGGAATTCCAGAAAAAAATCTGCTTTGTTGACTACACTAAATAAAGTCTTTGACTGTGTAGATCACAACAAACTGGAAAATTAAAGAGACAGGAATACCAGACCACCTTATCTGCCTCCTGATAAACGTGTATGCAAGTAAGAAGCAACAGTTAGAACCAGACGTAGAACAATGGACTGGTTCAAAACTGGGAGCATGTAAAGGCTGTATGCTGTCAGCCTGCTTACTAACTTCTATAAGAGTACATCATGCGAAATGCCAGGTTGAATGAATCACAAGCTGAAATCAAGATTGCCAGGAGAAATATCAACAACCTCAGATGTGCAAATGATACCGTTCCAATGGCAGAAAGTGAAGAGGAACTAAAGAGCCTCTTGATGAGGGCCAAAGAGGAGAGTGAAAAAGCTGGCTTAAAACTCAACATTTGAAAAACAAAGATCATGGCATCTGGTCCCATCATTTCATGGCAAATAGATGGAGGGAAAAGAAAACAGTGACACTTTATCTTCTTGGGCTCCAAAATCACTTCGGACAGTGACTGCAGCTGCAAAAATGAAAAAGTACTTGCTCCTTGGAAGGAAAGCTATGACAAACCTAGACAATGTATTAAAAAGATTTAGGGTTAAGGCAGTTGAAAAGGTAGACTGCTGCTGCTGCTAAGTCGCTTCAGTCGTGTCCGACTCTGTGTGACCCCATAGATTGCAGCCCACCAGGCTTCCCTGTCCCTGGGATTCTCCAGGCAAGAACACTGGAGTGGGTTGCCATTTCCTTCTCCAATGCATGAAAGTGAAAAGTGAAAGGGAAGTCGCTCAGTTGTGTCTGACTCTAGCGACCCCATGGACTGCAGCCTACCAGGCTTCTCTGTCCATGGGATTTTCCAGGCAGAAGTACTGGAGTGGGGTGCCATTGCCAGCTACCAAATGGTAAGAAAAATTATAGTCATTATTGAGATGAGTGAGAAGGCCTGGTTGAGAGTATTAAATGCAGTGAAACAGAGCTGCATCTATGCCAAGGCTGCCTAAGCAATACAGAAGAAAGCAGAAAGGGGGAAGAACAAATAATTTTTTGAACACCAGCTGTGTGTAATCATGCTAGATTCTTTATATTATTTCATTTGATCCTCACAATTCAGTGAGGTCAGTGGTGGTGTCCCACTTCCAGAGAAAAGAAAGAGACTAGGAAGACAAGCACTTTGTCCAAGGTCACATCTGGGATTTTGATTTCAAAATATGTGCCCTTTCCACTGCCCAGTGTTCCTTAGAATACTGACAGGGAATCCAAAGTGGGTTTGAGGTTCAAGAAAGAGGTGGTAACTACCTTCCTGAAAAATCAAGCAGTTATCCTTTGCTGAACAAAGACAAGGACTGAATAAACACTATAGTTTGGTCAATTGTGGTTGTGGGTGACCTTCCAGGAAGCAGTTTACATAGAGTGATGATTGAGACCTGATTGCAAGGGCTGCTCTAATAGACAGTTGTAAAGACACTAGACACAGCAAACGTTGACCACTCTTCATATGGTTGGCATAAGAGGAAAGAGGAGAGATTATAATCCAGTAGGATATGGTAAATCTTCAGAACACTTTTCAGAATAACGGAGGCTTGAGCATTTGGCAACAAAAGAGATGTCAGACAAGTGGGATTGGGAGTATTGAAAAAACAGTGTAACTGATGAAGAATTCTTATGCTGATGAAGTAATAGGCAAATATTACTTTTCCTAGAAAAAGTAATAAGCAAATATGCCTTTGATGACATTCCCAGTTTTTTCATCTTTCCTGCTTTCCTCCTCCTTTCTCCTTGCCTTGAATGTCAGTGTTGTTTGGTAACATTTTGCCTCTCGTACTTAATTTCAGAAGTGAATGAAACAAGTCTTGTATATTGCTCCTTCGAAAAACCCATCTTATTATCATTTCATTTCTTGTTCTAGTTTATTCTTATCCCCCTCCACTACAGGTTAATGATATGCTTTAGGAAAATTAACTTAGGGCAGCATTTCTGAGTTTGATCCATACAGCCACTGTGTTTAATTCTGGTGTCTAACTTCCTTTTTTCTTTCATATTTTGTGCTTTTTCAGCTTCTCTGCCTTCTCGTCTTTAATAATCCATAAGTCAGTCTTAGGGACATATACACATACTTCACCAAAAAATATACACAGTTTCTACATAAGAGACTTTCCAGTCATCCAGAAATTGTGTTTGGATAATGTAAAAACAACACTAAACCAGTAAAGATGACTACAGTAAGAGAGGCAGATTTGAAACTGTTTTTCTTACCAAAACAATCTCTATGCTGCTGCTGCTAAGTCGCTTCAGTCATGTCCGACTCTCTGCGACCCCATAGACGGCAGCCCACCAGGCTCCCCCGTCCCTGGGATTCTCCAGGCAAGAACACTGGAATGTGTTGCCATTTCCTTCTCCAAATCTCCATGCAACCAAGCACATTATCTGGATTACTTTTGTCTCCCTAGAGCCAAACACTCAGTCTAGCACTTAGTAAACACTGAGTTAGTATTTGTGGAATAAATCAAATAAGTGAATGGACAGGGAAAACTTGATTAAATTATTGTTGGTATTATGAACTTCAAAACAGAATTGGTAGCACTGGTAAAATTGCACAGGAAAAAATGAAAATAGTTGCTTACTATCATGAGTTAAAAGAAGGACTGTAACCTTTGTCTTGATAATGATTCATATTTTCCAGGATGAATATTGTCTGATAAGGATGTAAATAGCCTAAAAACAGTTGCTACTTTTAACCAAACCTAGCATAGCTTTTTTGCAAATAGATATTTATAAAACCTTTTAAAAATTAATGAAAGACAAAACTAGACATCTGACTGGGAAATTATCTTTTAACTCATACAATTATAAAATTAGTAAACATTTTAATTTTTAATATCTTTGATTTAAAACTTTGAATATTGCTTTTCTCTGATTTCGATGGACTTAGTCTTTCATGTTCTATGGACTGATAAATAGAAGAATTGCTTATAGAGCAGTCAATCACCAAGTATGTAGATATAGCACTAAATCTTTTATTTATCTGATGCATCACAGACACATTTCTGGAGAATTCTTCAAATGTTTTACATGTTGGTATTTGTTCGTTGAATTGGAAGCATTTATCAAATATTAATGGATCTTAATGGAAAAATTCACTCTAGAGGCAGACTCTTCTTTAACTAGTCTTACTGAATATATTTTTATTAACTAGTCTTACAAACTTGCATGAAAATTATAAGGGGAAAAAATTTCATTCCCAGGTATATTGAGTGCTTCTTAAATTCAAGAAACCTAACTGCCCGAGGTGTTTTTTTTCTCTGTTGTCTTTAAACACTTCCGTTTAGATTGTGTATTATAGAGACTTAACACCTTTTTAATATTCTTCCTGCCTCTGACTTTTCTCATTCTGATAGTTCTAGTTAACAATAACAATAAAGTCATATGATTCTTGCAGGCAAAATTAAAATGCTTCTGATTTATTCCTAGTTTAAATATTGATATTTTTGCAAAGTTTTAGAACAGATTATAAAGGCCAAAGGGTAAAAGGCAGATTACTATTTTCTAGTTCTCACTATTGCTAATTGTGTAGTCCCAGTTTCAGTGAGCAGTATGAGTTTCTCTTTGTCATGCTGGAACAGCTCGGGTATCAGTTCAGTCTCTCAGTTGTGTCTGACTGTTTGCAACCCCATGGACTGTAGCATGCCAGGCTTCCCTGTCCATCACCAACTCCTGGAGCTTGCTCAAACTCATGCCCATCAAGTCAGTAATGCCATCCATCCATCTCATCCTCTGTCGTCGCCCTCTCCTCCTGCCTTCAGTCTTTTCCAGAGAATCAGTTCTTCACATCAGGTAGCCAAAGTATTGGAGCTTCAGCTTCAGCATCAGTCCTTCCAAGGACTCAGTACTGATTTCCTTTAGGATTGACTGGTTTGATCTCCTTGCAGGCCAAGAGACTCTCAAGAGTCTTCTCGAACACCACTCAAAAGCATTGATTCTTCGGCGCTCAGCTTTCTTTATGGTCCAGCTCTCACATCCATACATGACTACTGGAAAAACCTTAGGTTTGACTAAACAGACCTTTGTTGGCAAAGTAATGTCTGCTTTTGAAGCTCAGTATACTCTGCCTTAAAAGACAAGACATATCAAAAATACGTAAAGCTTAATACTGAAAATTACATGGGAGCAAAAGTACTCAGGAAACCGCTACAAACTGCTTAAATGCCCATAATTTCTGTGGAGGTAAAATCATGTTATGGTAACTGAATTGTACGATTTTATTTACTGATTTTCTTTCTAATGAGTTTTTCAGTTCTCTACGTTATGATGCATGGAGGTTTTCCATTGCAATGCATGACAAATCAGCTACACTGCAAAAATGTTTCATAAGAATCAAGCAGCTGCCACATATTCCTGTGGTTTCAGTGCAGAGAAGTATGTTGTTCGTCCAAAACACTAACTCATACAACTTTCACATGCTCCAAAATTCCTCAAATGGCCTAAAACTAAATGCACTAACCCTCTACAGCTCACATTATTGATTGAGAGATACATTAACACATTGAAAGTAGAAATAAAGTTATGTATTCTTTCCCCAAAGGGAAAGAAAATACACATTTGAAAAGAAAAAAACTTTGTGTAATTTTGAAGAATCGTATGAAACTCAGTATCACAGGTTAACAAGAGGAAGTGGAGTTAGCAAATACAGATTTCTCTTTTGAGAAAATTGATAAGAGTAGGAAAGAAATTGAACGGTTACAGTCTGTTTTGGATAAAATACTGAAGTATGTTTGTAGGGTACAGAGAAGAATTTTAACAAGAATCTGAAGCTGAGGGCAGAGTTGGGGGGTAGACATAATGGTGGAACAGGGTCCCAGAAGAGACACGTAGAAGTGAAAGTGTTGTTCAGTCCTGTCTGACTCTTTGTGCCCCATGAACTGTAGCCCACCAGGCTCCTCTGTCTATGGAATTCTTCAGACAAGAATACTGAAGTGGGTTGTCATGCCCTCCTCCAGGGGATCTTCCTGACCCAGGAAACAAACCCATGTCTCTCATGTCCCTGCATTGGCAGGTGGGTTCTTTATACCACTAGTGCTGCCTGGGAAGCCCATAATCAAAAAAGTGAGATCATGGTCAAATAGATACATTATCTTATGAGGCCAGAAGAAAATAAGAATAAATCCCATGGACAAAGGAGCTTGGTGGGCTGCAGTCCATGGGGTCACAAAAGAGTTGGACAGGACTTAGTGACTAAACAACAAGTATGGATATAGGTAAGTTTGTAAGTAGAAGGGAGATTTTAAAATCATGCCTGACAATTTCATTTTCCAATGAAGTTGGTGTTTTCAATGAGTATGATGTTGGGTTCTAAAACTAAAGAGATGATGGTTGAGTAGGGTGTGAAAGAAATTGGTTACAGTCATTGAGAGTATCCAGAAAAGGACCTAACCAAGTGCCAGAGAAAGCTGACAAGTAACCCAGAGGAGGCCAGAGATCATGGATTTGTAGTGGTATCAATTTTTGAAGTTCCCTTCTTCCTCCCACACTCCTCCCCTCCAGTACTTTTCAGCTATCCTATTGTAGGTGTGGAGAAAGCAAGTATGTAGCACTGATCCCAGGTTGTAGTTTTGATGAATAGGAAAGTTAAGATAAGGATGCAAGAGAGGCTGAAGTGTGCTGGTGAAAGGTTAGTTCAAGAAATCAGGACAGTTATAATTGGTAACCGGTAAGGGAGACATCTTAGGAATACAATCGGTTGTCCTAATGAAATGTTTCTTTTGTCCCTCCCCAAAAGTTGCATCTTCAGTTCTGACGTCTCTCCTAGGTTGCAAACCAGAATTTTATTTGTGGGAAGGGAGATCTCCATTTGGATATCACTAAAGCAATTCACTCTCTCAAATCTAAGATTTAGGTGATCTCTTCCTAATTACCCAGAATTGAAGTCTGAAGTTGGCTTTGGTGCTTCTCTTGCCCTTATCTCCCATATCTAAGCAATTGTTAAATCCTTCCTTTGTTTTTCTCCCTTCCCATTGCTACCAACCCACATCAGGCTTTCATTACTTGCCTAGACTGCTGCAATCATAACCTTCTTAAACAGGTCTCTGGCCAGGTGTCTCTTCCCTCAAATTAGCCCATCCTTTCTCTAGCTACAGAAGTAATCTCACTAAAGCTTAATTCTGATCAGGGCAGGTCTTTGTTCAGAAACCTAGTGACACCCCCATTTCCTATCATGTGATTTTGCTTGAGATTCAAAGCCCTCCTAATATAGCCCCAACCTGCTTACCCAACTTATTTCTCTTTTGTGTCCTTTTGTTCTCTGTTAGCTTGTATCATTGTGGCCTGTGCTTAAAATGCCTTTCCTTTTCATGTTTGCCTGTCCTAGCCTTCAAGACCCACTTCTAATGTCACTACCTCCTTAGAAGTCTTTCTTAAGCCCCCAGAGGTACAAATAATATCTTCCTTTTACAAATTCCTATAGGTGAGACCCTTCTTTTGGACCGTATTGTCTTCTGCTTTGGTAGAGGTATCTATATAAAGATCTCATTTTCTTTGCTATTCATTTTCTTCCAGCAGTGTAGATAACAAGTATAACAAATGATCAGAACTGAACAGTTCAGTCACTCAGTCATGTCCGACTCTTTGTGACCCCATGAATCGCAGCACACCAGGCCTCCCTGTCCATCACCAACACCCGCAGTTCACTCAGACTCATGTCCATCGAGTCAGTGATGCCATCTGCCATCTGATCCTCTGTTGTCCCCTTCTCCTCCTGCCCCCAATCCCTCCCAACATCAGAGTCTTTTCCAATGAGTCAACTCTTCGCATGAGGTGGCCAGAGTACTGGAGTTTCAGCTTTACAATCAGTCCTTCCAATGAACACCCAGGACCGATCTCCTTTAGGATGGACTGGTTGGATCTCCTTGCAGTCCAAGGGACTCTCAAGAGTCTTCTCCAACACCACAGTTCAAAAGCATCAGTTCTTCGGTGCTTAGCTTTCTTCACAGTCCAACTCTCACATCCATACATGACCACTGGAAAAACCATAGCCTTGACTAGATGGACCTTTGTTGGCAAAGTAATGTCTCTGCTTTTCAATATACTATCTAGGTTGGTCATAATTTTCCTTCCAAGGAGTAAGCGTCTTTTAATTTCATGGCTGCAGTCACCATCTGCAGTGTTTTTTGAGCCCCCCAAAATAAAGTCTGACACTGTTTCCACTGTTTCCCCATCTATTTGCCATGAAGTGATGGGACCAGAACCATGATCTTCGTTTTCTGAATATTGAGCTTTAAGCCAACTTTTTCACTCTCCTCTTTCACTTTCACCAAGAGGCTTTTTAGTTCCTCTTCACTTTCTGCCATAAGCGTGGTGTCATCTGCATATCTGAGGTTATTGATATTTCTCCCAGCAATCTTGATTCCAGCTTGTGCTTCGTTCTAAACACTGGTTGTCCATTAGAATCACATAGAAAGTGTTTAAAAATTACTAATACTTGGGAATTCCCTGATGGTAAAGTGTTTAGGACCCCACACTTTCACTACTGTGGGTGTAGGTTTAATCCCTGCTTGGGGAACTAATATCTTGCAAGCCTTATGGCATAGCCAAAAAAATAAAATAAAAATTTCTTTGTATATATATACACACATATATACACATATACATATGTATATGTATAGAAAGAAGTCGCTCAGTGGTGTCCAACTCTGCTCCTTCATCCATGGGATTCTCCAGGCAAGAATACTGGAGTGGGTTGCCATTTCCTTCTCCAGTGGATCATCCCAACCCAGGGATCAAACCTGGGTCTCCCACATTGCAGGCAGACTCTTTACCATCTGAGCCACCAGGGAATCCCTCTGTGTGTGTGTGTGTAATGTATAATATCTGATTCAGAGATTTTAATTGAATGGTCTGGGATGGAGCCTGGACATAAATATTTTTAAGTTCCCCAAGTGATTGTAATTTGTACAGATAAAATTGACAACCACTGTCCTAGTGCAGTTATTAGTGTGCTAGATAAAGATGTGCTAAATCAGTTAATTTAGCTGTATCTGCCAGGATTTGGTTGCTTAGAGGCATTTCCTAGGTTTCTTCTAAAGTCTTCAGTAGTTAATGGTGTTGGAAGATGCTTTTTGGCTATCACAGAAAGGATGAATTAATTAGAAACAATAGAATTGTCTGTTTTCATTAGCATGTTTTATTTTGTAATGACAGATTTCAAAAATTATTTGAAGAGCATAGACAAGTGGGCCTTTGAAATCATAAAGTCTCCTCGTTCTTAAAATGAATCAGACATGTGAGCTTGTGTGGTATGGTGGTTAGAAGTGTAGACCTGTGGGAGTACTTCTGGGGCTTATTTGCTCATCTCTTACTAACTACGTGACCTTAAGAAAGTCACTTGAGCCTCACTGTGGAGTTAACACTTGGTGTAACTTCACAGAAAGGTGGAAGATAAACAAGTTAGTTTCATAAAGAAAAGTTTCTTTTTACAAACTTGGAAATCACTGTAGCTGCTTATGTTTGACTCAGTGGCTGAGATCCTGCCACAAAAGGAATAGCTGGGGAAAAAACTGGCATTCTTCAAGGGAAACTAATTCACTTGCTCTAATTTAGAAAGTCACCCATTTTAAAGTATCTGAATTTTAAACTGAGCTCTGACCGCTTGTCATTTGTTTCCTTGTCAAACAAGAGTAAAACCATGTTTGAAAGTGAAAGTAAAGTTGCTCAGTCGTGTCCGACTCTTTGCGACTCCATGGACTGTAGCCCACCAGGCTTCTCCGTCCATGGGATTTTCCAGGCAAGAATACTGGAGTGGTTGCCATTTCCTTCTCCAGGGGATCTTCCCCACCCAGAGATTGAACCCAGGTCTCCTGCATTGCAGGCCGATGCTTTACCCTCTGAGCCACCAGGGAAATGTTTACTTAAAAACAACATCCAGAGCAGCTACTTAAAAACAACATCCAGAGCAGCTTAGGGAAGTGCCATGAAGGAGTTACCTCTGCACATGGCCCGGCCCATGTTATTTT
Source organism: Bison bison bison (assembly GCF_000754665.1). Classification (NCBI taxonomy): domain Eukaryota; kingdom Metazoa; phylum Chordata; class Mammalia; order Artiodactyla; family Bovidae; genus Bison; species Bison bison. The sequence goes on from NW_011495027.1 coordinate 10,227,721, forward strand.
ATGGAAAAAGAAAAGCTGTTCCATAGGCCGACTTTTTTTGTTGTTCTTTCCCTGTGCCCCTGGGGCCATTGTGTTACTTCAAGGAGGAGGCTAAGGGTCACAGATTAGACAAATGTTTTTAGAGAAATAAGTGACAGAGTTGAATAATCATCTACGTTCTCCCCAGTAAGAAACACTCAAGGTAGAAAAAGAGTTATGTTAAATATGAGCCCTGAACATACAGATGATATCCTTTTTGAAAGTTTATACCAAAAAAAATTTTTTTAATATCTGAGAGAGATGTTTTGTAAAATGCCTTGGGTTTGTGTGAGCCCTCAAATTTCTGAAAATAGATGACATTTTGACCCATTGGGTTACTTACTGGTCACAGCTCTCCTTTGTTTCAGTTTTGAGTGTATGTTTTCACAAACAGAGGTCATCCTTTATCATTTAGCACTTGTTCACGGAGAAGGCAATGGCACCCCACTCCAGTTCTCTTGCCTGGAAAATCCCATGGACGGAGGAGCCTGGTAGGCTGCAGTCCATGGGGTCTCGAAGAGTCGGACATGACTGAGTGACTTCACTTTCACTTTTCACTTTCATGCATGGAGAAGGAAATGGCAACCCACTCCAGTGTTCTTGCCTGGAGAATCCCAGGGATGGGGGAGCCTGGTGGGCTGCTGTCTATGGGGTCGCACGGAGTCGGACACGACTG